>NC_090051.1:2146546-2462139 GCF_038355195.1 Osmerus mordax
CTACTCTCTCCCCCCACCCTCCCTCCCTACTCTCTCCCCCCACCCACCCTCCCTCCCTACTCTCTCCCCCCACCCTCCCTCCCTACTCTCTCCCCCCCACCCTCCCTCCCTACTCTCTCCCCCCACCCTCCCTCCCTACTCTCTCCCCCCCACCCTCCCTCCCTACTCTCTCCCCCCACCCTCCCTCCCTTCTTTCTCCCCCCCCACCCTCCCTCCCTACTCTCTCCCCCCACCCCCACCCTCCCTCCCTACTCTCTCCCCCCCACCCTCCCAACTCTCACCCCCCCACCCTCCCTCCAACTCTCTCCCCCCACCCTCCCTCCCTACCTCTCCCCCCCACCCTCCCTCCCTACTCTCTCTCTCTCCCCTCACCCTCCCTCCCTACTCTCTCCCCCCTCCCTCCCTCCAACTCTCTCTCTCTCCCCTCCTCCCTCCCCTACTCTCTCCCCCCCACCCTCCCTCCCTACTCTCTCCCCCCCACCCTCCCTCCCTTCTCTCTCCCCCCCACCCCTCCCTCCACTCTCTCACCCCCACCCTCCCTCCCTACTCTCTCCCCCACCCTCCCTCCCTACTCACTCCCCTCACCCTCCCTCCCTACTCTCTCCCCCCACCTCCCTCCCTACTCTCTCCCCCCACCCTCCCTCCCTACTCTCTCCCCCCCACCCCTCCCTCCCTACTCTCTCCCCCCACCCTCCCTCCCTACTCTCTCCCCCACCCTCCCTCACCCTCCCTCCCTACTCTCTCCCCCCCTCCCTCCCTCCCTACTCTCTCCCCTCACCCTCCCTCCCTACTCTCTCCCCCCACCCACCCTCCCTCCCCCCACCCTCCCTCCCTACTCTCCCCCACCCTCCCTCCCTACTCTCCCTCCCTACTCTCTCCCCCCACCCTCCCTCCCTACCCTCCCTCCCTACTCTCTCCCCCACCCTCCCTCCCTACCCTCCCTCGCTACTCTCTCCCCCCCACCCTCCCCTCCCTACTCTCTCCCCCACCCTCCCTCCCTACTCTCTCCCCCCACCCTCCCTCCCTACCCTCCCTCCCTACTCTCTCCCCCCACCCTCCCTCCCTACTCTCTCCCCCCCACCCTCCCTCCCCACCCTCCCTCCCTACTCTCCCCCACCCTCCCTCCCTACCCTCCCTCCCTACTCTCTCCCCCCCCACCCTCCCTCCCTACTCTCTCTCTCCCCCACCCTCCCTCCCTACTCTCTCCCCCCCACCCTCCCTCCCCTACTTTCTCCCCCACCCTCCCCCCCTCCCCACTCTCCCCACCCTCCCTCCCCACACTCCCTCCCTACTCTCTCCCCCCACCCTCCCTCCCCACTCTCTCTCTCCCTACTCTCTCCCCCCACCCTCCCTCCCTACCCTCCCTCCCTACTCTCTCCCCCACCCTCCCCTCCCTACCTCTCCCCCCCACCCTCCCTCCCTACTCTCTCCCCCCACCCTCCCTCCCCTACTCTCCCTCCCTACTCTCTCCCCCCACCCTCCCTCCCTACCCTCCCTCCCTACTCTCTCCCCCCCACCCTCCCTCCCTACCCTCCCTCGCTACTCTCTCCCCCCACCCTCCCTCCCTACTCTCCCTCCCTACTCTCTCCCCCCCACCCTCTCTCCCTACTCTCTCCTCCCACCCTTCCTCCCCACACTTCCTCCCTAGTCTCTCCCCCCACCCTCCCTCCCTACTCTCTCCCCCCCACCCTCAATCCCTACTCTCTTCCTCCAGGATCACAATGACTCTTACTTAGAGACTTCCTGCTCTTGTTGATTAACTGTAACTGATTTAAAATGATCGTACTCGCTGTGAAATATATTTTTACTGTTGCTTGTTTTTTCTCCAGGTACACTCTTGCACTTTTTTGAGGTTCATGTTTAATTGTAACTTACTCAAGCTCTTATGGTTCTTCCTTCTGGCACTTATTTCGGTTTTTCACAATGTGTGCTTCTTGTTTGGCTCCCCGCAATGTTTGGGGCGTCTCAGTGTTATGATCAGTGACCTGTGCTCTTTTGTAAAGCTCTCTCTTGGAAGTCGCTTTGGAGAAAAGCGTCTGCTAAATGAATAAATGTAAATGTACTCTCTCACCCTCCCACCCTACTCTCTCCCCCCCACCCTCCCTCCCTACTCTCTCCCCCCCACCCTCCCTCCCTACTCTCTCCCCCCCCACCCTCCCTCCCTACACTCTCCACCACCCTCCCTCCCTACTCTCTCCCCCCCACCCTCCCCTCCCTACTCTCTCCCCCCCCACCCTCCCTCCCAACTCTCACCACCACCCTCCCTCCCTACTCTCTCCCCCCCACCCTCCCTCCCTACTCTCTCCCCCCCACCCTCCCTCCCCTACTCTCTCCCCCCCTCCCTCCCCTCCTACTCTCTCTCTCCCCTCACCCTCCCTCCCTACTCTCTCCCCCCCTCCCTCCCTCCCTACTCACTACTCTCTCCCCCCACCCTCCCTCCCTACTCTCTCCCCCCCACCCTCCCTCCCTACTCTCTCCCCCCCACCCCTCCCTCCCTTCTCTCTCCCCCCCACCCTCCCTCCCTACTCCCCCCCCCCCCCACCCACCCTCCCTACTCTCCCTCCCTACTCTCTCCCCCCACCCTCCCTCCCTACCCTCCCTCCCTTCTCTCTCCCCCACCCCTCCCTCCCTACTCTCTCCCCCCCACCCTCCCTCCCTACTCTCTCCCCCCACCCTCCCTCCCTACTCTCCCTCCCTACTCTCTCCCCCCACCCTCCCTCCCTACCCTCCCTCCCTAATCTCTCCCCCCACCCTCCCTCCCTACTCTCTCCCCCCACCCTCCCCTCCCTACCTCTCCCCCCCCCACCCTCCCTCCCTACTCTCTCCCCCCCACCCTCCCTCCCTACTCTCCCTCCCTACTCTCTCCCCCACCCTCCCTCCCCACCCTCCCTCCCTACTCTCTCCCCCCACCCTCCCTCCCTACTCTCCCTCCCTACTCTCTCCCCCCCCCTCCCCTCCCCTACCCTCCCTCCCTACTCTCTCCCCCCACCCTCCCTCCCTACCCTCCCTCCCTATTCTCTTCCCCCTCCCTCCCTACCCTCCCTCGCTACTCTCTCCCCCCCCACCCTCCTTCCCTACTCTCTCCCCCCACCCTCCCTCCCTACTCTCCCTCCCTACTCTCTCCCCCCACCCTCCCTCTCTACTCTCTCCCCCCACCCTCCCTCCCTACTCTCTCCCCCCACCCTCCCTCCCTCCCCTCCCTTGCTACTCTCTCCCCCCCCACCCTCCCTCCCTTCTCTCTCCCCCCACCCTCCCTCCCTCCCTCCCTACTCTCTCCCCCCACCCTCCCTCCCCACCCTCCCTCCCTACTCTCCCTCCCTACTCTCTCCCCCCACCCTCCCTCCCTACCCTCCCTCCCTACTCTCTCCCCCCACCCTCCCTCCCTACCCTCCCTCCCTATTCTCTCCCCCCCTCCCTCCCCACCCTCCCTCCCTACTCTCTCCCCCTAACCCTCCCTCCCTACTCTCTCCCCCCACCCTCCCTCCCTACTCTCCCTCCCTACTCTCCCTCCCTACTCTCTCCCCCCACCCTCCCTCCCTACCCTCCCTCCCTAATCTCTCCCCCCACCCTCCCTCCCTACTCTCTCCCCCCACCCTCCCTCCCTACTCTCTCCCCCCACCCTCCCTCCCTACTCTCTCCCCCCCACCCTCCCTCCCTACTCTCCCTCCCTACTCTCTCCCCCACCCTCCCTCCCTACTCTCTCCCCCCACCCTCCCTCCCTACTCTCCCTCCCTACTCTCTCCCCCCCACCCTCCCTCCCTACCCTCCCTCCCTACTCTCTCCCCCCACCCTCCCTCTCTACTCTCTCCCCCCACCCTCCCTCCCTACTCTCTCCCCCCCACCCTCCCTCCCTCCCCTCCCTCGCTACTCTCTCCCCCCCACCCTCCCTCCCTACTCTCTCCCCCCACCCTCCCTCCCTCCCTCCCCTACTCTCTCCCCCCACCCTCCCTCCCCACCCTCCCTCCCCACCCTCCCTACTCTCTCCCCCCACCCTCCCTCCCTACCCTCCCTCCCTACTCTCTCCCCCCACCCTCCCTCGCTACTCTCTCACCCTACCCTCCCTCCCTACTCTCTGATATGAGAGGACCCTGGACTTAGTGGTGGACGCCTCAGACACACATCCCATCTACCTGCACCTGGGCTCCATCTACCTGGAGGAGGCCAGGGGGAGATGGGCGGGGTCACACACACACATGAACCAGGGAGATGGTTTAGTAACTTAACTAGGAGGTAGTTCGGTGACAATCATTGTTTTGCTGAAACCCATCTGTTTGTATCTGTCCATTTGTAGTATGAGAAGGCTCAGAGGACTTATTTAGGTGCCTGCATGAGTACCTGTCTTGTCTCCCCTCCCTGAGAGCCCTGCATATCCCAGACCTGCTCAACAAAGGAGCAGACCTGATGTCACGGGGACGAACCACCGTTGGGGGTGGATGGACGAGGCCTCTCCCTCAGTGGAAGGATGCTCTCCCAAGCCGGAGGCACGGTGAAGAGCCCACCTGGGATCGGAGGTCCTCTCATGGCTTGGCTACTGAGAGGGACCTGTTAGAACACAGAGGTCTGTCTGAGGCTGTCATCCAGACTGTACAGAGCACACGCATGTGATCCACTGTGAGGGGTCATGTGATCCACTGTGAGGGGTCATGTGATCCACTGTGAGGGGTCATGTGACACGCTGGCAAACTTTCTCTCGGTGGTGTGAAGGACAAAACGTTGACCCAGTCTCGTACCGGATCAAAACGTTCTTGTGCTTTTTACGATCACTGTTTGACAGGAGACTGCGGGTAGTGTCAGGGTATATGCAACAGCCGTCTCAGCTTGTCATGAAGGTGTTGCCAGGACGACTGTTCAGCCTCCTGTTGGTTAAACGTTTCCTGTCTGGTACGTACAGGCTCAGACCCCCTCAGAGAGCGTCAGGGCCCCGGTGGGACCACGTGAATTCCAGCACATAACCATGACAACATGGATCTCATTCCAGTGCTGCTGAATCAGCAGAGAGCAGCTGTCTGGGGAATGTCAGAAGGTTTGTAGATTGAAATGGATTAAAGCGTCAGAGACAAGGGTCTAGTTATGGAAGCCTTTGTTTGAACCGATCACCAGCCTGCGCTTCGTTTATCTCACCAGCTTCCTCCTCGCTCTGACTCCGGCTAAGCCAGTGAGTGACTTGTGTGCCTTGTCCACACACGCAGACTGTCTGATCATCTCAGGTGACCAGACAAGCCCAGTGGTGTGACCTAACCCAGGCTGTGTGCCCAAGGTCACCAGTGGGATGTTCAGGGTACAGAGCTGCCAGCTGAGATCATTCTTCCCCCTTCCACACAGCGGGGAGAAAGAAAAACGTAGCTGTGTTTATGTCCAGTAGGCGCTCTCTCATGCTACTGTAAGGCTGGGTGTCCCCCTGCCCCCTCCTCTCTCATGCTACTGTAAGGCTGGGTGTCCCCCTGCCCCCTCCTCTCTCATGCTACTGTAAGGCTGGGTGTCCCCCTGCCCCCTCCTCTCTCATGCTACTGTAAGGCTGGGTGTCCCCCTGCCCCCTCCTCTCTCATGCCACTGTAAGGCTGGGTGTCCCCCTGCCCCCTCCTCTCTCATGCTACTGTAAGGCTGGGTGTCCCCCTGCCCCCTCCTCTCTCATGCTACTGTAAGGCTGGGTGTCCCCCTGCCCCCTCCTCTCTCATGCCACTGTAAGGCTGGGTGTCCCCCTGCCCCCTCCTCTCTCATGCCACTGTAAGGCTGGGTGTCACCCTGCCCCCTCCTCTCTCATGCTACTGTAAGGCTGGGTGTCCCCCTGCCCCCTCCTCTCTCATGCCACTGTAAGGCTGGGTGTCACCCTGCCCCCTCCTCTCTCATGCTACTGTAAGGCTGGGTGTCCCCCTGCCCCCTCCTCTCATATGCTAACATCTGGAGTTGCTGGACAGAGTCTCTGCTTGATGGGTCTCACACCTCATTGTGTAAATTCCTGTCGCATTGCTAAGTCATGTGTTGATAAGGGTCAAGATGTGGTCTGATTGGTTGTTCATGTGTATAAAGGGAATTGTGAAGCATTGTTCCATGGATTCTTCATCTCCTGAGACCTTCTCCTCAGCTCTGGCTTGTCCTACTCCTTCTCCTTCCTCACCTCTTGCTTTCTCTCTCTGATTTACAATAATCATGGTAGAGTAGGTAAGATTTAAAGCCTTCATTTTGTAACATGTTTGCCTTGTAATTGATTTCATTCATTTGCAATGTTATCAAATATCTATTTAATGTTAACCTTACTTCATTCTTGCTCTGATTTAACCCACAGTCAAATACCTAATTATATTGATATTGGCATTGTGGTATTGGCATGGACATTGGTTAATGTTAAAACACCGTTTAGTTTCCCATCTTCCATCAAACAGGGGAATTTGTTTTCGTTGTTTGGCCAATATTGTCCTGTGTTACTGATGTGATGTGATGTGGTGGATCAAGAGTTGGGATACTTTGTCTCCACAAAGCCTCTCTCACTGGCTCCACAATGCTCTCAGTATCATGGATGAGGGTGTGGGATGTCCTGTGTCTCCTGGCATTCAGGCTCATTCCACCAGAGGAGTGGAGGAGATCGGTAGCCATCCTCCGCGGTGAGGGAGTGGAGGAGATCTGTAAGACACTACGGCCCTCCCTTTCTAACCCTAACCCTGTCTGAGACTGCTGTTATTGTCCCCATATACATGTGACCTCCAGCACACAGCCATGACAACACTGCTCTCATTCCAGTGCTGCTGAATCAGCACACAGCAGTTATCTGGGGAGTGTTTACAACAGAAGGTTAATAAAGTGAAATAGATTCAGCCCAAGAGAAAAGGGTGTAGATATTCCTGGTCATGAAGACTCTTGGTTGTAGCAGGACAGAGAGACCAGGAGAAACACAAGTGCAGAACTTTGATTCAGAACACAGGTTCAGATGTACCAAGGGCTAATCCAGAATCATGGTCAGGAACAGGTGAGGGTCAGTCCAGGTACAGCAGGTCTATAGGAGCGTGGTGGTCAGTGACAGGTGAGGGTCAGTCCAGGTACAGCAGGTCTATAGGAGCGTGGTGGTCAGACAGGTGAGGGTCAGTCCAGGTACAGCAGGTCTATAGGGGACAGGGGAGATAGGGGAGGGTTTATTCAGGAGAGCAGAACTTCTGGTTAAGTCAGGCAGCCAGTCCAGCCTCGGCCCTCCCCCTCTCTGACCCCCCCAGCCTGTGTCCCAGCCCACCGTCTGCTCCCCCTCTCTCTCCTGGTCCCCATCCCTCCCCCCCTCCGGCCAGAGCCAAGCTCCAGTACCACAGACTGCGCTCCCTGCCCCCCCCCCCCCCCCCCCCCGTTACCTAGAGAGAGAGAGAGAGAAAGATCCTATCCTCCTCCCTGCCTTCTCACATGCACAACCTCCCCCCCTCCCCCTCTTTATCTGCTCCCCCCACCTCCTCTCCTTGTCTCTGTCCTCCTTACCTTCACTGAGCTCTCTCAGTGTGTCTATTGAAACGTTTTCATCCTCATCTCTCTCCCCATGTGTGCTCTCCCCCTGAAGAGAGCACATTCTCCCTCCCCCTCTCCCTCCTCCACGTCTTTGCCTGCAGCAGTTTCTCTCTCTCTCTCTCTGTTTCTCCCTCTTTCTGGATCTCTCTCTCTCTTTATAGTATCCTAATAATAATATTTATAATGCACTTCACATTAGCTAAAATCTCAAAGTGCTACAGGTTAAAAACAAGAAAGGGCGAAAAAAATTAAGATAAAATCATGTCGACCAAAAAAGAAAATGGGACAGAATAGTGAGTCAATCAACCAACGGCTCTGTTAAAAAGGTGAGTTTTGAGGCCACGTTTAAAAGCATTCCACAGTCTGTGGTGTCCTCAGGTGATCAGGGAGAGCATTCCACAGACTGTGGAACACATACACACACACTCACACATACACACACACTCACACATACACACACACTCACACATACACACACATCTAACTCACTGTGAGTGATAAAGAGGGGTGTTGGTAGGGGGGTGTCTAACTCATGTAATATAAAATTACTTTTCTTCAAGATGTTTATTATATTCTTTGGCCTAGAACAGTTATTGTTTGCTGACCAAACATGTAACAAATGTGACTGTTTGACCCTGGTTGTTCTGCCCACACAGCAGGAATTCTTCAACTTCCTCTTTCTTGTCTTGAGCTCTGTCTCTAGTGTTGAACATCTGTATTAAGTTCTGCAGCCTGTTTCCTTTTTGCTTCCTTACATATTGTGGAGTTCCTCCTTTGATAGACATGAACTATTGAACTGATTATGTAAATGTTTTAGAACTACTGTTCAAAGGAGTGCTCATATAATGTCATGTCAGAGAGTCTTTCTATTCCAGACATCATTTTGGTACTGTTTTAGAACTGCTCCTCCTTCCTGTAAGAATAAACAGATAAAAACATTCTTCTGACCTCAGACTTTTAATGATAAGATTCCACCACACCAGTCTGATATCAGGGGGTCCAGGGCCTCCCCTCTGACTCCACGACTGCTGCCCACTGAGTACAAAAACAAGCTCAACTAAACAAAGCGCAGGCAGTCTTATTCTTCATGATGACACAAACTCAAATACATTCAACAAACAGTTCAGACGAGGGTGTTCGCTCCAAGGCTGTCGTAAGTCTCACCTGTAATGAGGCATGACAAACACTGACAACCCGAAAATATAGTATTTATCTTGTGAAGAAAAGATTACTGGGAGTCAGGTGGCTGAGCGGTGAGGGAGTCGGGCTAGTAATCCGAAGGTTGCCAGTTCGGTTCCCGGTCATGCCAACTGACGTTGTGTCCTTGGGCAAGGCACTTCACCCTACTTGCCTCGGGGGAATGTCCCTGTACTTACTGTAAGTCGCTCTGGATAAGAGCGTCTGCTAAATGTAAATGTAAATTACAAGTATATCATATTCTACTATAATATAAAACCTGTTTTTGTCCTTCTTACCCTGTGATCCTGGCAGCGTCATGTATTGGATCTGTGTTTTTTGGAGTTCTGACACACCAGTTGTGTCCAGTTGGTCTAATGCTAGGGCCCCTGAAGAGGTGACTAATACCAGAAGAAACACATTGAGGACCTAAACACTTGCAAAGTCTTGACATTGTTTCAATGAGACAAGTGTCCTGTAGCACCACTAGAGGGCAGCACTAGGACATGGCTGCATTGTGAACCACTGATTAGTGCTTCCACACACAATAATGGAAAACTCTCTATCCTCCCGCTCCTTTCTCTCTCCCTCTCTCTCCCTTTCTATCTCTCTCTCTCTCTCTCTCTCTCTCTCTCTCTCTCTCTCTCTCTCTCTCTCTCTCTCCCTCTCGCCCTCTCTCTCTCTCTCTCTCACCCTTTCTCTCTCTCCCTCTCTCTCTCTATCTCTCTCTCTCTCTCTCACTTCTCCTCTATCTCTTTCACTTTTTATCAAAACATTTTAAGTGCTTTATTGGCAAGTTAAGATATTATAGGTCAAATATTGATAACACAAGCATACTGTACAGTATACATACAGCAAACCTACATATATCATATTATTATTATATGAACCTATATACATACATACACATACATACACACACCACAAAGGGGTGTACTGCATTCTCCTCCACTCACACTTACAAACATATATTTACACATACAGTACACTGATACAAATGAATTCACACATATACACAGTGTACATTCTCTATCTTTTTCTGTATCTCTCTCTCCTTCCCGTCAAGATTCAGGTTAAGAAAAAGGATCTCAAGTGCGAGTCACAACATGCCAGGATCAAATCCTCCCCCTCATCCCCTGTGTCCTTTACCTCCTCTCTCCTCCTCTACTCCTCCCCCTCTCTCCTCCTCACCCCCTCTCCTTTACCTCCTCTCTCCTCCTCTACTCCTCCCCCTCTCTCCTCCTCACCCCCTGTCTCCTTTACCTCCTCTCTCCTCCTCTACACCTCCCCCTCTCTCCTCCTCACCCCCTCTCCTTTACCTCCTCTCTCCTCCTCTACTCCTCCCCCTCTCTCCTCCTCACCCCCTGTCTCCTTTACTTCCTCTCTCCTCCACTACTCCTCCCCCTCTCTCCTCCTCACCCCCTGTCTCCTTTACCTCCTCTCTCCTCCTCTACACCTCCCCCTCTCTCCTCCTCACCCCGTCTCCTTTACCTCCTTACTCCTCCTCTCCATCTCTCCTTCAAACCTCTGCCATTCTCCCATCCAGTTTTGGCATGCATGCACCCTTACATAAGAAAGTTCCAGTAATAAGACTCCAAACAGGATCAACTGGTCCAAGCATAAGAGTGTGTGTGTGTGTGTATGTATGTGGGTGTGACACATTCAAATATGTACTGTATGTTCATGAACAGTACCAATAACAACAGCAGTAAGAGGAGTCTTTAATGTTGGGATCAGATGAGTACAAGGCAGCACTACAGGTGATCAGACTGTCAGCATTACTGTCAGACACACACAGAACCAGATGGAGCACAGAGAGGAGGCTGATGGTGAAACCAGACTTTTATAAAGGTCAGTAGAAGGTGTTTATTCATATGTTGGAGAGTGAAGGATTTACTGTCAGTCCAGAATAGGTTATGATTAAGTAAATTAGCATCTCTATTCCTGGTCGGATGTCTTATCCTTTCAAATACATGTGTTTGTTTAAAAGCATTGATCTTAGGCTTTACAGTATAGGATTATTTCACGTCCATTAAACATAATGTCTGTAAATGTGATCAGGGCAGAGAGAGGAGGGTTCTGGCAGGGCAGGTGATCAGAGACAGGGCAGAGAGAGGAGGGTTCTGGCAGGGCAGGTGATCAGAGACAGGGCAGAGAGAGGAGGGTTCTGGCAGGGCAGGTGATCAGAGACAGGGCAGAGAGAGGAGGGTTCTGGCAGGGCAGGTGATCAGAGACAGGGCAGAGAGAGGAGGGTTCTGGCAGGGCAGGTGATCAGAGACAGGCCAGAGAGAGGAGGGTTCTGGCAGGGCAGGTGATCAGAGACAGGGCAGAGAGAGGAGGGTTCTGGCAGGGCAGGTGATCAGAGACAGGGCAGAGAGAGGAGGGTTCTGGCAGGGCAGGTGATGTAGGCTGCAGGTGAGGGAGGACAAACATCCAGAGTTACAGTACAGAACACAGTACAGTGATAATCATGTGACAGGGTGACAAGTCATGTTTCATGAATGATTAGGGGTGATTGTACATCAGACTGGCAGAGGTTTTTAAATAATGTGTTTAGATCACGTCGTATTTACCCATCATTCTTATAAGTCATGAGACTCACAACTCCACCCAACACCCATCAATTCTACTGGGAGCGTCAAGTGAAAGTGCATTTCCTCATCCATGACATGGTTTCTACAGAGTCCTGTAGCAGCACAGGACTGGAATGTAGAAATGGGTAAAACCAGATAGATGAGAATCAAACTAAACTCTACAGTGGAGATAGAGAGGGGGAAGGGTGATGATTGACAGGAAAATGACATTTTCTTGAAGAATTATTGATAAATACAAAATGTTATTATGATTAAGGTGGAAATGAAAATATCAACTAGATTGAACTAGCTAGCACTGTCAGTATAGGGTGAAGTTTAGCTTAGAAACAGTTTTTGTTGCAGAGGGCCTAACAGGTACGTTTTTTAGTCTATAGCACTGGCAGCGGATTTCAAATCCCAAACTAACCAGTTACCCAGTACTTTGTCATGGGTTGCTGCCTGGGCTAAACTACAGGTGTTTCCTCATTCATTACATAGTTTACACAGAACACGGAGGTTGGCAACACAGAAGATGTAATTTAGTTATCACTGTTACTAAGTTTACTGTCAGAGAGGAGAGAGGGTAGGAATTAAAAACAACATTTCCTCATTCATGAAATTGTTTCAATGTATGAGGTGTGGTAAGAGAAAGAGAGAGAGGAGAGGAGAGAGAGAGAGAGAGAGAGAGAGGAGAGAGAGGAAAGAGAGAGAGGGGAGAGGAGAGAGAGAGAGGAGAGAGAGAGGAGAGAGAGAGGAGAGAGAGGAGAGAGAGGAGAGAGAGAGGAGAGAGGAGGGAGAGAGAGGAGAGAGAGAGAGATAGAGAGAGAGAGAGAGAGGAGAGAGAGAGAGAGAGAGAGAGAGAGAGAGAGAGAGAGAGAGAGGAGAGAGGAGAGAGAGAGAGAGAGAGAGAGAGAGAGAGAGAGAGAGAGAGGGAGTGTAAGAAAGAGAAATGGATAGAAAAGGGTGGTGGTCCTTATGAGCCCCCCTGTTCTGTCTGAAAGGAACAGAGAGAGAGAATGACCTGTCTGTATGGTTCAGTCAGGATCATGTATTAGCAGGTCTAGGATGCTTGACTGATATAAATGACCTGAGTGACAAACCAGCACCTTGGAAGTGTAGATTTGATCAATGCTGGGTTGATGAAGTTGTATTAAACCAGGAAAACATGATTGAATGCATCAGTGATATTAGTTACATGATTTAGGACAGTCAGGACCCAGGTTCTAGTGGACATACAGTTCTCCTTCTTTAGGTACATTCTTGGTCCTGCCGCTCTCAGCAGTTTCCTAGTGGTGGAACTCTACAATACAGTTACCCAGACATGTATTAAGCCTAGTCCTAAATAAAAATAAAAATTCAGAAGTGTAGATTTCCATTAAGACATGTGTAGGATAGGACTAGGCACAATCCATGTCTGGGAAACTGTGTTTTATCATAATTCCTAGTTATGTTAAAATAATCAAATCCCAATTCCAAGTGAGAAAAACACCATTACTGTATAACTTTAGTCGATGCCTTGTTGAAACGGCACAGCCGAGTGTCTCGCTGTGTTCCTAACTTAATAATTGTTCTATGTCGTCTTTGACGTAAGCAAATAAATGGGGTGCTTTTGCGTTTGTTTTGCAAATTGGTCTTTAGCAAAAATTCCTCTGTGAAAAAAGTATTTATATTGTGCCAGGTTACAGAACATAAAAAAGTATTGGAGAAGATAATTTTGGATATTAACATGAATTTCATGGAATAGAATAACCAGAAGGAGCCGTGTACCACCAAGATCCATCAGGGCCTTCAGGCTGAGGAGTTGCTTGGGCATTAGACTAAAGCTGCTGAACACCTTTGCCCTCAGCATGTCTTTCACAGTGCCTGTGATAGTGTCTACATTCCTGTGTGTTAGTGTGTTTTAATATGTACAGTTAAGCAATGTTTTCTTTTCCCTCCCTAGGAAGACTGCTCTTGAGTCTGAACCACGCCCCTCACCCTTCCCAGCCTGCACCTGTAGGTCAGCCCCCCTCCCTTGGAGTGGGCGTGGCCACAGGGTGGTCGTTGTAGCAATGAGCTTTGAGAGGCGTAGCAAAGGTGTGGTTCTGGTGGAGTTTGCGTATCAGTACACAGACAGCAAAGGCAGCATCGTCTCCATCAAACCTGATGAACATTACCTCCTCCTGGAGAAGACCAGCGCTAGAATGTGGCTCGTCTGCAAGGATGACAGTTCCGAGTACTTCTACGTCCCTGACAAGTATGTCAGGGTACTTCCCAGCAGGTTCCCACTGGACCATGCTGACCCCCCCAGACCAGAGACCACCAGAGTCCCTGAGACAAGACGACAACACAAGACACCACAGGTGGGTTTCAGTGTGGGGAACAGGGTCGTACTGAATGTAGAACAACATGGGGGGACAGTGAAATACCAGAAACACTCTTTCACAGAGATTTAGAAGCATCATTAGTTTATAAATGTGGTGTGCAGAAGTGGACATTGAACTGTTTTAAAGGATGAGACACTGTCCTGAAACCTGCTGTACAGATCCTCCCTGAAACAGCACAGGGAGCATGTGTACAAGGACAGTGGGTATCACCTGACACAGTGTCAACATGTGACACAACACAGGGAGCATGTGTACAAGGACAGTGGGTAACACATGACACAGTGTCAACATGTGACACAACACAGGGAGCATGTGTACAAGGACAGTGGGTCACACCTGGCACAGTGTCAACATGTGACACAACACAGGGAGCATGTGTACAAGGACAGTGGGTCACACCTGACACAGTGTCAACATGTGACTCTTACTGAGGTTTAATCCATGTCACTTAATATGCACTTGTCGTTGCTTTTAAAATGCATTGTTAGGTCATCCTGAAAATTTTGTTTGAGTGTTTTGATTTCATGACTCTAGACTGCATCATCTAATGAAGCTAGCCTCTAATGATAAAGATAAATAACTCTCTGAACTTCGTCCTGACAGCAGTATTACAACTTGATCCTGTGACAACTAGCCCCTGTCTCACTATTATCATTATTATTAATTCATGAATCATTACTGTGTTTCAGAGGGCTGTCGCTAAAACGAGTCTCTCTGGGGAACATGACATGGACACCAAAGCTAAGAGGTAAGATGAGAATCCATACCTGTTCATGACTGTTCTCCATCTCAGAGCTCAGCAGTGATATTATGACATCATCATTAGTCAGAATAAATGAGAGACTGAAGGTCTGTCTCTGTTGTGTTGAAGCCCAATCCAGCAGAGACCAGCCTCACCTGTACCCAGCTGTGTGTCCATGAAGAGTGACAAGTCTATGGATCAACCTATCGTGTTCAGTGATGGAGGAGGACCTTCTAATGAGGAAGGGTATGTACTGACCTCTGCTGGTGTTCAATGTTATATGATGAAGGTGACATGATGTGAAGAAGCCGTCTGCACTGGGACTCAATATTCCTATATTATAATATATTATAACTTATAGTTTATATGTGATTATAGTGATAGTGTTTAAATGTATTTGGGCCTACATGAATCAATGCAACATTACTTATTCATGTCAGAGCACAACCTGACAGCCTCAATCCCTACTGTTTATCGTCTTTACTGTCTAATCGTTGAGTGTATACAGTTGGTCAGGCCAGATCCATTAATTGCCAACACCTGTTTGTTGGTAATACTGAGCTGTTAACATGTTTGGAGAGAATCCATGAAAGGGGACATGCTGCTCACTGGTCATAGACAGATTTCTTTAAGTGAAGCAAAGTATAAAGTACTATTCTAAAAGTCCAATGTAGACCTTTGCTTTATCATGTAAAATCTCTACAAAAACACAGGGTTAGAGCTGCTGACTGTAGATACTAAAGTATCCCTCATCACATCCCTACTAAAACACAGGGTTAGAGCTGCTGACTGTAGATACTAAAGTATCCCTCATCACATCCCTACTAAAACACAGGGTTGGAGCTGCTGACTGTAGATACTAAAGTATCCCTCATCACATCCCTACTAAAACACAGGGTTAGAGCTGCTGACTGTAGATACTAAAGTATCCCTCACAGGGGCGGAGCAAGGGTTGTGTCTCGGGGGGGGGGCGGAAACTGATTGGGGGGGCCCCCCTGTTATTAATATTTTGCAGTGCAATAAAATACAACAATAAAAAGTAACCAATGGGAACCTCTATTGTGAACAGCACATATTAGCCTATATAATAAATGTGTTCAGTCATCATAGCCCCCAATGTGCGAACAACATGTAGGCCTCGGCCACTAGCCTCACATTCAGCATTCATTAGAATCTCTCACACACAGTAGGCCTCCACAGATCCATGCATAACATGGGTTTAATGATCTGTCCATTTACCAAATACACTATATTCAAATTCAACGATAAGAGGTCATAAGCCCCCCAAAATGAAGTTAAAGACAGTAGCCTATAGTCATCCTAACAGTGACAACTAATAATAAACAAACATAGGCCTATATGACAATTCTTTCAGCAACAATTTGGGCAAGCTACACGCGAAACCAAGCCCCCATGAAGATAAAAAAACGAGTGTGCAACACACACACGCGTGACGCGCACTGCAGTTGACCACCTACAGGCAGCTACGATTGAACTAAAATTCCACCAGACTATGATCATTTTCTTTTCCGAACTGACATGTATTGTGCATCTCTCAAAACCAGCAAACTCATAGCCTACACAGGTCAAAACACAAACACATTATTTATCAATTTCAGACGGCTGAGAGTAGTCATTAGTTCATGTTTTTCCATGCTCAGCTCACGGTACATGGTACGAAGTGTAACAAATTCATCAACCACATAATCGGCCTTCTGAATAGAACTCCGCAAGCGCTCTAACTTTCCGAGCAGCATCAGGGTGACAAATATTTCGGGTTCATCACAGCAAATTTCTCAGCCATTCTCCTGAAATCAGCAAAGCGATGCTCAAATTGCGAAAGTTTACTCAACGTCTATCCTACTGTACGTCTACTACGTCATGTATATAAATTTAGTAAAATGGTCTTGTAGTTAATCCCCATGCTCAGGGCCGGATTAATGTATGGGCAACCAGGGCAGTTGCCAGCCACCAGGGGGCCCCCGACGACATGTCGGGTAAAGTGCACTGAAATAAATTACAATGATCAAGTCAACTGTCCAGTGTTTACACACTCACTGTTTAAGCGCGACAAATTGACCAATTAAATCGTGTGAATATTTTCTACCAGAAGACATAGTTACCCTTTACGATTGGTACAATGGTAAGGGAGGGTGGGTTTAATGTAAAGGCTGAAATAAGAAAAAAACGTAGCCTAGCTAGACAGGCAGCACAGAAAAGAATGGATTGACGCACTCCTAGCGCTAGCGGGTATGTTAAGCAAAAGCAAAAAAAGGAGAAATAAGCGAGAGGAGCACCTCTTTTACAAAGTAGGATGCCTTCTATCGTCAGCTTTTTTTTAAAAAGAAGGTTTCTCATCAGAGGAGGCACCTGTTGCTAGTGCCATCTCGTCTGCTGATGTGGGCAATGAGGCTGACTTTTCTTGACTGAGGTGTACAATAGAACGCGTTATTTTTGCCCAAGGGTAACCACTGTCAAATTATCCTGGAACGCAGGTAGCAAACGCATTGAATCGAACGTTCAGAAAACAGGGTTATTATCCTGAATGTAGCTGAGAACGCCGCCTGAAAATATGGCACCGGAATTTTCAGGTCCACGTCCTTTTCTTAGTTCAATAACTAGCGACTTCTAGCAATACATGAAAAGTATGCCAGTTAGCACGTAGACACTTACACCTTAATGCTATCAAATGTTGGTTGCAATAAACATTGAGAAAGTGTATGAAAATACTGTTTATAGTTTTTGCTGCTTTGGCTAGGGCACCACTGGGACACATATCTTAAACTAAAGTTTAGGTTGTTTTCTTCAAAATATATGTAACAAACAAATAAACCTATTCAAAAGTCATAATGATGATGTTTTTGCTCCTTAAGACTCTGAAAATGGCCAGATTTAAATAATGTAATAAAAAAAAATCCGGGGGAGCATGCCCCCGAACTCGCCTAGAAGTTCTGACTCATGACCTCAGTATTTTTTGGGCCCTGCGTACGGCCCTGCACCCGTTCCTTACCTAGTGTGTAAAACAGGAGGCTAGTGATGGTATGTAAGCCCATGGGCAGCTTGCCTGTTCCAAGCCACGTGTTCCAAGTGTATCGGCCTGAACAGAACAGAAAGAAAACTGGGTTTTTAGCGCTACTTCTTAACAGTACAAAGCTAACGTATCCAAAAGTCTCACAGACCATATAACTTCGTTCCTCGCTCGAACCACAAACAATCAAACAACAGCTCTATCTATCAAACCAAAGAACACCGCCCTCTTGAACAGCGAACCGCGCCGGTCTTTTACATGGGCTGCTGGACCGCTGATTGGAGGTGGACCGATTGGGGGCTGGCCGCTGGTCACGCCGATATCCAACCACCGACACACCCTGCAAGCAGCTGACAGGGAAAACAAAGGGGAGAACAGAACGAAACAGAAACACACACTACTACACTACACACACTACTACACTACACACACTACTACACGGACACAAACCGGGTTCAATCAAATGAAGGACACGGGTCCGTAACAACATCTCTACTAACACACAGGGTTAGAGCTGCTGACTGTAGATACTAAAGTATCCCTCATCACATCCCTACTAACACACAGGGTTAGAGCTGCTGACTGTAGATACTAAAGTATCCCTCATCACATCCCTACTAAAACACAGGGTTAGAGCTGCTGACTGTAGATACTAAAGTATCCCTCATCACATCCCTACTAAAACACAGGGTTAGAGCTGCTGACTGTAGATACTAAAGTATCCCTCATCACATCCCTACTAAAACACAGGGTTAGAGCTGCTGACTGTAGATACTAAAGTATCCCTCATCACATCCCTACTAAAACACAGGGTTAGAGCTGCTGACTGTAGATACTAAAGTATCCCTCATCACATCCCTACTAAAACACAGGGTTAGAGCTGCTGACTGCCAGCCTGGCTGACATACAGACCATGTGGTAAAGGTTCACAGTGAGAGATACAGAGTAACAACAGGTCTGGAAACCTGCCTTTCTGACTCTCATTCAAGTTGAACAGCAACATTAAAGCCTGGATCTGACCCTATTGATGAATGACTATAGCAACACATGTTGGACAGTATGATATATCTGTGGTGTCTACTTTAGTGATTTATGTTTGTAAGACACTTTGTTGTGTTTGTTGACAGGATGAGACAGCAGAGACCAGCCTCACCTGTACCCAGCTGTGTGTCCATGAAGAGTGACTGGTCTATGGATCCACCTATCGTGTTCAGTGATGGAGGAGGGCCTTCTAATGAGGAAGGGTATGTACTGACCTCTGCTGGTTAACCTAAAACAGGGTTAGAGCTGCTGACTGTAGATACTAAAGTATCCCTCATCACATCCCTACTAAAACACAGGCTTAGAGCTGCTGACTGTAGATACTAAAGTATCCCTCAACACATCCCTACTAAAACACAGGGTTAGAGCTGCTGACTGTAGATACTAAAGTATCCCTCATCACATCCCTACTAAAACACAGGGTTAGAGATGCTGACTGTAGATACTAAAGTATCCCTCATCACATCCCTACTAAAACACAGGGTTAGAGCTGCTGACTGTAGATACTAAAGTATCCCTCATCACATCCCTACTAACACACAGGGTTAGAGCTGCTGACTGTAGATACTAAAGTATCCCTCATCACATCCCTACTAAAACACAGGGTTAGAGCTGCTGACTGTAGATACTAAAGTATCCCTCATCACATCCCTACTAAAACACAGGGTTAGAGATACTGACTGCCAGCCTGGCTGACATACAGACCATGTGGTAAAGGTTCACAGTGAGAGATACAGAGTAACAACAGGTCTGGAAACCTGCCTTTCTGACTCTCATTCAAGTTGAACAGCAACATTAAAGCCTGGATCTGACCCTACTGATGAATGACTACAGCAACACATGTTGGACAGTATGATATATCTGTGGTGTCTACTTTAGTGATTTATGTTTGTAAGACACTTTGTTGTGTTTGTTGACAGGATGAGACAGCAGAGACCAGCCTCACCTGTACCCAGCTGTGTGTCCATGAAGAGTGACTGGTCTATGGATCGACCTATCATGTTCAGTGATGGAGGAGGACCTTCTAATGAGGAAGGGTATGTACTGACCTCTGCTGGTTAAACTAAAACAGGGTTAGAGCTGCTGACTGTAGATACTAAAGTATCCCTCATCACATCCCTACTAAAACACAGGGTTAGAGATGCTGACTGTAGATACTAAAGTATATCTCATCACATCCCTACTAAAACACAGGGTTAGAGCTTCTGACTGTAGATACTAAAGTATCTCTCATCACATCCCTACTAAAACACAGGGTTAGAGCTGCTGACTGTAGATACTAAAGTATCCCTCATCACATCCCTACTAAAACACAGGGTTAGAGCTGCTGACTGTAGATTCTAAAGTATCCCTCATCACATCCCTACTAAAACACATGGTTACAGCTGCTGACTGTAGATACTAAAGTATCCCTCATCACATCCCTACTAAAACACAGGGTTAGAGATACTGACTGCCAGCCTGGCTGACATACAGACCATGTGGTAAAGGTTCACAGTGAGAGATACAGAGTAACAACAGGTTTGGAAACCTGCCTTTCTGACTCTCATTCAAGTTTGAACAGCAACATTAAAGCTTGGATCTGACCCTACTGATGAATGACTACAGCAACACATGTTGGACAGTATGATATATCTGTGGTGTCTACTTTAGTGATTTATGTTTGTAAGACACTTTGTTGTGTTTGTTGACAGGATGAGACAGCAGAGACCAGCCTCACCTGTACCCAGCTGTGTGTCCATGAAGAGTGACTGGTCTATGGATCGACCTATCATGTTCAGTGATGGAGGAGGACCTTCTAATGAGGAAGGGTATGTACTGACCTCTGCTGGTTAAACTAAAACAGGGTTAGAGCTGCTGACTGTAGATACTAAAGTATCCCTCATCACATCCCTACTAAAACACAGGGTTAGAGATGCTGACTGTAGATACTAAAGTATCTCTCATCACATCCCTACTAAAACACAGGGTTAGAGCTTCTGACTGTAGATACTAAAGTATCTCTCATCACATCCCTACTAAAACACAGGGTTAGAGCTGCTGACTGTAGATACTAAAGTATCCCTCATCACATCCCTACTAAAACACAGGGTTAGAGCTGCTGACTGTAGATACTAAAGTATCCCTCATCACATCCCTACTAAAACACATGGTTAGAGATGCTGACTGTAGATACTAAAGTATCCCTCATCACATCCCTACTAAAACACAGGGTTAGAGATACTGACTGCCAGCCTGGCTGACATACAGACCATGTGGTAAAGGTTCACAGTGAGAGATACAGAGTAACAACAGGTCTGGAAACCTGCCTTTCTGACTCTCATTCAAGTTTGAACAGCAACATTAAAGCCTGGATCTGACCCTACTGATGAATGACTACAGCAACACATGTTGGACAGTATGATATATCTGTGGTGTCTACTTTAGTGATTTATGTTTGTAAGACACTTTGTTGTGTTTGTTGACAGGATGAGACAGCAGAGACCAGCCTCACCTGTACCCAGCTGTGTGTCCATGAAGAGTGACTGGTCTATGGATCGACCTATCATGTTCAGTGATGGAGGAGGACCTTCTAATGAGGAAGGGTATGTACTGACCTCTGCTGGTTAAACTAAAACAGGGTTAGAGCTGCTGACTGTAGATACTAAAGTATCCCTCATCACATCCCTACTAAAACACAGGGTTAGAGATGCTGACTGTAGATACTAAAGTATCTCTCATCACATCCCTACTAAAACACAGGGTTAGAGCTTCTGACTGTAGATACTAAAGTATCTCTCATCACATCCCTACTAAAACACAGGTTAGAGCTGCTGACTGTAGATACTAAAGTATCCCTCATCACATCCCTACTAAAACACAGGGTTAGAGCTGCTGACTGTAGATACTAAAGTATCCCTCATCACATCCCTACTAAAACACAGGGTTAGAGATACTGACTGCCAGCCTGGCTGACATACAGACCATGTGGTAAAGGTTCACAGTGAGAGATACAGAGTAACAACAGGTCTGGAAACCTGCCTTTCTGACTCTCATTCAAGTTTGAAACAGCAACATTAAAGCTTGGATCTGACCCTACTGATGAATGACTACAGCAACACATGTTGGACAGTATGATATATCTGTGGTGTCTACTTTAGTGATTTATGTTTGTAAGACACTTTGTTGTGTTTGTTGACAGGATGAGACAGCAGAGACCAGCCTCACCTGTACCCAGCTGTGTGTCCATGAAGAGTGACTGGTCTATGGATCGACCTATCATGTTCAGTGATGGAGGAGGACCTTCTAATGAGGAAGGGTATGTACTGACCTCTGCTGGTTAAACTAAAACAGGGTTAGAGCTGCTGACTGTAGATACTAAAGTATCCCTCATCACATCCCTACTAAAACACAGGGTTAGAGATGCTGACTGTAGATACTAAAGTATCTCTCATCACATCCCTACTAAAACACAGGTTAGAGCTTCTGACTGTAGATACTAAAGTATCTCTCATCACATCCCTACTAAAACACAGGGTTAGAGCTGCTGACTGTAGATACTAAAGTATCCCTCATCACATCCCTACTAAAACACAGGGTTAGAGCTGCTGACTGTAGATACTAAAGTATCCCTCATCACATCCCTACTAAAACACATGGTTAGAGATGCTGACTGTAGATACTAAAGTATCCCTCATCACATCCCTACTAAAACACAGGGTTAGAGATACTGACTGCCAGCCTGGCTGACATACAGACCATGTGGTAAAGGTTCACAGTGAGAGATTACAGAGTAACAACAGGTCTGGAAACCTGCCTTTCTGACTCTCATTCAAGTTTGAACAGCAACATTAAAGCCTGGATCTGACCCTACTGATGAATGACTACAGCAACACATGTTGGACAGTATGATATATCTGTGGTGTCTACTTTAGTGATTTATGTTTGTAAGACACTTTGTGTGTTTGTTGACAGGATGAGACAGCAGAGACCAGCCTCACCTGTACCCAGCTGTGTGTCCATGAAGAGTGACTGGTCTATGGATCGACCTATCATGTTCAGTGATGGAGGAGGACCTTCTAATGAGGAAGGTATGTACTGACCTCTGCTGGTTAAACTAAAACAGGGTTAGAGCTGCTGACTGTAGATCCTAAAGTATCCCTCATCACATCCTACTAAAACACAGGGTTAGAGATGCTGACTGTAGATACTAAAGTATCTCTCATCACATCCCTACTAAAACACAGGGTTAGAGCTTCTGACTGTAGATACTAAAGTATCTCTCATCACATCCCTACTAAAACACAGGGTTAGAGCTGCTGACTGTAGATACTAAAGTATCCCTCATCACATCCCTACTAAAACACAGGGTTAGAGCTGCTGACTGTAGATACTAAAGTATCCCTCATCACATCCCTACTAAAACACAGGGGGTTAGAGCTGCTGACTGTAGATTCTAAAGTATCCCTCATCACATCCCTACTAAAACACATGGTTAGAGATGCTGACTGTAGATACTAAAGTATCCCTCATCACATCCCTACTAAAACACAGTGTTTAAAAAAAAACAGTACAGTAGGCCTTGATTCTAATGAGAGCAAGTTACACAATGGTTGTGTAGAGCGCGTGGGGAGGGGGGAGAGAGAGAGAGAGAGAGAGAGAGAGAGAGAGAGAGAGAGAGAGAGAGAGAGAGAGAGAGAGAGAGAGAGAGAGAGAGAGAGAGAGAGAGAGAGAGAGAGAGGCCTCTAGAGCAACAGTGGACGTGTATGGTAACTGAACCTAACGAAATCAGGTAAATCATTTGTAAACTAAAATCAAACATCAACAAATTAAATCACAACATGCCAATATGTCACAAGTAAGAAGTATTGCAAATCGCAGTTACTTTTGTCGGTTTGAAGAAAGGTAAATTCAATGGTTTCGTTATGTCCAAACAAATAGAAAACGGAATCTCTCGTTAAAGTTCCGGGCGCTCAGTGAATTTGCAGGTTGAGAGGAATAGGTTAGAAATGACACTTCAGTTTAACTCCTACGAACAAGCGGGGGTGATTGTACGTTGGGGGGTTTTATACTCCCAAAGGAAAGAGGGGGGTATCCTTGTACAGGTGAATTCCTGATTGGTCAGTTAATCCCCACCTGGGCGTCAGCCTGATATTCGCGTATAGGTGAAGTGTTGAGTTCGATATTTCGAAATGTCCATGGATTGCTTATACTTCAAAATATAAAAATACAACATTCATAAATGGTTTTGCTAGTGTGATACAATTATTTTGGATCTAAAATGGACTGACGTAACTCTACCTGAAGGGAAGTTATAATCAAACATCAATTAAACCGTTCTAAGTAAATGAGAAAAGCACACATTATAACACATCAACTACTGTCATTGAAATAGTGTCCATGAGCCATGTAATCCTTGAGAATATGTTTGTAAATCCAGAAAAGTTAGTTCTTCCTTAGAAATCCTTTGTCTTATACTGAGGCTGTGTGGTCTCTGTTTCTGACCCCATGCTGGGCCAGAAGCTTTGAAGCCTCTGCGGGTGAGATAAGGAAAAGGGGGAAGACCCTTTCCTTGTCGGGGTAGGAGAAAGGTGTGGATGGTACCGTGCTTTGTCTGTTGGCTCTGCTACAAACTAATATATTACTTTTGAGTAACTTCCCCCAACACTGCACATCACACACACAGTGTCCAGCCCTGCAGGTACCAGGCCTGGTATGAGCACAGACCGGGCGGGGCTCAGCCCTCTTAGACTGGTTGAGACCAGAAGGTCTTAAACTCCTGGGTGGAGGAGTGCTGCAGTGTCTAAAGCAGGCTGCTAGCAAACATGCAGCCCTGTGTGAGGTGGACCCTGATGTCATTCTTCAGTGTCTGGTTGAAACACAACACACTTGTTTACCTGGGGGTGACAGTGCTCCTATCTTTGATGAATGTATTAAAGGAATAGTGCCTTGTAGTGGTATAGAAGATGGTTTACTTGGTAGTGATGGTATCACTCTTATACAGTGTGTCTGTGTGTATGCATGAGTGGATACAGTTAAGTTTACCACTCATGCCTATGTATGATAATACTCCTTAGTAGATTATCAGCCCTTATGCATGTGGTTCATGTGGTTAAGTAATGTCATCTCTTGTCCTCAGAGATCAACAGGAGAAGTCTGAGTCAGACCAGAGTCACCATGAGGACTTGTCCTCCATATTCACAGTGAGTTTTGTGTTAATATAAAGTACAAACAAGACAGAATCATTTGTATCATATTGTTCTACTGTGTAGATAGTTCCTGGTTCATTTAATATCTTCCCTCTCTGCTTCAGGTGCTTGAGATGGAGAACAGTCATGAACAGGTATGGATTCTCATCTTACCTCTTAGCTTTGGTGTCCATGTCACTTGCTCTCATTAGAATCAAGGCCTACTGTACTGTTTTTTTTTAAACACTGTGTTTTAGTAGGGAGGAGAGGAGAGGGAGAAGGGGAGGAGAGGAAGAAGAGAGAAGAGGGAGGAGGGGAAGAGGGGAGGAGAGGAAGAGGGGAAGAGGGGAGGAGAGGGAGGAGGGGGAGAAGGGAAGAGGGGAGGAGAGGAAGAGGGGAAGAGGAGAGGAGAGGAAGAGGAGAGAAGAGGGAAGAGGGGAAGAGGGGAGGAGAGGGAGGAGGGGAAGAAGGGAAGAGGGGAGGAGAGGAAGAGGGGAGGAGGGGAAGAGGAGAGGAGAGGGAGAAGGGGAAGAGGGGAGGAGAGCAGAGGGAAGAGGGGAAGAGGGGGATGAGGGGAAGAGGAGAGGAGGGGACGAGGGGAGGAAGAGGGAGGAGGGGAAGAGGAGAGGAGAGCAGTGTTTCACATCACTACGCTGTGAATTGTGGGCAAGTCTGCAAAAATGCAGACTTACGGGTGCCTAAAATGTGTTCGAAAGAGCCCTCACGAACTTGACAATTTGACAGTGGGACAGCCCTAAGCCCTCACAGACTTAGTGAGAACGTGCCTCAAAGTCCGTGAGTCTGTGAGCGTGCAGCTCTACTATTAAATATTTTTTTGTGATGTTAAACAGTAAAAGCAAAAACACAATTTCATAAATTTGTGGTGGTAAATCGTGGCAGGCCGTTACAAATAAATTAATGTATGGAAACACTGAAAACTCTGGGTGTGTTACTACGGTAACTGACTGTGAACCTCACCTGCTTGCTGGCAGCTTTTCTGTAACAAACCATGAGTTTCTCCCTCTCCCTCCCTCATGCTGAGCCTGAAGCTACTGTCAGACATGGGGGGGTCCTTTCCTCATCAACCTGATTGTTGTTGAAGCCATATAACACATACGGATGACATGAAATTCTACAGTTTTCCATGCAGAGCTAACCTGGCATTTCCTGAACATCTCACTGTTAATCTGTGCTGTGGAGGTTGATGGACCCTCCTTCTCGTAATCTTGTCATTAAAAAGGAGAAGAATGTGCCAGTTGTTTTGCGCACATAGGATTGTTCCATTTCTTCCTCACTTGTAGTAAGACGTTAGCCTGGTCCTAACCAGACTCTCGTACATTTCATTTGTACAGAGAGTCTGGGCTCGCTCCCTTGACAAGCGTTAACTTCCTGAAGGCGGGTACTCTGTTGAAGTTTAAAACTATTGGATCTGCCCAGAGCCACTCTGGATCTGCCATAACCAATCGCTAGCGTTTGCCTTAGCCAACTCCTTCACCACTAACGGAGCGAGCTGGAAAATCAAACGAACCCCGTGGGTAGCAAAGATTGTTCTTGCTCCGGCTTTAACTTCTGGATATTCGGCAGCGTTGCCACAACGGACCGAATGGCTTCACTCGAATCTTTCTCCGTCGCCATTACAGAACTACAACTCAAACTAGCGCACGACATCAACGTCATCGTTCTCAGCCAATCCCTCTGTTCGCTGATTGGACGGTAAAAAGTTGACTTGAGACATCAACTAATATACGGAAAGCCAGACGGAGTACAGAAGCAAAATGAAAATTGAGCGGAAGTACGTAGAAGGGCAGAGCCAGGCTAGTAAGACGTGGTTAAATGTGAAATTAATATACTGCTTTGAAATGTACTGAATGAACAATTGCCTCTTTTGCTGTTGAAGTTGTTTTTCTGCTTTCTGAAAATGTCTTCATACTCGCCTGCACGCATGAGAATTTCTAATTCTCTGGATGAGAGTGTCTGCTAAATGACTAAATGTAATTCCAGTGAATTAGAAATGAACTAACTCAGATCAGCTGTTCCGGAAGCGATAACTCTGAGCTTCCCATCTCAGGGTTCATCAAGTCAGAGTTCAGGGTTAGGCTCAGAGTTTGTAAAACCTGCTTTCTGGAATACACCTCTGATGATAAGAGAGAAACAACATGTTTACTTAGAAAGTCAGTTGCTAAGTCACTTATCAACAGGTGAAGTTTATTTTCATCATTCCTCTGCTTATCCCTGCAGTGTGGATCATGGTGGAGAGTGCTGGATCAAACCTGGCCTTTTGAAGGCCTGGAGATGTGAGTATTGACTGCTACTTGGTTCTAGTACACAAGGTCATACAAGGGACTACCATTAGTGACTTGGACACTGTCAAAAATGGACACACACACACACTGTAAACACACACTTTTAGAAGCAGTAATTTAACACAATTACCCACATCAATACTGTGTGTACGTCTGTGTGTGCTATGTCCCCTTCCTTCTCCTCTCCCCTCTTCCTCTCCTCCCCTCTTCCCCTCCTCTGCTCTCCTCCCCTCTTCCCCTCCTCCCTCTTCCTCTCCTCCCCTCTTCCCCTCCTCTGCTCTCCTCTCCTCTTCCCCTCCTCCCTCTTCCTCCCCTCGTCCCCTCCTCTCCTTTTCCCCCCATCCCCCTCTTCCCCTCTTCCCTCTGCTCTCCTCCCCTCTTCCCCTTCTCCCTCTCCTCTCCTCTTCCCCTCCTCCCCTCTTCCTCTCCTCCCCTCTTCCCTTCTTCCCCTCCTCCCTCTCCTCCCCTCTTCCCCTCCTCCCTCTTCTCTCCTCTTCCTCTCCTCTCCTCTTCCCCTCTTCCTCTCCTCCCCTCTTCCCTTCTCCCCCTCCTCCCTCTCCTCCCCTCTTCCCCTCCTCCCTCTTCCCCTCTTCCTCTCCTCCCCTCTTCCCCTCCTACCTCTTCTCTCCTCTTCCTCTCCTCCCCTTCTCCCTCTCCTCTCCTCCCCTTCTCCCTTTCCTCCCCTTCTCCCTCTCCTCTCCTCTTCCCCTCCTCCCTCTTCCTCTCCTCCCCTCTTCCCCTCCTCCCCTCTTCCCTTCTTCCCCTCCTCCCGCTCCTCCCCTCTTCCCCTCCTCCCTCTTCTCTCCTCTTCCCCTCCCTCTTCCCTTCTTCCTCTCCTCCCCTCTTCCCCTCCTCCCTCTTCTCTCCTCTTCCTCTCCTCCCCTCCTCCCCTTCTCCCTCCCCTTCTCCCTCTCCTCTCCTCTTCCCCTCCTCCCTCTTCCTCTCCTCCCCTCTTCCCCTCCTCCCCTCTTCCCTTCTTCCCCTCCTCCCTCTCCTCTCCTCTTCCCCTCCTCCCTCTTCCTCTCCTCCGCTCTTCCCCTCCTCTGCTCTCCTCTTCCCCTCCTCCCTCTTCCTCTCCTCTCCTCCCCTCCTCCCCTCTTCCCTTCTTCTTCTCCCCTCTTCCCCTCTTCCCTCTACTCTCCTCTTCCTCTCCTCCCCTCTTCCCTCTGCTCTCCTCTTCCTCTCCTCCCCTCTTCCCCTTCTTCCTCTCCTCCCTTCTTCCCCTCCTCCCCTCTTCCCCTTCTTCCTCTCCTCCCCTCTTCCCCTCCTCCCCTCTTCTCCTTCTTCCTCTCCTCCCTTCCTCCCCTCCTCCCCTCTTCCTCTTCTCCCTTCTTCCTCTCCTCCCTCTTCCCTCTGCTCTCCTCCCCTCTTCCCCTTTTTCCCCTCCTCCATCTCCTCTCTTCACTTCTCCCTCTCCTCTCCTCCCCAAGATGGAGTGATGGGGGCATATCAGGGGTAAGGAGATGGGGGATGATGGAAAGAGGGATTTGGAGGGAGAGAGGTAGCATGTGAGAGAGAATGAAAGGAAGAGAGAGAGAGTGGAAGAGAGAGAGAGGGGGAGGGACAGAGAGCAGGGTAGAGAGGATGGAACAGAAATAGAGATAAAGAGCGAGAGAGAGAGCGAGAGAGAGCGAGAGAGCGAGAGAGCGAGAGAGCGAGAGAGAGAGAGAGAGAGAGAGAGTGAGGATGGGTAGAGAGAGAGAGTGAGGATGGGTAGAGAGAGAGAGTGAGGATGGGTAGAGAGAGAGAGGGAGAGAGAGAGAGAGTGAGGATGGGTAGAGAGAGAGAGTGAGGATGGGTAGAGAGAGAGAGAGAGTGAGAGAGAGAGAGAGAGAGAGAGAGAGAGAGAGAGAATGAAAGGGGGAGGGCAGGAAGAGGGAGACATTCTAATGTGAAGGATGATGATCAGTAATATATTGTGTCTTGGTCTCCCCCATCAGATGCCTGTGAGCTCACACTGGACCCAAACACAGCACACAGAGAACTCTCTCTGTCTGAGGAGAACAGAAAGGTGACATGGAGGAGAGAGGAGCAGCCGTATCCTGATCACCCAGAGAGATTTGAGGACCATGTACAGGTGCTGTGTAGAGAGGGTCTGTCTGGGCGCTGTTACTGGGAGGCAGAGTGGAGTGGAGGATGGGTTCATATAGCAGTGACATATAAAGGAATCAGCAGGAGAGGAGAGGATGACTGTGGGCTTGGAGACAATAACAAGTCCTGGAGTCTGGACTGTGTTGATAACAGTTACTATGCCTGGCACAATAAGAAGAGCACTGACATACCTGCCCCCCCCTCCAGCTCCCACAGAGTAGGAGTGTATCTGGACTGGCCGGCCGGCACTCTGTCCTTCTACACAGTCTCCTCTGACACACTGACCCACCTGCACACATTCCACAGCACATTCACTGAGCCCCTCTATCCTGGGTTCTGTGTTGGGTCTGACTCCTCAGTGTCCCTGTGTCAGGTAGAATCGCCCACACACACTCTCACACACTGTGCTCACATAGATGTCATTGAAGATTGAACTGTATACAGTTGTGATTGATATCCCAGAGTGTTTGTAAATATTGCTGTGTGTAGAATGTTTGTTTTGTTTTAACCTTTAGATGTAAATATTACTGATATTAAATATGATTAATATCTCTAAATATTACCGACGCTTCCACCAGAGTGAGTTATTTTTCCAAAACGGAAGCTAGCTAGCTTTAGTTAGCTTCCGTTACCTAGCAACCTAGCATAATACTCGTAGCAATGCTACTACCTGCTAGCGTTACTTGTTAGCCTCCTAACTGTACATTTTGAAGCCATACTACAGCGTTTGTCATGTCGTTTTTGTCTATCGGAAAATAGTGGGTTGGAATGTTCAGAATCACACGTGCGACGTTACTCTGTGGGGCTTTCGAACTATCGCACACGTGTGATGCTACTCCTTAACGGGTTCATTGTTGACAAACAACAATCCAAGTTTATGTACCCTTAGTATAGATAGTCCACATATTTACATTTTAGGTATATGTTTATTGTATGCACCTTCCTGCCAAAGCAAATTCCTTGTCTGTGCAAACTCTCATGGCGAATAAATCCCATTCTGATTCTGATTCTGATCCTGTCTTTGATCTCAGTTCCACTGAATGTGATGAACTAAATAGTGTCTTAGTGACTAAATAAGGAGAAATAAAGATGTTTTATACAGGATGATAGAAGACATGCTGTGTGTTTGTTGGTGACCCAGTGGCCCTATAGACACACACACACACATGTACACACACACATGTACACACACACACACACACACGTACACACACACACATGTACACACACACACACACACTGGAAACACTACATTTAGGACCGGTAATATGACAGTATTACCCACTTGAATATACACTGTGTGTGTGTCTAGTGTGATCCCCTCCCTCCCTACTCTCTCCTTCCACCCTCCCTCCCTACTCTCTCTCTCCCTACTCTCTCCCCCCACCCTCCCTCCCCACACTCCCTCCCTACTCTCTCCCCCCACCCTCCCTCCCTACTCTCTCTCCCCCCACCCTCCCTCCCTACTCTCTCCCCCCACCCTCCCTCCCTACTCTCTCCCCTCACCCTCCCTCCCTACTCTCTCCCCTCACCCTCCCTCCCTAACCTCCCTCCCTACTCTCTCCCCCCTCCCTCCCTACTCTCTCCCCCTACCCTCCCTCCGTACTCTCTCTCTCCCTACTCTCTCCCCCCACCCTCCCTCTCTACTCTCTCCCCCCACCCTCCCTCCCTACTCTCTCCCCCACCCTCCCTCCCTACTTTCTTCCCCACCCTCCCACTCTCCCCACCCTCCCTCCCCACACTCCCTCCCTACTCTCTCCCTCCACCCTCCCTCCCCACTCTCTCTCTCCCTACTCTCTCCCCCCACCTTCCCTCTCTACTCTCTCCCCCCACCCTCCCTCCCTACTCTCTGCCCCCCACCCTCCCTCCCTACTCTCTCTCTCCGTACTCTCTCCCCCCACCCTCCCTCCCTACTCTCTCTCCCCCACCCTCCCTCCCTACTCTCTCCCCCCACCCTCCCTCCCTACTCTCTCCCCCCCCACCCTCCCTCCCTACTCTCTCCCCCACCCTCCCTCCCTACTCTCTCCCCCCTCCCTCCCTACCCTCCCTCCCTACCCTCCCTCCCTACTCTCCCTCCGTACTCTCTCCCCCCACCCTCCCTCCCTACTCTCTCCCCCACCCTCCCTCCCTACTTTCTTCCCCACCCTCCCACTCTCCCCACCCTCCCTCCCCACACTCCCTCCCTACTCTCTCCCTCCACCCTCCCTCCCCACTCTCTCTCTCCCTACTCTCTCCCCCCACCTTCCCTCTCTACTCTCTCCCCCCACCCTCCCTCCCTACTCTCTGCCCCCCACCCTCCCTCCCTACTCTCTCTCTCCGTACTCTCTCCCCCCACCCTCCCTCCCTACTCTCTCTCCCCCACCCTCCCTCCCTACTCTCTCCCCCCACCCTCCCTCCCTACTCTCTCCCCCCCCACCCTCCCTCCCTACTCTCTCCCCCACCCTCCCTCCCTACTCTCTCCCCCTTCCCTCCCTACCCTCCCTCCCTACCCTCCCTCCCTACTCTCCCTCCGTACTCTCTCCCCCCACCCTCCCTCCCTACTCTCTCCCCCACCCTCCCTCCCCACACTCCCTCCCTACTCTCTCCCCCCACCCTCCCTCCCTACTCTCTCCCCCCCACACTCCCTCCCTACTCTCCCTCCCTACTCTCTCCCCTCACCTCCCTCCCTACTCTCCCACCCTCCCTCCCTACTCTCTCCCCCCACTCCTCATCTCCCTCCACTGGCTTCCCATCACGGCCCGTATCAGATTCAAGACTCTGGTACTGACCTTCCGAGCGGTGAACGGGACTGCTCCCGACTACATCAAGTCTCTCCTCCAGCCTTACACCCCCCCCCCCCCCCCCCCCCCGCCACCTACGGTCTTCTTCTGACAACCGTCTGGTGGTCCCACCGCTAAAGACCCAACCCAAGCTCTTCTCCTGTCTGGCCCCCCAATGGTGGAATCACCTCCTCACCTCCATCAGAGACACTGACTGTCTCTCCACCTTCAAGAAAAGGCTCAAGACGCACTTGTTCCGGGAGTACAACGGTACTTAGGGATGATTTGCTGGACCTGATGTTAGTTTCCTCCAGGATCACAATGACTCTTACTTAGAGACTTGTTGCTCTTGTTGGTTAACTGTAACTGATTTAAAATTATCGTACTCGCTGTGAAATATATTTTTACTGTTGCTTGTTTTTTCTACAGGTACACTCTTGCACTTTTTTGAGGTTCATGTTGTTTAATTGTAACTTACTCAACGACAAGCTCTTATGGTTCTTCCTTCTGGCACTTATTTAGGTTTTTCACAATGTGTGCTTCTTGTTTGGCTCCCCGCAATGTTTGGGGCGTCTCAGTGTTATGATCAGTGACCTGTGCTCTTTTGTAAAGCTCTCTCTTGGAAGTCGCTTTGGAGAAAAGCGTCTGCTAAATGAATAAATGTAAATGTACTCTCTCACCCTCCCTCCCTACTCTCTCCCCCCCACCCTCCCTCCCTACTCTCTCCCCCCACCCTCCCTCCGTACTCTCTCCCCCCCACCCTCCCTCTCTACTCTCTCCCCCCCACCCTCCCTCCCTACTCTCTCCCCCCACCCTCCCTCCCCACCCTCCCTCCCTACTCTCTCCCCCCACCCTCCCTCCCTACCCTCCCTCCCTACTCTCTCCCCCCACCCTCCCTCCCTACTCTCTCCCCCCCACCCTCCCTCCCTACTCTCACCCCACCCTCCCTCCCTACTCTCCCTCCCTACTCTCTCCCCCCACCCTCCCTCCCTACTCTCTCCCCCCACCCTCCCTCCCTACCCTCCCTCCCTACTCTCTCCCCCCACCCTCCCTCCCTACTCTCTCCCCCCACCCTCCCTCCCTACCCTCCCTCCCTACTCTCTCCCCCCACCCTCCCTCCCTACCCTCCCTCCCTACTCTCTCCCCCCACCCTCCCTCCCCACCCTCCCTCCCTACTCTCTCCCCCCACCCTCCCTCCCTACTCTCTCTCTCCCCCACCCTCCCTCCCTACTCTCTCCCCCCCACCCTCCCTCCCTACTCTCTCCCCCCCACCCTCCCTCCCTACTCTCTCCCCCCTCCCTCCCTACTCTCTCCCCCCACCCTCCCTCCCTACCCTCCCTCCCTAGCTCTCTCTTGGAAGTCGCTTTGGAGAAAAGCGTCTGCTAAATGAATAAATGTAAATGTACTCTCTCACCCTCCCTCCCTACTCTCTCCCCCCACCCTCCCTCCCTACTCTCTCCCCTCCACCCTCCCTCTCTACTCTCTCCCCCCCACCCTCCCTCCCTACTCTCTCCCCCCCACCCTCCCTCTCTACTCTCTCCCCCCACCCTCCCTCCCCACCCTCCCTCCCTACTCTCTCCCCCCACCCTCCCTCCCTACCCTCCCTCCCTACTCTCTCCCCCCACCCTCCCTCCCTACTCTCTCCCCCCCACCCTCCCTCTCTACTCTCTCCCCCCCACCCTCCCTCCCTACTCTCTCTCTCCCCCACCCTCCCTCCCTACTCTCTCCCCCCCACCCTCCCTCCCTACTCTCTCCCCCCCACCCTCCCTCCCTACTCTCTCTCTCCCCCACCCTCCCTCCCTACTCTCTCCCCCCTCCCTCCCTACTCTCTCCCCCCTCCCTCCCTACTCTCTCCCCCCACCCTCCCTCCCTACTCTCTCCCCCCACCCTCCCTCCCCACCCTCCCTCCCTACTCTCTCCCCCCCACCCTCCCTCCCTACTCTCTCTCCCCCACCCTCTTACTCTCTCCCCCCTCCCTCCCTACTCTCTCCCCCCACCCTCCCTCCCTACCCTCCCTACCTACTCTCTCCCCCCACCCTCCCTCCCTACCCTCCCTCCCTACTCTCTCCCCCCACCCTCCCTCCCTACTCTCTCCCCCCACCCTCCCTCCCTACCCTCCCTCGCTACTCTCTCCCCCCACCCTCCCTCCCTACTCTCTCCCCCCACCCTCCCTCCCCACCCTCCCTCGCTACTCTCTCCCCCCCACCCTCCCTCCCTACTCTCTCCCCCCAACCTCCCTCCCTACTCTCCCTCCCTACTCTCTCCCCCCACCCTCCCTCCCCACCCTCCCTCCCTACTCTCTCCCCCCACCCTCCCTCCCTACTCTCTCCCCCCCACCCTCCCTCCCTACTCTCACCCCACCCTCCCTCCCTACTCTCCCTCCCTACTCTCTCCCCCCACCCTCCCTCCCTACCCTCCCTCCCTACTCTCTCCCCCCACCCTCCCTCCCTACTCTCACCCCACCCTCCCTCCCTACTCTCCCTCCCTACTCTCTCCCCCCACCCTCCCTCCCTACCCTCCCTCCCTACTCTCTCCCCCCACCCACCCTCCCTCCCTACCCTCCCTCCCTACTCTCTCCCCCCACCCTCCCTCCCCACCCTCCCTCGCTACTCTCTCCCCCCCACCCTCCCTCCCTACTCTCTCCCCCCACCCTCCCTCCCTACTCTCCCTCCCTACTCTCTCCCCCCACCCTCCCTCCCTACCCTCCCTCCCTACTCTCTCCCCCCACCCTCCCTCCCTACTCTCTCCCCCCACCCTCCCTCCCTACTCTCTCCCCCCCACCCTCCCTCCCTACTCTCTACCCCACCCTCCCTCCCTACTCTCTCCCCCCACCCTCCCTACCCTCCCTCCCTACCCTCCCTCCCTACTCTGGGCGGGGTCACACACACACATGAACCAGGGAGCTGGTTTAGTAACTTAACTAGGAGGTAGTTCGGTGACAATCATTGTTTTGCTGAAACCCATCTGTTTGTATCTGTCCATTTGTAGCATGAGAAGGCTCAAAGGACATATTTAGGTGCCTGCATGAGTACCTGTCTTGTCTCCCCTCCCTGAGAGCCCTGCATATCCCAGACCTGCTCAACAAAGGAGCAGACCTGATGTTACGGGGACGAACCACCGTTGGGGGTGGATGGACGAGGCCTCTCCCTCAGTGGAAGGATGCTCTCCCAAGCCGGAGGCACGGTGAAGAGCCCACCTGGGATCGGAGGTCCTCTCATGGCTTGGCTACTGAGAGGGACCTGTTAGAACACAGAGGTCTGTCTGAGGCTGTCATCCAGACTGTACAGAGCACACGCATGTGATCCACTGTGAGGGGTCATGTGATCCACTGTGAGGGGTCATGTGACACGCTGGCAAACTTTCTCTCGGTGGTGTGAAGGACAAAACGTTGACCCAGTCTCGTACCGGATCAAAACGTTCTTGTGCTTTTTACGATCACTGTTTGACAGGAGACTGCGGGTAGTGTCAGGGTATATGCAACAGCCGTCTCAGCTTGTTATGAAGGTGTTGCCAGGACGACTGTTCAGCCTCCTGTTGGTTAAACGTTTCCTGTCTGGTACGTACAGGCTCAGACCCCCTCAGAGAGCGTCAGGGCCCCGGTGGGACCACGTGAATTCCAGCACATAACCATGACAACATGGATCTCATTCCAGTGCTGCTGAATCAGCAGAGAGCAGCTGTCTGGGGAATGTCAGAAGGTTAATAAAGTGAAATGGATTAAAGCCTCAGAGACAAGGGTCTAGTTATGGAAGCCTTTGTTTGAACCGATCACCAGCCTGCGCTTCGTTTATCTCACCAGCTTCCTCCTCGCTCTGACTCCGGCTAAGCCAGTGACTGACTTGTGTGCCTTGTCCACACACGCAGACTGTCTGATCATCTCAGGTGACCAGACAAGCCCAGTGGTGTGACCTAACCCAGGCTGTGTGCCCAAGGTCACCAGTGGGATGTTCAGGGTACAGAGCTGCCAGCTGAGATCATTCTTACCCCCTCCACACAGCGGGGAGAAAGAAAAACGTAGCTGTGTTTATGTCCAGTAGGCGCTCTCTCATGCTACTGTAAGGCTGGGTGTCACCCTGCCCCCTCCTCTCTCATGCTACTGTAAGGCTGGGTGTCCCCCTGCCCCCTCCTCTCTCATGCCACTGTAAGGCTGGGTGTCCCCCTGCCACCTCCTCTCTCATGCTACTGTAAGGCTGGGTGTCCCCCTGCCCCCTCCTCTCTCATGCTACTGTAAGGCTGGGTGTCACCCTGCCCCCTCCTCTCTCATGCTACTGTAAGGCTGGGTGTCCCCCTGCCCCCTCCTCTCTCATGCTACTGTAAGGCTGGGTGTCCCCCTGCCCCCTCCTCTCTCATGCTACTGTAAGGCTGGGTGTCCCCCTGCCCCCTCCTCTCTCATGCTACTGTAAGGCTGGGTGTCACCCTGCCCCCTCCTCTCTCATGCTACTGTAAGGCTGGGTGTCACCCTGCCCCCTCCTCTCTCATGCTACTGTAAGGCTGGGTGTCCCCCTGCCCCCTCCTCTCATATGCTAACATCTGGAGTTTTTGGACAGAGTCTCTGCTTGATGGGTCTCACACCTCATTGTGTAACTTCCTGTCACATTGCTAAGTCATGTGTTGATAAGGGTCAAGATGTGGTCTGATTGGTTGTTCTTGTGTATAAAGGGAATTGTGAAGCATTGTTCTGTGGATTCTTCATCTCCTGAGACCTTCTCCTCAGCTCTGGCTTGTCCTACTCCTTCTCCTTCCTCACCTCTTGCTTTCTCTCTCTGAATTACAATAATCATGGTAGAGTAGGTAAGATTTAAAGCCTTCATTTTGTAACATGTTTACCTTGTAATTGATTTCATTCATTTGCAATGTTATTAAATATATATTCATTTAACCTTACTTTGACCATTCTTGGTCTGATTTAACCCACAGTCAAATAACTAATTATATTAATATTTGTATTGTGGTATTGGCATTGACATTGGTTAATGTTAAAACACTGTTCAGTTTCCCATCTTCCTCTAAACAGGGGAATTTGTTTTGGTTGTTTGGCCAATATGAACCATACACAAGATGTGTAAGACATGCATGCATTCAAACCAGTTACAGCTCTTCCTAGTTTTTCGATTAAAAACAAAATATTCTACACAGCTTTTACTCAATACATATAGTCCATGTTTCAATAATTTATCATATAAAGGCACCTGTTAAACCAGGGAATTTGCATAATTTCCATAAAAATAGAGAAACACAAAGGAAATACAGCTGTGATAAATATGTCCACTGCTCATCCATACACCCTTCTAAGACCCTCCAGGTACCGAGACATCAACACAACTCACCTCAGTCCGACAACAGACGTAAGGCATAACTGTTAAAGGCTCGGGAACATCACCCTAGTTCTCTGTACGATTGCCTGTTCTGAACAGCTGATCACTCATCACACACTGCGTAGGTAAGACTACACACTGGACTGGCAGGGCGTGGTGTGTACCAGGTGACAGACTGCATGTAAGACTACACACTGGACTGGGAGGGCGTGGTGTCTACCAGGTGACAGACTGCATGTAAGACTACACACTGGACTGGGAGGGTGTGGTGTGTACCAGGTGACAGACTGCATGTAAGACTACACACTGGACTGGGAGGGCGTGGTGTCTACCAGGTGACAGACTGCATGTAAGACTACACACTGGACTGGGAGGGTGTGGTGTGTACCAGGTGACAGACTGCATGTAAGACTACACACTGGACTGGGAGGGCGTGGTGTCTACCAGGTGACAGACTGCATGTAAGACTACACACTGGACTGGGAGGGTGTGGTGTGTACCAGGTGACACACTGCATGTAAGAGTACACACTGGACTGGGAGGGCGTGGTGTCTACCAGGTGACAGACTGCATGTAAGACTACACACTGGACTGGGAGGGCGTGGTGTGTACCAGGTGGCCAGATAAACACATGGAGCACATAAACACTTTACGGTTTTTAATGAGACAAGTGTCCTGTAGCACCACTAGAGGGCAGCACTAGGACATGTCTGCATTGTGAACCACTTGTCTGGGCCTCCTGTTTGTGTGTGTCTGTGTTCACCCTACTACACTGAAAAGAAACACAAAAAAAACCTCTCTCCCCTCCCTCCCTCCCTCCCCCTGCCTATTTATCTTTTCTTGTCTTTCACTCTCTCCCAATAGCTACTTTAAATTTTTGTCTTTCATTGTAAATAAGCCTGAGAAAGCTCTTCTACTTCTGGGGGGGCACCACCCTGAAATGAGGTTTTGCAGGTTGGGATGTCTGTTAGCCAAAAGTCAAATCGCTCACTCGTGATTTGTAAGAGCACTGCCCTTTGATTAGTTTTGATTTTAATAAAGACAAGAACAGCTTAATATGAAATATAAAACCTTTTTTGTATCCATAACGTTTACTGATGGTCGCTGTTTTCCATTATAATAAATATTTGAGTATTGTCTGCTGTTGTATAATTGTAGTCCACTGCATCTTGTACACAATTATTGTACTTTGAATTTACATTTTGCTTTTTATACTTTTTAAAAGATGCACGGTTTTGTTTTGTAAACCATCAATCATTGTTGTGGAGGGAGTTAGCAAGATTAAGCTGATGCGAAAAGATCAAATGGATGGGAAATATCTCCCCTCCCAGATCTTTCCTCCTCACCTCCATATACCTCCTCTCTCTCTCTCTCTCTCTCTCTCTCTCTCTCTCTCTCTCTGTCTCTCTCTGTCTCTCTCTCTCTCTCTTGTCCTCTTCTTTCTCTTCCTCCCTTCTATTTGTCTTTCTCTTCCTTTCTCTCCCCCCTTCACTCAATCCCTATCTCTATCTTCCTCCCTCTTTTCTTTCTTCCTCTCTTTGTCTGTTTCCTTTAGTCTCTCCACCCCTGCTGTAAGGGAGCCCTAGCCCTATGTGTCCATCTCTGGGTTAACTTTGCCTCAAATGTTCTCAGACGGAACAACCTCTCTGGTACCTCAACCGGTTAGGTTAGCTCTGTCATCTGTTACAGGGAGGGACATGTTCACAACAACTGCATTTCCTCATGACAGACTGATAGACGTCAGACTGAGAATGTGTTTCGAGTTTTGCCAAAAGATTGTCTGATTTGACAAATGGGTTTAGGCCACTGAACATTTGATTCAGAGAATGGGGTTTAGTGTTTTAGCAATTGTGGAAAAACTGTTAGCATATTACCAAAATAGCATTTTTCCATCTAAGTAACATAGCTAAAATAAGAAATTTCCTCTCAAAGGATGATGCTGAAAAACAAATACATGCATTTGTTACATCCCAATTGGATTACTGCAATGTATTATTCTCTGGCCTTCCAAGAACCTACATAAAAAATGTACAACTGGTGCAAAATGCTGCTGCTAGACTAGTGACCAGAACCAGAAAGTATGATCATATAACATCTACTCTCGCCTCTCTACACTGGCTCCCAATCCAAGCCAGAGCTGATTTAAAAAAACTATTTTGACAATTACCATATGCCTATGTTCCTGATCTCAAGATCCAATCAATATCTGAAATATTAGCCTTTTACATTTCTTGAATTTCTTTTGGATATTTCATACGCAAATGTTTTAACAGCGGATATGTTGTGTATTGTTTAGGGTCCTTGCCACCACGAGACAAATCGGCATTGCAAATTGAACATGTGACTCGACTTGAATCGCCTTCTTTTGACTGAAAGTAGCCTACTGCCAAACAACACATTTTCTGCTCACGAGTTCCATTTTCACTTTCTCTCAGCCTACTGCATTGAACGGTCCACCTACGCAAACACCTTCCTGTAATCAACGGCGGCGTCATTATGTTGACCAGCGTAGCGCGCGTAGTGCTGGGCGTAGGGTTGGGGTTGGGCCGAAACCGAACCCCGTCAAAAAGCCCAATATTCGGACAAATCCTAAACCGAATCCTGGATTTGGTGCATCCCTAAAGTCAACACATACACGCACACACACACACACCACACTCGTTCACACACATACATACACACACATACACACACACCACACACACACCACACAGTGGTGTACTACATTCTCCTACACTCACACTTACATACACAGTACACTGATACAAACACATTCACACATATACACAGTGTACATTCTCTATCTTTTTCTGTATCTCTCTCTCCTTACCGTCAAGATTCAGATTTTTTTTTTAAAGATCTAAAGTGCGAGTCACAGCACGCCTTAACCAGGATCAAATCCTCCCCCTCTGTCTCCTTTACCTCCTCTCTACTCCTCTACTCCTCCCCCTCTCTCCTCCTCACCCCCTGTCTCCTTTACCTCCTCTCTCCTCCTCTACTCCTCCCCCTCTCTCCTCCTCACCCCCTGTCTCCTTTACCTCCTCTCTCCTCCTCTACTCCTCCCCCTCTCTCCTCCTCACCACCTGTCTCCTTTACCTCCTCTCTCCTCCTCTACACCTCCCCCTCTCTCCTCCTCACCCCCTGTCTCCTTTACCTCCTCTCTCCTCCTCTACTCCTCCCCCTCTCTCCTCCTCACCCCGTCTCCTTTACCTCCTCTACTCCTCCCCTCTCTCCTCCTCACCCCCTGTCTCCTTTACCTCCTCTCTCCTCCCCTACTCCTCCCCCTCTCTCCTCCTCACCCCCTGTCTCCTTTACCTCCTCTCTCCTCCTCTACTCCTACCCCTCTCTCCTCCTCACCCCCTGTCTCCTTTACCTCCTCTCTCCTCCTCTACACCTCCCCCTCTCTCCTCCTCACCCCCTGTCTCCTTTACCTCCACTCTCCTCTTCTACACCTCCCCCTCTCTCCTCCTCACCCCCTGTCTCCTTTACCTCCTCTCTCCTCCTCTACTCCTCCCCCTCTCTCCTCCTCACCCCGTCTCCTTTACCCCCTCTCTCCTCCTTTACTCCTCCCCCTCTCTCCTCCTCACCCCCTGTCTCCTTTACCTCCTCTCTCCTCCTCTACACCTCCCCCTCTCTCCTCCTCACCCCGTCTCCTTTACCCCCTCTCTCCTCCTCTACTCCTCTCCCTCTCTCCTTCAAACCTCTGCCTTTCTCCCATCCTGTTTGGGCATGCATGCACCCTTACATAAGAAAGTTCCAGTACTGAGACTCCAAACAGGATCAACCAAGAGTGAGGGGTATATGTTTGGACTTGAATAATATGTACAGAATGTTCCATGAACAGTAACAATACCAACAGCAGTAAGAGCAGTCTTTAACGTTGGGATCAGATGAGTACAAGGCAGCACTACAGGTGATCAGACTGTCAGCATTACTGTCAGACACACACAGAACCAGATGGAGCACAGGGAGGAAGCTGATGGTGAAACCAGAGTTGTATAAAGGTCAGTAGAAGGTGTTTATTCATATGTTGGAGAGTGAAGGATTTACTGTCAGTCCAGAATAGGTTATGATTAAGTAAATTAGCATCCCTAACCCTGGTCTGGATATCTTATTCTTCCAAATACTGACATGTGTTTGTTTATCAGCATAGACCCTAGGCTGTACAGTATACCATTATTTCACGTCCATTAAACATGTCTAGTGTGTCTGTAAATGTGATCAAAGGCTAACGTGTGTTAACCACTACAGTGCTTAAGGACCTCCTAACTGTGTTGATTTACAGGAAGAGGATGTACTGTGTTGTCAGTTAACAGTGGCCAGGGAAGGAGACAGGCTATGACATTTGACATTAAAACTGTACATGTGTAATCAAGGGTTTAAATGAACATATCAAATGTATATATCCTATTTAGACTACTTTGGTCCTCTATAGACTGAGGAGATAGTGCTAACAGTTTTTGATTGTGGATCAAAGAGATGGCTAGCCCATGACAACCTATGATGACATAAACCTTCATTCAATACACCATCTAGTGTACACCTGTTCCATGTGTTCCTCTGTGCATTGGTGAATGTTTCATTTGCACTGTGCAAGAGTATCCTGAGCATGAGAAAGACCCTGATCAGAGACAGGGCAGAGAGAGGAGGGTTCTGGCAGGGCAGGTGATCAGAGACAGGGCAGAGAGAGGAGGGTTCTGGCAGGGCAGGTGATCAGAGACAGGGCAGAGAGAGGAGGGTTCTGGCAGGGCAGGTGATCAGAGACAGGGCAGAGAGAGGAGGGGTTCTGGCAGGGCAGGTGATCAGAGACAGGGCAGAGAGAGGAGGGTTCTGGCAGGGCAGGTGATCAGAGACAGGGCAGAGAGAGGAGGGTTCTGGCAGGGCAGGTGATCAGAGACAGGGCAGAGAGAGGAGGGTTCTGGCAGGGCAGGTGATCAGAGACAGGGCAGAGAGAGGAGGGTTCTTATACAACCTTCTATCTAAGATTCTTGATATAATCTATATTAATGACCTAAGGGGAAGTTCTTGAAAGGGTCAGTTGGAGGCATCCAGTAAGGTGCTAATGAAGCAGCTGATGACAGTAGCTTTGTAGTTTACAAGTAGGGTGAAGTGCCTTGCCCAAGGACACAACGTCATTTGGCACAGCCGGGAATCGAACCGGTAAGCTTCAGATTACTAGCCCGACTCCCTAACCGCTCAGCCTCCTGACTCCCCATTTATCCTGTATAAGAATGATTCTGTGTTCAGCATCCTTGTGTGTAGAGAGAGGCCTACCCCCAAATCTGAACTTTGGGTAACACTAGGCTTACGTAAACAAGGTGACCTGGGCTGACCACTCTCTCTTACTGGAGGCCATAAAAGATGTCTGGCCTTATCTGTGTTGGGTGAATCATATGGTCAAGCTTACAGGGGTCAGAGAGCGCACACACGCACACACTCAAACACGCACACACGCACGCGCGCCAGGTCTATGCAAGGGAGCCAATGAAAGAAGAGCCATGGGACATTTGCATGCCTGTTTTAGCAGTGAATAGCGGTTTCTGTTTAAATAGCTAGCTAGCACAACATGCTAGCAGACAAACTTTGTAGCACAATGGCGTGTGATGTTTTTGTCTCCTTGCGGCCGCAAGCAATAAAGCTTTCTTAAACTTGTTCACCGACTGACTGTGCAATGCTTGATAGATGAATATTTCTGACACCTTCCCCTATTTCTCCTCACCCTTTCTGCCCCCTCTGCCCTTTCCCCCTCTTCACCTCTTGTCTTTCTTCGCTCCTCCTTTCCTCCTCTATCCACCCCCTCTCTACTCACCTCCCCCTATTTCTCCTCCTCTCCTCCCCTCTCTTCCTCCTCTCTTCCCCCTATATCCCCTCACATTGGGCATGTATGCACCCTTACATAAGAAAGTTACAGTAATAACACTCCAAACAGGATCAACTGGTCCAACAAGGAAGTGTGTGTGTGTGTGTGTATGTGGGTGTGACGCAGTAAGAGGAGTCTTCAAGCTTGGGATCAGATGAGTACAAGGCAGCACTACAGGTGATCAGACGGTCAGCATTACTGTCAGACACACACAGAACCAGATGGAGCACAGAGAGGAGGCTGATGGTGAAACCAGAGTTTTATAAAGGTCAGTAGAAGGTGTTTATTCATATGTTGGAGAGTGAAGGATTTACTGTCAGTCCAGAATAGGTTATGAGTAAGTAAATTAGCATCTCTAATCCTGGTCTGATGTGTTATCCTTTCAAATACTGACGTGTTTGTTTATCAGCATAGACCCTAGGCTGTACAGTATACCATTATTTCACGTCCATTAAACATGTCTAGTGTGTCTGTAAATGTGATCAAAGGCTAACGTGTGTTAACCACTACAGTGCTTAAGGACCTCCTAACTGTGTTGATTTACAGGAAGAGGATGTACTGTGTTGTCAGTTAACAGTGGCCAGGGAAGGAGACAGGCTATGACATTTGACATTAAAACTGTACATGTGTAATCAAGGGTTTAAATGAACATATCAAATGTATATATCCTATTTAGACTACTTTGGTCCTCTATAGACTGAGGAGATAGTGCTAACAGTTTTTGATTGTGGGTCAAAGAGATGGCTAGCCCATGACAACCCATGATGACATAAACCTTCATTCAATACACCATCTAGTGTACACCTGTTCCATGTGTTCCTCTGTGCATTGGTGAATGTTTCATTTGCACTGTGCAAGAGTATCCTGAGCATGAGAAAGACCCTGATCAGAGACAGGGCAGAGAGAGGAGGGTTCTGGCAGGGCAGGTGATCAGAGACAGGGCAGAGAGAGGAGGGTTCTGGCAGGGCAGGTGATCAGAGACAGGGCAGAGAGAGGAGGGTTCTGGCAGGGCAGGTGATCAGAGACAGGGCAGAGAGAGGAGGGTTCTGGCAGGGCAGGTGATCAGAGACAGGGCAGAGAGAGGAGGGTTCTGGCAGGGCAGGTGATCAGAGACAGGGCAGAGAGAGGAGGGTTCTGGCAGGGCAGGTGATCAGAGACAGGGCAGAGAGAGGAGGGTTCTGGCAGGGCAGGTGATCAGAGACAGGGCAGAGAGAGGAGGGTTCTGGCAGGGCAGGTGATCAGAGACAGGGCAGAGAGAGGAGGGTTCTGGCAGGGCAGGTGATCAGAGACAGGACAGAGAGAGGAGGGTTCTGGCAGGGCAGGTGATCAGAGACAGGATAGAGAAAGGAGGGTTCTTATACAACCTTCTATCTAAGATTCTTGATATAATCTATATTAATGACCTAAGGGGAAGTTCTTGAAAGGGTCAGTTGGAGGCCTCCAGTAAGGTGCTAATGAAGCAGCTGATGACAGTAGCTTTGTAGTTTACAATCCATTGTGGAGAAGAGTGAGTTCATTATTTGTATTGATTATCAGTTGTTTAGAATGACCAGATGTTGTGAGTCTATATAAGACTGGGTGTGTATTGGAGTCAGTATCACTCGGCTGGATGACACTAGCAATACGTGTCCTACAGAAGGTCGATCACAGAGCGCTCTGTTAGGTAATGTACGGTACAGAATAAATCATTTGTATTAATCCGGCATCCTGACTATTCAAGTACACAGTTTCTTCAGATTTTCCACCACACTCTCACCCCTTCTCCATCGTTCTCCTTTCCTCTCAACCTCTTTCTATTTCTCTCTCCCTTCCTCTCATCTTCTCTCATCTCTTTCAATTTTAATTGTTTATCTCAGTGCCTGGTATTTGTTCCTCCCCCTCTCTCCTCCCCCTCTCACCCCTCACACCTTCCCCTATTTCTCCTCACCCTTTCTGGCCCCTCTCCCCTTTCCCCCTTTTTACCTCTTTCTTCGCTCCTCCTTTCCTCCTTTCTCCACCTCCTCTCTACTCGCCCTATTTCTCATCCCATCTCTTCCTCCTCTCCGCTCTCCTCCCCTCCCCCTATATCCCCTCACATTGGGCATGCATGCACCTTTACATAAGTTCCAGTAATGAGACTCCAAACAAGATCAACTGGTCTAACAAGGAAGTGTGTGTGCGTATGTATGTGGGTGTGACACATTCAAATATGTACAGAATGTTCCATGAACAGTAACAATAACAACAGCAGTAAGAGCAGTCTTTAATGTTGGGATCAGATGAGTACAAGGCAGCACTACAGGTGATCAGACTGTCAGCATTACTGTCAGACACACACAGAACCAGATGGAGCACAGGGAGGAAGCTGATGGTGAAACCAGAGTTGTATAAAGGTCAGTAGAAGGTGTTTATTCATATGTTGGAGAGTGAAGGATTTACTGTCAGTCCAGAATAGGTTATGATTAAGTAAATTAGCATCCCTAACCCTGGTCTGGATATCTTATTCTTCCAAATACTGACATGTGTTTGTTTATCAGCATAGACCCTAGGCTGTACAGTATACCATTATTTCACGTCCATTAAACATGTCTAGTGTGTCTGTAAATTTGATCAAAGGCTAACGTGTGTTAACCACTACAGTGCTTAAGGACCTCCTAACTGTGTTGATTTACAGGAAGAGGATGTACTGTGTTGTCAGTTAACAGTGGCCAGGGAAGGAGACAGGCTATGACATTTGACATTAAAACTGTACATGTGTAATCAAGGGTTTAAATGAACATATCAAATGTATATATCCTATTTAGACTACTTTGGTCCTCTATAGACTGGGGGGCTACTGCTAACAGTTTTTGATTGTGGATCAAAGAGATGGCTAGCCCATGACAACCTATGATGACATAAACCTTCATTCAATACACCATCTAGTGTACACCTGTTCCATGTGTTCCTCTGTGCATTGGTGAATGTTTAATTTGCACTGTGCAAGAGTATCCTGAGCATGAGAAAGACCCTGATCAGAGACAGGGCAGAGAGAGGAGGGTTCTGGCAGGGCAGGTGATCAGAGACAGGGCAGAGAGAGGAGCGTTCTGGCAGGGCAGGTGATCAGAGACAGGGCAGAGAGAGGAGGGTTCTGGCAGGGCAGGTGATCAGAGACAGGGCAGAGAGAGGAGGGTTCTGGCAGGGCAGGTGATCAGAGACAGGGCAGAGAGAGGAGGGTTCTTATACGGCCTTCTATCTAAGATACTTGATATAATCTATATTAATGACCTAAGGGGAAGTTCTTGAAAGGGTCAGTTGGAGGCATCCAGTAAGGTGCTAATGAAGCAGCTGATGACAGTAGCTTTGTAGTTTACAATCCATTGTGGAGAAGAGTGAGTTCATTATTTGTATTGATTATCAGTTGTTTAGAATGACCAGATGTTGTGAGTCTATATAAGACTGGGTGTGTATTGGAGTCGGTATCACTCGGCTGGATGACACTAGCAATACGTGTCCTACAGAAGGTCCATCACAGAGCGCTCTGTTAGGTAATGTACGGTACAGAATAAATAATTTGTATTAATCCGGCATCCTGACTATTCAAGTACACAGTTTCTTCAGATTTTCCACCACACTCTCACCCCTTCTCCATCGTTCTCCTTTCCTCTCAACCTCTTTCTATTTCTCTCTCCCTTCCTCTCACCTTCTCTCATCTCTTTCAATTTTCATTGTTTATCTCAGTGCCTGGTATTTGTTCCTTCCCCTCTCTCCTCCCCCTCTCACCCCTCCCACCTTCCCCTATTTCTCCTCACCCTTTCTGGCCCCTTTCCCCTTTTTACCTCTTTCTTCGTTCCTCCTTTCCTCCTTTCTCCACCTCCTCTCTACTCACCTCGCCCTATTTCTCATCCCATCTCTTCCTCCTCTCCGCTCTCCTCCCCTCCCCCTATATCCCCTCACATTGGGCATGCATGCACCTTTACATAAGTTCCAGTAATGAGACTCCAAACAAGATCAACTGGTCCAACAAGGAAGTGTGTGTGCGTATGTATGTGGGTGTGACACATTCAAATATGTACAGAATGTTCCATGAACAGTAACAATAACAACAGCAGTAAGAGCAGTCTTTAATGTTGGGATCAGATGAGTACAAGGCAACACTACAGGTGATCAGACTGTCAGCATTACTGTCAGACACACACAGAACCAGATGGAGCACAGAGAGGAGGCTGATGGTGAAACCAGAGTTTTATAAAGGTCAGTAGAAGGTGTTTATTCATATGTTGGAGAGTGAAGGATTTAGTGTCAGTCCAGGATAGGGTATTATTAAGTAAATTAGCATCTCTATTCCTGGTCGGATGTCTTATCCTTTCAAATACTGGACATGTGTTTGTGTAACAGAATAGATCCTTGGCTACAATATAACATGATTTCATGTCTGTTAAACATGTCTATTGTGTTTGCAAATGTTATCGTAGGCTATTGTGTGTTGGTAACAATGTCAGCCTGTGCTGATCAACAGGAAGAGGATGTGCTGGGTTATCAGTTAACAGTGTCCAGGGAAGGAGACAAACTATGATATTTACATTTAGTAGTCACTCTTATCCAGAGCGACTTACAGTAAGTACAGGGACATTCTCCCCGAAGCAAGTAGGGTGAAGTGCCTTGCCCAAGGACACGTCAGTTGGCACGGACGGGAATAGAACCGGCAACCTTCTGATGAATAGCCCAATTCCCCAACCGCTCAGCCATCTGACTCCCTATATTTGACAAACACCGTATTAAGGGCATTAAGGGTTAAAAGAATATTATATTTGTCTATCATATTTAGACTACTTTGGTCCTCTATAGACTGGGCAGAGAGAGGAGGGTTCTGGCAGGGCAGGTGATCAGAGACAGGGCAGAGAGAGGAGCGTTCTGGCAGGGCAGGTGATCAGAGACAGGGCAGAGAGAGGAGGGTTCTGGCAGGGCAGGTGATCAGAGACAGGGCAGAGAGAGGAGGGTTCTGGCAGGGCAGGTGATCAGAGACAGGGCAGAGAGAGGAGGGTTCTGGCAGGGCAGGTGATCAGAGACAGGGCAGAGAGAGGAGGGTTCTTATACGGCCTTCTATCTAAGATTCTTGATATAATCTATATTAATGACCTAAGGGGAAGTTCTTGAAAGGGTCAGTTGGAGGCATCCAGTAAGGTGCTAATGAAGCAGCTGATGACAGTAGCTTTGTAGTTTACAATCCATTGTGGAGAAGAGTGAGTTCATTATTTGTATTGATTATCAGTTGTTTAGAATGACCAGATGTTGTGAGTCTATATAAGACTGGGTGTGTATTGGAGTCGGTATCACTCGGCTGGATGACACTAGCAATACGTGTCCTACAGAAGGTCCATCACAGAGCGCTCTGTTAGGTAATGTACGGTACAGAATAAATAATTTGTATTAATCCGGCATCCTGACTATTCAAGTACACAGTTTCTTCAGATTTTCCACCACACTCTCACCCCTTCTCCATCGTTCTCCTTTCCTCTCAACCTCTTTCTATTTCTCTCTCCCTTCCTCTCACCTTCTCTCATCTCTTTCAATTTTCATTGTTTATCTCAGTGCCTGGTATTTGTTCCTTCCCCTCTCTCCTCCCCCTCTCACCCCTCCCACCTTCCCCTATTTCTCCTCACCCTTTCTGGCCCCTCTCCCCTTTTTACCTCTTTCTTCGTTCCTCCTTTCCTCCTTTCTCCACCTCCTCTCTACTCACCTCGCCCTATTTCTCATCCCATCTCTTCCTCCTCTCCGCTCTCCTCCCCTCCCCCTATATCCCCTCACATTGGGCATGCATGCACCTTTACATAAGTTCCAGTAATGAGACTCCAAACAAGATCAACTGGTCTAACAAGGAAGTGTGTGTGCGTATGTATGTGGGTGTGACACATTCAAATATGTACAGAATGTTCCATGAACAGTACCAATAACAACAGCAGTAAGAGCAGTCTTTAATGTTGGGATCAGATGAGTACAAGGCAGCACTACAGGTGATCAGACTGTCAGCATTACTGTCAGACACACACAGAACCAGATGGAGCACAGAGAGGAGGCTGATGGTGAAACCAGAGTTTGATAAAGGTCAGTAGAAGGTGTGTATTCATATGTTGGAGAGTGAAGCATTTACTGTCAGTCCAGGATAGTGTATTATTAAGCAAATTAGCATCTCTATTCCTGGTCGGATGTCTAACCCTTTCAAATACTGGACATGTGTTTGTTTAACAGAATAGATCCTCGGCTACAATATAACATGATTTCATGTCTGTTAAACATGTCTATTGTGTCTGTAAATGTTACCATAGGCTATTGTGTGTTGGCAACAATGTCAGTCAGTGGTTAAGGACCTCCCACCTGTGCTGATCAACAGGAAGAGGATGTGCTGTGTTATCAGTTATCAGTGTCGAGGGAGGAGACAGGCTAGGAGATTTGACAACAACACTATGTGTCATTAAGGGTTTAAAGAATATATATTTATATATCATATTTAGACTACTTTGATCCTCTATAGACTGGGGAGCTAGTGCTAACAGCTTTTGATTGTGGGTCAAAGAGATGGCTAGCCCATGACAACCTATGATGACATAAACCTTCATTCAATACACCATCTAGTGTAAACCTGTTCCACTGTGTTGCTCTGTGCATTGGTTAATGTTTCATTTGCACTGGGTGACAAGTTATGTTTCTGGAATGATTAGGGGGGATTGTACATCAGACTGGCAGAGGTTTTTAAAATAATTTGTTTAGATCACGTCGTATTTACCCATCATTCTTATAAGTCCTGAGACCCACAACTCCTCCCAACACCCATCATTCCTACTGGGAGCATCAAGTGAAAGTGCATTTCCTCATCCATGACATGGTTTCTACAGAGCCCTGTAGCAGGAATGTAGAACTGGGTAAAACCAGATAGATGAGAATCAGACTAAACTCTACAGTGGAGATAGAGAGGGGGAAGGGTGCTGAGTGACAGGGAAATGACATTTTCTTGAAGAAATATTGATAAATACAAAATGTTATGATTAATGTGGCAATGAAAATATAAATTTCTATATTTCATTTTGATCACCTCCAGACAGTAGATTGAACTTGCGAGCACTGTCGGTGTACGGTTAAGTTTAGCTTAGAAACAGGTTTTGTTGCAGAGGGCCTAACAGGTAAGGTTTAGTTTATAGCACTGGCAGCGTCTGGTTAAGTTTAGCTTAGTGTGTTTTTGTTGCTCCATGATACTTTTCTTTGTACACTGCTGAATGATTCATTGGCGAGAAGTGTCATGATTATATTTATAAGGGACAGGTCTTGTTTCTGGACATAATAGGTGTCAGAGAGAGAATGACCTGTCTATATGGTTCAGTCAGGATCATGTCTTAGCAGGTCCAGGATGCTTGACTGATATAAATGACCTGAGTGACAAACCAGCACCTCGGGAAGTGGAGATTTGATCAATGCAGGTTAATGAAGGAAAGCATGTTTACAACTCCTCTCCTATATACACAGACTGCATCATGTAGACCTCTCCTATATACACAGACTGCATCTTGTAGACCTCTCCTATATACACAGACTGCATCATGTAGACCTCTCCTATATACACAGACTGCATCTTGTAGACCTCTCCTATATACACAGACTGCATCTTGTAGAACTCTCCTATATACACAGACTGCATCTTATAGACCTATATACACAGACTGCATCATGTAGACCTCTCCTATATACACAGACTGCATCATGTAGACCTCTCCTATATACAGACTGCATCATGTAGACCTCTCCTATATACACAGGCTGTATCTTGTAGACCTCTCCTATATACACAGACTGCATCTTATAGACCTCCTATATACACAGACTGCATCATGTAGACCTCTCCTATATACACAGACTGCATCTTGTAGACCTCTCCTATATACACAGACTGCATCATGTAGCCCTCTCCTATATACACAGACTGCATCTTGTAGACCTCCTATATACACACACTGCATCTTGTAGACTGCACCCCCTCAGTCTCACCATGTGTCCATCTCTGGGTTAACTTTGCCTCAAATGTTCTCAGTTCTCTGTTACCTCAACCGGTCAGGTTAGCTCTGTCTTCTGTTACAGGGAGGGACATGTTCACAACAACCGCATTTCCTCATTCCTGGCTTGGTTTCTACAGAACAGAGGCTGACAGACTGAGACATGAGCAGGAATGATGAGTACAGTTGAGGAGTGACTGCCTGGTTCTCAGAAAGAAGAGATTCATATAAAAGTTATAAACATATAGACAATGCATCATTAACATTAGACTATTTTTGTAAAACATAAAATATTTGTACATGAAGCCAGTCTAAATTGTTATGGTGAGCGTTGGGGTACAATGAAATGCAGGAGAGGTAGCCAGTCAGAGCGTCAAAACCATGGTTTATTCTTGAACTCGGAAACAGACAAGATACTTACAGGGCGAGGACCAGACCAACTCTGGATACAAAACTGGAACCTAAATACACAGAACCAAACAAGACACAGGTGGACACGATAAGACTAACGAGAACTGAAACCACTCAACGAGACACAGGTGAAGACCATGACAGACACAGGGAAACACTAGGGCAGGGCAAAACCGAAAACAAGGGGGCACGGCTGTGGCCGTGACATAAATAAAACTAGTGCCATCTTCCAAGTTGGAGGCCTTCTCCTTCTTTATCTCTCTGCCTCCCCCCTCTCTCTCTCTCTCTCTGTCTCTCTCTCTACCTCCCTCACAGTCTTGTCCTCTTCTTCCGCCCCTCCCTCCGTCTTTCTCCCCCTCTCCCCCCCCCCCCCCCCCCCCCTCTCTCTCTCTCTCTCTCTCTCTCTCTCTCTCTCTCTCTGCAGAACCTATTCCTCCATCTCCTCCCTCTCTTGTTCTGTGTACAGTTCCCTTATAGTTAGGTTCCACATCCTTCATTGTTCAGGCAGCAAGACACTCAATGATTATCAAAGATTATGCCCAATTCCCTTCAGATTAATATCACCAGTTCCATTGTTTATTTGCTCTGATTCTATCAAGGAACTTGAAGAGGATTAGATAGATCGGTAAAATGATTAACGAGCCATGCTGTTGTTGGTCATTTATAAATTTATTCTAAATACTGTAATTACACTGACATTGTTGTAATCCTGTAAACTCTATAAACATAGATAATCATACAGACACATGTCATACGTTACTGATCCATCAAGGTTTTCTAAGAGGAAGTGAGGTAGTGCTCAGTACAGCTGATGGTGCAGTATGATGGAGTGGAGCTTGTTGTAAGAGGAAGTGAGGTAGTGCTCAGTACAGCTGATGGTGCAGTATGATGGAGTGGAGCTTGTTGTCTTCTGTTGTCTTATGTCAGTATGAGGTAAATGACTGAGGTACTGAATACATTTTAACTGGGTTGTTTACATCATAGTGGTGTGTTCTTAATGAGGGTATCAAGCAGGGGTGATTCTAGGATCAGACCTTTAGGGGTGCTCAGCCCCCAATGAGAATGTGACATGAATACAGTGCCTTGCAAAAGTGCTAAACCCCCTTGCTAATATAAATCCCTAATTTCACTGGATAACAAGAAATACATTTATGTATTATTATGCAAAATATTGAATGAATGAAAAAACTAAGGATGTCCCTTTCTTCATGAACTACCAGAATCAAATGATAATAAACAATATTTTTTAAATGTTTTTATTATTATTTTTAGGGGTGCTGAGATGAAATTTAGGGGTGCTTGAGCACCCCTAAAAAGGGTCTAAAATCGCCACTGGTATCAAGTTAGTTTTCCTTCCTCTCTTGAGGTAAAAGTCTGACAGGGTTGGATTATATCTGTTATTTGTTTACAGGTCTACAGGTCTGGCTTTAAAATCCTTCTAATCTGACCCTGAGGAGAGAAGTTCTGACTTTGAGAGGGAGGAGGGGGAACTGCCTCTAAAATGAGTATCTCTGGAGAGAGAGAGGAAGGGGGCCCTGCCTCTAAAATGAGTCTCTCTGGGAAGAGAGAGGAGGGGTGCCCTGCCTCTAAAATGAGTCTCTCTGGGGAACATGACATGGACACCAAAGCTAAGAGGTAAGATGAGAATCCATACCTGTTCATGACTGTTCTCCATCTCAGAGCTCAGCAGTGATATTATGACATCATCATTAGTCAGAATAAATGAGAGACTGAAGGTCTGTCTCTGTTGTGTTGAAGCCCAATCCAGCAGAGACCAGCCTCACCTGTACCCAGCTGTGTGTCCATGAAGAGTGACTGGTCTATGAATCAACCTATCATGTTCAGTGATGGAGGAGGACCTTCTAATGAGGAAGGGTATGTACTGACCTCTGCTGGTGTTCAATGTTATATGATGAAGGTGACATGATGTGAAGAAGCCATCTGTACTGGGACTCAATATTCCTACATTATAACATACATTTGTCTTATAGTTTATATGTGATGATAGTGATAGTGTTTACATGTATTTTGGCCCACATGAATCAATGCAACATTACTTATTCATGTCAGAGCACAACCTGCCAGCCTCAATCCCTACTGTTTATCGTCTTTACTGTCTAATTGTTGAGTGTATACAGTTGGGCAGGCCAGACCCAATAATTGCCAACACCTGTTTGTTGGTAATACTGAGCTGTTAACATGTTTGGAAAGAATCCATGAAAGGGGACATGCTGCTCACTGGTAAAGACATATATTTTTTTAAAGTAGAGCAAAGTATAAAGTACTATTCTAAAAGTCCAATGTAGACCTTTGCTTTATCATGTAAAATACCTACTAAAACAGAGGGTTAGAGATGCTGACTGTAGATACTAAAGTATCCCTCATCACATCCCTACTAAAACACAGGGTTAGAGCTGCTGACTGTAGATACTAAAGTATCCCTCATCACATCCCTACTAAAACACAGGGTTAGAGCTGCTGACTGTAGATACTAAAGTATCCCTCATCACATCCCTACTAAAACACAGGGTTAGAGATGCTGACTGTAGATACTAAAGTATCCCTCATCACATCCCTACTAAAACACAGGGTTAGAGATGCTGACTGCCAGCCTGGCTGACATACAGACCATGTGGTAAAGGTTCACAGTGAGAGATACAGAGTAACAACAGGTCTGGAAACCTGCCTGTCTGACTCATTCATGTTGAACATCAACATTTAAGCCTGGATCTGACCCTATGAATGACTACAGCAACACATGTTGGACAGTATGATATATCTGTGGTGTCTACTTTAGTGATTTATGTTTGTAAGACACTTTGTTGTGCTTGTTGACAGGATGAGACAGCAGAGACCAGCCTCACCTGTACCCAGCTGTGTGTCCATGAAGAGTGACAGGTCTATGGGTGTACCTCCCATGTTCAGTGATGGAGGAGGGCTTTCTAATGAGAAAGGGTATGTACTGACCTCTGCTGGTATTCACTGTTACGTAAAATGACAAATAATCTGAAGTATAATGTAATCATTCGATTTAGGATTATCATATGACATTTCTAGCACATTTGGCGTCCTAGGCAAGGTCAAGGTCGCAAATCGGGGCGCCGCCCCCCCAACACGGGCATATGACGTGGCGCGGTTGGCTCCCTCTGCTGGTAGTGCGTTTGAAACTCAAGGACAGAGGGAGGGTTAATTAATGGATGCATTTGGGAAATTGCCGCCCCCCTCTTCATGTCTCCTATATGAAGGACCGGCCCTGGGTGTCTACTTTAGTGATTTATGTTTTTAAGACACTTTGTTGTGTTTGCTGACAGGATCAGACAGCAGAGACCAGCCTCACCTGTACCCAGCTGTGTGTCCATGAAGAGTGACAAGTCTATGAATCCACCTATCGTGTTCAGTGATGGAGGAGGACCTTCTAATGAGGAAGAGTATGTACTGACCTCTGCTGGTGTTCAATGTTATATGATGAAGGTGACATGATGTAAAGAAGTCGTCTGTGTATAGTGTATATGTAGGCCACACACAGGGCCGGTCCTTCCTATAGGCGACATAGGCAGCCGCCTAGGGTGGCATGAAGAGGGGCATTAACCCCGATTTGCGCTCCCGGAGGGGGGTGCTCGTGATAAATCTTGCCGGGCGCCAAATGTGCTCGGACCGGTACTGGCCACACACATTCATTGACAACACACAATAAATAATTTGAAGTATAACGTCATCATTAGATTCAGGATCATCATGTGACATTTCTACTAAACAAAGTCAGAACTCATAGCCTGGCTATGTTCAGACCATGAGGTAGAGCTACACAGTGAGAGGGAGCTGTTATTTAATGTTATTTCATTAACATGTGGTGTTGGTCTTCTCTTTATGTATCTATGGTTTAACCACTAGACACCATCAGACACATCAACACCTTTGACCTCCTTGTTGTGTTTGATCAGTGAGAGACAGGACCACAACCAGGGTCGGACTGGGACCGAAAAACAGCCCGGGACTACAGTTGCTTAACACAAATAGGCTATATAATAATAAAGTATCATGCAGTGCTATCGAAGACTTAACAAAATTAGATCTAATACAGTGTCTAAAAATGAATATGGCAATTCTCCCTTAGTTTCTTTTTCCTTGCTTCTCTCTGTTTCTGCATCTGCTTTTAAATGTTGTAAAAGAACAATAATCAGTTAACTATAGTCAATAATGAAAATCATTCTACAAACTAATTTCCATATAATAACCCTGTTAACATATAGTCTACTGTGTAAAGTTGCATTGCTGCACCTGTCAAATTCTCTCCACTGGACCCTGTCATCACAGTCTCCATCTCTTTCCCCGTGTCACTTGTCGCTGCACAGAACAGAACAAATAAGACAATTGCATTTGAAAAGCACATTTAATTTTTAAAGCCCAAAAAACATGTTGTGCATATTTAAAAGAGTGCCTTCTTCTCTTGGCCATTTCTTTTCCTTCATTTAAAATATATAGCCTATATATTGGCTAACAGTAATACCAAATGTATATGTTTTTAGAAAAATGAAAACAATATGGTTTGGATATTTGAATTTTGCAGCTGCTTGCACCTGACGCCTCTGGTAGGCTACTGCTGCATCTTCGGGCTGCAGACTCTCTCACTTAGATTGGCTTTGGCCAGTCTAAACATTTGTTCAATGTTTTTACATTTTGCAGCATTTTGCAGCAGTGCCCGTTGTTTTTTGTTTTCTTGCTTTTTCCGCGCCATCCTTTTCTCCTTTTCTTTTCCATTTCTTTGCAAAAGAAACAACAATGTTTTTAGCAATAGCTAAATATGTCTCGGATGCAAACGACTTTTACAACACTGCACGCGATCTCATTGCTTCCACCCACTCCAACTAACTGGCCGTACTCGGAAAACTATTGATTTTTGACCAATCGCGATCTGTAAACCGGACGGACAAGTGCACCGTTCAAGTTTACACGGGGGAATCCCCACCCCCACCCTTCGGATTTTGGATCGCTCCAGTTAAACATTTTCTTGGTATTCAGGCCGTCCTCAAAGGGTAAACTATTAGGCTATTTTTTTGTTGCATAGTGCCGTGGCCATAGCGGCTGTTAGTTGGACCGACACTGACCACAACCTACCAGTCCACTGTGCTGCTTTAATGTTGAACTTCACCTGACATTAACACAGAGACACAACCACAACAAACTACCCTTAAACAAATGCAATTATGCAAGCCATACCATACTACTATTAGGTCATTCTATGTTGGTGCAGACAAATTATTCAAAGCTGCTCTCTCTAATTCATTAGAGACTAGAGCGAACCAGGATAAGCCTGTGAGTTACTTTTCCAAGACTTGACATTTATTGTAAACATGTAATTTTGTTATATTAGCTTTACATACAAATAAGAGAGATCGGTGCAGTTCTAGTGAAATTTTGACAACAATAACCTCCCTACACACGCACACGCAAACCCCCCCCCCCCCCCCCCCCCACACACACACACACACGCACAGACACACACAGCACACACACAGACAGCATGAGAGTCAGTGTCCAGCCCTGCAGGTACCAGGCCTGGTATGAGCACAGACCGGGCGGGGCTCAGCCCTCTTAGACTGGTTGAGACCAGAAGGTCTTCAACTCCTGGGTGGAGGAGTGCTGCAGTGTCTAAAGCAGGCTGCTAGCAAACATGCAGCCCTGTGTGAGGTGGACCCTGATGTCATTCTTCAGTGTCTGGTTGAAACACAACACACTTGTTTACCTGGGGGTGACAGCGCTCATATCTTTGATGAATGTAGTGGTATAGAAGATGGTTTACTTGGTAGTGATGGTATCAGTCTTATACAGTGTGTCTGTGTGTATGCATGAGTGGATACAGTCAAGTTTACCACTCATGCTTATGTATGATAATACTCCTTAGTAGATTATCAGCCCTTGTACATGTGGTTCATGTGGTTAAGTAATGTCATCTCTTGTCCTCAGAGATCAACAGGAGAAGTCTGAGTCAGACCAGAGTCACCATGAGGACTTGTCCTCCATATTCACAGTGAGTTTTGTGTTAATATAAAGTACAAACAAGACTGAATGATTTTAATCATATTGTTCTACTGTGTAGATAGTTCCTGGTTCGTCTGATATCTTCCCTCTCTGTTTCAGGTGCTTGAGGAGACCGTCATCAGGTTTGTGAAGAAAGAGCTGAAGAGGATGAAGAGGATTCTGAGTTCAGATTTCCCAGAAGGCTTAGAGAGTCAGAGGGAGGACCAGGAAGTGGTGGACCCTGAATATGAGAAGCAGGAGAGCAGTGCCAGAGAGGGAGCTCTGAAGATCACACTGCACGTCCTGAGGAACATGAACCACAAGGAGCTGGCTGACACTCTGGAGAAAAGTAAGAGACTCCATATTTAGTCTGAGTTGACCGATTGATGGTATATGATGAAGGTTAGATATACAAAGAAAGTTATGAGACTCAGAGTAGCCCAATGTTGTGTAGATCTTCCTATGACCTTGTACTATGTGTGAGTATACTAAACTGTTTCATTATTGTGTACCTGATAAATGGTCATAGATTGGAAATATGTTTTGAATTGAATGTCAAGGACACATTGTCAGTTCATAATCTGTGAATAATCAAAATTACATTTAACAAAAACACGCACTTAACCCGTGTTGTTTTTTGTTTAGATGAGCGTGCTGAGATTTGTCAACAGAAACTCAAATCTGAACTAAAGAAGAAGTTTGAAACTGTGTTCGAGGGCATAGCTAAACAAGGAAACCCAACTCTTCTCAATAAGATCTACACAGATCTCTACATCACAGAGGGTGAGAGTGGAGAGATCAATAAAGAACATGAGGTGAGACAGATTGAGACAGCATCCAGGAAATCAGCAAGAACAGAAACAGCCATCACATGCAACAACATCTTTAAACCCTCAGCTGGACGAGACACACCTATCAGAATTGTTCTGACAAAAGGAGTTGCTGGCATTGGAAAAACTGTCTCTGTGCAGAAGTTCATCACAGACTGGGCTGAGGGACTAGCCAATCAGGGAATCCAGTTCATCTTTCCTCTTCCGTTTCGAGAGCTGAATTTGTTGGATGGAGAAGAGTTCAGTCTGAAGGAACTTGTCCATCACTTCTTCTCGGAAACCAGAGAATCAGGAATCTCCAACTACGACAAGTACAACGTTCTGTTTGTCTTTGACGGTCTGGATGAGTGTCGACTGCCCTTAGCCTTCAAAAAGAACAAGAGCTGGTGTGATGTCACAAAGTCCACCTCAGTGGATGTGCTGCTGACCAACCTGATCAGAGGAAAGCTTCTTCCCTCTGCTCTCATCTGGATCACCACTCGACCTGCAGCAGCCAATCAGATCCCTTCTGAGTGTGTTGACCTGGTGACAGAGGTACGAGGGTTCAATGACCCACAGAAGGATGAGTACATCATGAAGAGATGCAGTGATGAGATCCTGGCCAGGAGAATCATCTCACACATCAAGACATCAAGGATCCTCTACATCATGTGCCACATACCAGTCTTCTCTTGGATTACCGTTACAGTCCTTGAACACATGCTGAGAACAGAGAAGAAAGAGAAGATGCCCGAGACCCTGACTGAGATGTACACAGCCTTCCTGGTGTTACAGACCAAACAGAAGAAGGTGAAGTATGCTGGGAAAACTGAGACCGATCCACACTGGGATGAAGACAGCATTCAGAGTATTCTGTCACTGGGAAAACTGGCCTTCCACCAGCTGGAGAAAGGCAACCTGATTTTCTATGAGAAAGACCTGACAGAGTGTGGAATTGATGTCCGTGATGCCTCAGTGCACTCAGGAGTGTTCACACAGATCTTCAGACAGGATGGTAAAGTCTTCCAGGAGAAGGTGTTCTGCTTTGTCCATCTGAGCTTTCAGGAGTATCTGGCTGCTATGTTTGTGTTTCTCTCATTCATCAACAACGATGAGAATCTGATGTCTCAGTCCACCTCAGACACATCTGCCATCCACCTCTACAAGAGTGCGGTGGACAAGGCCTTGCAGAGTAAGAATGGACAACTGGACCTTTTCCTCCGCTTCCTCCTGGGCCTCTCAATGGAGTCCAACCAGACTGACTTACAAGGCCTACTGACTCAGAAAAGTCACAAGACAGAGAGCCATGAGGAAACAGTCAAGTACATCAAGGAGAAGATCAGAGAGGATCCCTTTGCAGAGAGATGCATGAATCTGTTCCACTGTCTGAATGAACTGAATGACCATTCTCTGGTGGAGGAGATCCAACACTACCTGAGCTCAGGAAGTCTCTCCAGTGAAAAGCTCTCATATACACAGAGGTCAGCTCTGTTCTTTGTGTTGCTGACTTCAGAAGAGAAGATGGACGTGTTTGACCTGAAGATATACTCCAGATCAGAGGAAGGTCTTCTGAGGCTGCTGCCAGTGGTCAAAGACTCCAAAACTGCTCTGTATGTATAAGGCTTTAGATTTTTTATTATAATATTACAACAGCACATATTGTGATAGTGTTTGATTATCATATGTTCTTATAATACAAAACATGACTCTGATGATGTCTCATGTTCTCCTTATGTCATGTAGGCTGAATGACTGTAACCTCTCAGAACGGTGCTATGAAGCGCTGGCCTCAGCTCTCCCCTCCTCAGATCTGACAGAGCTGGACTTGAGTAACAACGACCTGGGGGATTCAGGCATGAAGCTGCTCTCTGCTGGACTGGGGAATCCACTCTGCAAGCTGGAAACACTGAGGTCTGTATTCATGTTCAACATGACACAACTATAGTTATAATCTCACACCACGCAATGAATCACACACTGGTCATAAGTTTGTGGTCTGTTAAAGGTACAAGGGGTCCGGCCAATGAAAAAGTCAGGGCAGTCAAGGGTCGTAATCCACAAGGAGTCATTCAGGTACAGGGCAGCAGGCAGACTCGAAGTCAGGGCAGGCAGGATGTAAGGACCAGGGGAACTAAGAGGCAGAAAAGACTAAAGGAGGTAGAGAAAAACATGCTGGTACTGTAGGCTTGACAAACGAGAAGAACTGAACCCAAACAGAAAACAGGATAAATGAGGGTAGGAAGGAAGATGGGAGACACCTGGAGGGGGTGGAGACAAACATGAGATGAGTGAAACAGATCAGGGTGAGACAGGAATCTATTTAAGACATACTACTTCATTATATTATTGTAGATTGACATGGCATTGTGTTTTGTATCTGTCTGCTAGTGTACTGTTGTCCCTGTGCTTGACACCACTATCCCTGCATCAAGGGTTGTGTGTCAGAAATAGCCAGAAACGTATACTGCTTGGTATACTGACAGACCTGCTATTGGATGTAATATGTAATACTTTCTTGGTGTATTGTACTACTATGACGATTTTGTGAGGAACAGAAGGGTAAAATTTAAGAGGCCACTGCAAATGTTACCCTTCTGTTCCTCCCTCAAAATGGTCCTTCTCCACATTTTAAAAAGGAAAGAAAAAGGTGCACTGCATGTACAATTTCTGACACTATAGTTTGGTACGATTCCATTTGAGATAAAAGTAAAGTCAGCCAACCTGAACAGACAGTCCTCTGACTAATCAAACCTTCTTGGTGTTTGAGAGTAAAATGACAGACTGATTCTTTATTTCTACCTCCAGAGGGTAGTAGTGTTTATAATTCTTCTTATAATCATAATAGAAATACCTCAGGATGACCACATGATGTCTCAGTATACGACAAGAGATAGAATATTCCACAGGTACAATCCAGCCCAGTGACATCAGCTTCTCAGGCAGGTTAATATTTCACATTGGTTACTGACTACCGTGTCATTGTGTTCAAATCAATGTTATTTGTATAGCCCTTTCTACAAGCAATGTCACAGAGGGCCCATAGAACTGCACCTAAACCAACCTAAACCCTCAAGGAAGACAAGGAAAAACTCAGGAAAACTCATAGTTAAAACATTTAAGAAAGCCTGGGAGGAGCAATTCAGTGAGAGTTCCACTTCTCCAGAGGTGGTCGGTGACTAAGAGAGGTGCAGAACATAAGCAAAGCATAATCATGCATCAAGAGTAGAGATGGAAATAAAATGTGCAAATGGATGTTGAACACAGATAATCAGAGTTCCAACTCAGTGCTCTTGATGTAACCCTAATAAACACCTAGACAGTGCCAGCCCCCCTGATTGAAACATGAAGTCTGTTCCAGAGGAGAGAAGCTCTATATGAGAACACCTTGTTTGAACACCCCTGTTGTTTTCAGCTTGCAACAGTAACTCACCACAACACCCATAGGAAATGATCAGACTGATTTTCTTTATTTCTACCTATAGAAGATAGTAGTGTTAGTAATCCATATCATGATTACATTCTACAGGCTGTCAGGCTGTCACATCACAGAGAAAGGCTGTGCTTCTCTGAGCTCAACTCTGAAGTCAACCTCCTTCCTGAGACAACTGGATCTAAATAACAATGATCTGAAGGATGCCGGCATGAAGCTGCTCTCTGCTGGACTGGGGAATCCACTCTGCAAGCTGGAGACACTGAGGTCTGTATTTATGTTCTACATGAGACAATAGTAAAGTTATAATCGCATAATGTATTTGTATGGTTGATTTAGACAACAGAGTTTCACTCATGGCTTCATCAAAGAGAGAACTGGAGGGACTATCATCTGCGGCACCTTTATGGACTCTGTAATCAGTAGCACACAATACAGCAATACAGTCCATTTCATTTCATTTCTGGATTAGTTCCATTCATTTTCTTTTGCACACAAATCAAACAATGACACACAAACCTGACACGGTGAAAAGCTGTATGCTTTTCCACCTAGCCACACACCTGTGTATCCCTGGCTGTTAATTACCTATATGCCTTCCCAAAGACAATGCTCCACCCAGTGCTCAAACATAAAACTGCCCATTTATTTGCATCACCAATGTGGTATATAAATAAAACAAAACAAAGTTGTATAATGGCTCCAACACAAGGGTTAAGATATACTATTCCTCATATTATTGTACATTTACCTGGACAGGGAGACGTGCACAAAGTAGGCACCAAACAAACGCAGGATACGTGCTGCAGCCATTCAGCATGTGGACACGTACTTAGCGTGAAGTATATTTCAGCCTTAAGTGTCAGGTGCAACGCTGCTCTTTAGGAAGTTGAACACACTTTTATTGGTAATTTCACACATCACAGAAGGTAACATTTGCCATTGAATTCCTTGAGGTTGGTCCTGCTACATGTAACATAACATTAAAGCAAAAAGAGAACAGAATGCGGACAAGAATGTTACAACTTTAAACTAGAATATATACACTACCGGTCAAAGGTTTTAGAACACCTCCATTTTATCAATTTTTATTGAAATGTAAGCAGTTCAAGTCCAGTGAACAACCTGAAATGGTACTGTCATGGAATATTATCGCGGCTCTGTGTAATCTGATGAGTCAAGAATGGCGGTTTCAATACAATTTATTTAGTTTGTACAAACTTAAGATTAACAGAGTACTCTGGACCCGTCATAGCGAAGGACATGCAAGCTGTAACCTACAGATTGTTCGAGAGAGAGGTGAAGAACAACCATAAAACCCAGCCTTATATAAATTTAGAACAGATGGTCCTAATCAATCAATGCAGTGGTCTCTGTGATTGGCTAGCACTGATCAATGACAGTCTAAGACAATAAACTCCCAAGCCAGTGTCCCACAGTCCTTTGATGTAGCAGCTACTTCTCTAAGTCAGAAGATAATTAATGAAACACAGACAGAATGTCTGACTTGGCCATATCCTTAGCCAAAAGGTCAGGTCGGCCTGATCAACTGATCCTCAGGTCACGGGAACTCAAGCTGACGTCCTCCTTCTCCATGCCCCTGGCTCTTAGTTAGGTATCATAAATACCTTCAGACAATCTACTACATCCATTCTACAGAGCTTGCATCCTACAAAGCCCCAGTTCATTACATTATCTATCTATATAAAACACATACATTCTAACTATATTCTAAAATTCCACCACAGTACAAAGGTAAGCGGTAAACTGCCAGAGGTTAAAAAAAATTGTTTAGGTTTTTCAATTAACAAAGGAAGACAGACCATAATAAACCCTTAAAAGTGTAGGTCTTTACTTTAGATAGAAATTGCCAATAAAGCCAAGGTTTCAGTGAGTACAGTTTCCTACACCATCAAAAGGGAGTCAGGTGAGGGAGTCGGGCTAGTAATCTGAAGGTTGCCAGTTCGATTCCCGGTCATGCCAACTGACGTTGTGTCCTTGGGCAAGGCACTTCACCCTACTTGCCTCGGGGGAATGTCCCTGTACTCACTGTAAGTCGCTCTGGATAAGAGCGTCTGCTAAATGACTAAATGTAAATGTAAAAGGCCCCTGGAAACTAGAGGAAACTGACAGGAGGAGGTCTGGCAGACCCAAAGCCACAACAGAATCAGAAGACAAGTTTCTGAGAGTGAACAGCTTGTGTGACAGGCGGCTCACAGGACAACAGCTTCAAGCATAGCTTAACACTGGTCGAAGTAAGCAAGTCTCAGATGATGGTTGAAATGCTGCAAAATGCTGTGGTAGCAGTTTTGGTTCAGGGTGCCACTAACTCTGTGGAAGTCGCCGACTCTTGATCCAGCAAAAGAGCCCCCAAATCATCACTTTCAACCATGTGAAAATAAAATGTGCAAATGGATGTTGAACACAGATAATCAGAGTTCCAACTCAGTGTTGTAGCGGGGTTTGCTCGTTTATGATTAGCAATACTTAATTTATAATAAAGTATGTAGTTCTTGGGGGCACCACCTCTTATTTGTTGAAGGGACAGAGGAAACCTTATTGAATAATATTGAATAATAGCCTTCGTGATAATCAGTCTAATCTTAAGTCGTGGATTCTATGAAAGTAGGGCAGATCAGATAACGTGAGAGATACGCAAATATTATACACAATGATTTATTTAGGAGAATGTAATTATAATGAACAAATACCAGATAAGTTATGGGTTAGTCAGAGTAGTACAGTGGCTGGATGCTAATGAGGGCGAGCAACACAATGGTTGTGTAGAGCGCGTGTGAAGGGGGGAGGGAGAGAGAGAGAGTGGGAAAGAGGTAGAGAGGGAAAGGTAGGCCTTTCTAGTAACAATGGACGATCAAGGGCAACTGACTTAACGAGGGTTAAGTTAAAATCATTTGTAAACTACAATCAAACATTAACAATTAAATCACAACATGCCAATATGTCACAAGTAAGAAATATTGCAAATCGCAGTTACTTTTGTCGGTTTGAAGAAAGGAGTCAATGGTTTGTTATGTCCAACGAATACAAAGCGGAATCTCTCGTCAAAGTCCCGGGCGCTCAGTGAATTTGCAGGTTGAGAGGAATAGGTTAGAGAGTGACGCGTTCACCTCAGTTTAATCCTATGAACAAGCGGGGGTGATCGTACGTTTGGGGGTTTTATACTCCAAAGAACAGGGGGGGTCCCTGTGAAGGTGACCTCTTTCATTTTTTTATTGTTTTACTGTACAGCACTTTGTGTTTCATCATGGATTTTAAAGTGCTTTATAAATAAATGTTGCTTTTTGCTTGCATTGGTCAGTTACTCCCCACCTGGGCGTCGTCCTGAGATCTGCTTAGGTGTGAAGTGGCTCTTAGCTTTGAGTTCCGTTATTTCAACTGTCCATGGAATGCGTAAACTTCAGAATATAACAATACAACATTCATAAATGGTTTTGTTAGTATGGTACAATCATTTTGATATCAAGATTGGCTGACTTAACCCTCGTGCTGCCTTCGGGTCACATGACCCAAAGGTTCATAACGAATCATCGTTGTGTTTACCCAATTTTACCCAATACAAAAACAAGTAAAAATTATTTTCTTTTAACCATTCCAATGTGGGGGGTCTGAGACAGTCCGACAGCTAAAAGAAAATGCTTCACTTTGTTTTTGTATGAGGTAAATTTGTCGCAATACGACGGTGTCATCCTTTCGTTCCTAAGACATTAAACTGTCCATATCAGTATAGATATCCAACATAATTTTTTTTCACATTGTGATTTGATGTGTTTTCAAAAGTGTTCCATAATTTTTTTGAGCAGTGTAGAATATATATATATATATATATATATATATATATATATATATATATATATATATGTCTGTATGTCTTTCTATGTCTTTCTGTATTTCAACATTTTATATATAAAATGTTGAAATGTTGAAATACAGAAAGACAGGCATGATGGTGTTGATGATTAACCGTTTGTTCCAACACCGTTATCCACGAACAGCATCCGAATATAGCAGTTCCTGTTCTCTCAGGATGGAAGGCAGAGCCAACAGGCAGTTATGTTGCTCTTTTGTAGCAGAATATGGTTATCTAATGACCTAACAGAATTAAATAAATACTGATAAGCATTCTGTTATTTTAAAATATATACATTTATTGGGTAGCTAAGTTTTTTTTGCATACATTTGGTTAATTTCACTTCCATTTAATTCCCCTTTCATTTTTCAGAAGAACTTGCTGTTATTTCACTATGATAATATTGTCCAATAGCATGTCGTGTTTGCATGTTCTGTCATGTGATCTCCATCTCTGGATCAGTTAGCCGTGTTTCTAAAAAGAACGACTTTAACTAATGGCGTCGGAACCAGCGATGTATATCTGCTCAGAAAATTCAAAGATAAGAAAAATGTAGCTAACATCTGAAAGTTTAAGTCAACAAAACATGACTTTCCAGTCCAGAACAAAAGGATTTCAGAGTTTTTTTTACTGTAATTTTGAAGAAGTTTACCTCAGGATAACCACAGGATATTCACGGTGTACTGTATAAACCAGGACATTTTGTAGCTAATAAAGAGCGACTGAGGTGGGATATTCTTCAATTGGAATCCAACTCAGTGGAACAAGTTCGCCAGGTAGGCTAATATTTCACCGTTTTATATGTAAAATGACATTTTAGTTGACTGAGGCAGGGTAGGGGGAACGGGAGGTAGTTACAAATATCTAGGAAGAGGCAGCAGGAGAGGGCTTTGCCGTTTAGTTGTTTATTAAGCATAAGACCTCATTGGCGTAATGCAGGAACGTTTGTATGCCGACTGCACGACTTTCAAACAGACGATATTGTTGTAAGATTTTAGCATTCAGTCGAACAACACCATTATATTATCCGTTTCCCAATATGGCTTTTATAGCATTCAATAAAGCGTGCTTGATGCTGCCAGTACACACTCTCCCTGTGCGTTGAACTTCAGAGTTTCCAATCTGTCAGACCAGCGCAGGTGACGACAATGTCCCTTGATTGGGGATAGCGGCCAGATTTTGTGGAATACAAAACACCTTTTTCAGTTTGAAGCTCAAGTTCCAATAAAAGGGCGAGTTCTCGCTTAATGTTTCTAGTTTTCCAATACGTCTATATCGTTGCCATTATACACAGGTAGTTTAGGAGTGATCTTATGCTGACACAATGTATCAGATTTTCCAGTCCTTATTTGCCGTTTAGTTGTTATTTATTATGCATAGTTGTAAAATGTAGATTGACATACCAGGTTTCCCAATGTCATTGGTGGTCTGTGCACTGTGGTCTGTTCTCTGGTCTGGTGAGAACTGTGTCCCTTCCCTCTACCTGTGCCCCTTCCTGTCACCTGTGTCCCTAAATATAGAACCCTGTGCCTCCAATGACTGCCACCCAGTGTCCAAAATATTCTGACAGTTCTATCTAACCAAAATAATATGACATGTCAATAAGAAACACAAATGGCTCCTACAGTTAGGAAAGTGGAAGATAGATGCTGTCTATTCTGCCGGAAAGCTAAAGGAGAACTACAGCTTAACTACAGTTTAAACAAGAACTCACACAGGGAGACTTATTAGTTGATTTGGTCACTACCTCCGTATACAGATGAAAGGACATTTTTGTTTATTTTTGTGTACGTCTATTAATTGTAAAGTGGTATGTTCACATCAACCAAGAGGCCAGTCGTGATGTGTCGTTTGTGAACGATTCCTTCATATTGAACAAATCTTTAGAATGACTGGGGAGTAACGAGTCGTCTCAGTGAGTGATTCGTTCATCTTCTCGTGGCAGCGCATAGGGACTGTTGCATTGGCTCAGTAGAGGAAACAGAAAGGATTCGTTCACCTCATTCACGTTCACGTGACTGCTAGGTTTAGCGTAGAAGACGTGAATGATTCGAGTGATAATTACAGGTTTTGTTATTTTTGCTTTACTTACAGTTCAGTGCAGTAATTGTTTGCTGTGGTAATTAAATGCCAGTGTGATAATAAGTGACCATTTCAAATCATGCAAACTGTCATGATGTATTGTATTTAATGGGGGAGTTTTTGTGGAAATATTATCTGGCACACAAATGTGCAATTCCTTTCCCCATAGCCTACTCTAATTTATCTTGGCTGGTTTAGATGCACTAATATTTCTTCCTTTGGAATATGATAACTGTTTAAAATAGTGGAAATATTGAACAAGCAAACTTGCTTGTTCTTTATCCTCGATTCTCTATTATCATCCCAACATTCCCAATACAAAAACCATGTTGTACAAATATATAGAATTGTCTGTCACATGGCTCTTCTTTCATTGGCTCCCTTGCATAGATCCTGCACGCGTGCGTGCATGCATATGTCTTAAAGTGGCCCTGCTTAGGCTAACTAAATGAAATGCTCAGATAAGATAAGGATCTTCCTGTTTACCTAAGCCTTTACCTTGCCTATAGTTCACCTGGGGGGTTGGCCTCTCTCTACACAAATTGAATGCTGAACACAGTATCATTCTTATACAGGATAAAGAGTTACATCTTCAACCTTTCTGATATTGGATTACATGGGTCACTCTGTCTAATGAGGGGAGGTGCAACTATGACAGCACCTGCCAAATGAACCCCTCTGTGCTGACTCACTCTGGAGGCCCAGATGGATTCTGACAATATTGATCCTCTTTCTACAGGCTGTCAGGCTGTCTGGTCACAGAGAAAGGCTGTGCTTCTCTGGCCTCAGCTCTGAGGTCCAACCCCTTCCACCTGAGGGAACTGGACCTGAGCTACAATCATCCAGGAGAAAAGGGATTGAAGCTGCTCTCTGCTAGACTGGAGGATCCACACTGCAGACTGGAGAAACTCAAGTAAGGAGATGTTTGTTTTTTATATACCTCTTAATGTAATGTCGCTTAACACTGAATATATCTAATTACGTTAATAGGCCTTGCATTTCTTGATGTTACAATTAAAACTGCATGTTTACTCTACAATCTACAATATGGTTGTAGCCACAATCATAATTGTATTTCCAGAAAGCGGGTTTAGTGAAAACTGAGTTTTTAAACCCTGAGATGAGGGAAACTGGGTTTTTAGCTCCAGAAAGAGAGGTCACTAAAACCAGACGTTGTAAAATGTAGCTCAGCTCAAACCTAGGTCCTAGTGTCGGTTTGACGTGAATGTAGCTAGGGACTTCAACAAGAAAAGAAAATGGAATCAATTTGAGCGCAAAATAGTTTTTGAGCTTCATATAATATAAACATTATGTTGGACTCATATTGTTATATTTGCCGAATGTTTTTAACTACAAATATTATTATATTTACTTAGTTTTGGACACCTTTGTGCAGAGAATTATGATACTAAGGCCCAATCCCATGTCCCCCCTAAACCCTAAGCCCTGAACCCTCACACACTTACTTGACGTCACCTAGTAAGTGATTGAGTGCAAGAGGCTACAAGAGCTCAAAATGCTATAAATTGGAATGGTTCAGCACTTTGCGGCATTATAGGTAAAATAGTAATGTTGTTGGATCAAATCTGATGAAAGCATATTTGGAATTTATCATCAAAGGACAACCTACACACTAGGGCTGCACGATTATGGCCAAAATGATAAGCACGATTATTTTGATCAACATTGAGATCACGATTAATTATCATGATTATTTGTTGATTTTAACCAAAACAACTTTTTTTGTCACGTAGGCTAATTATACCATGCAGTTCGTCAGTGATGAAGTAAGCAAACAGCGCTTGATCGGCCATGACTGACGTCAACGCAGCAAACCAGGAAGCAGGAATGTCCGACTTTACGCAGCCGTTTATAACTCTTCCCCGACTGCAAGCAGCAACTCTCGCTGGTCTTTCATGCAGCCGATGTCGAACGCACCTATGGTTTACGGAGCGCTAGATTGGCTTTGCCAAAAGAATGCCGCATTTTAAATATGGCTCCATCACGCGAATTTGATCGTGGGAAGCCAAAATCGTGATCGTGATTAAAATTTTATTAATTGTGCTGCCCTACTACACCCAGCTCTGGCTATATTAACCGTCAGTGAGCTTTGTGTTTAAACTACTGATGTTAACTGTTATTTCTAACTTCTATTTCTGTTTACGTCAGGGTTGGTTGCTCCTTCCATGCTTGTTTGTTTACTGTTCTTCGTCTTTCTTGTCTTATGAGGAGGGTTAGCCAGGATCTTTTTCTCTCTTCCAGGCTTCCCCCGGTAACCCTCGTGATTCACGTCACTACGCTGTGAATTGTGGGCAAGTCTGCAAAAATGCAGACTTACGGGTGCATAAAATGTGTTCGAAAGAGCCCTCACGAACTTGACAATTTGACAGTGGGACAGCCCTAAGCCCTCACAGACTTAGTGAGAATGTGCCTCAAAGTCTGTGAGTCTGTGAGGGTGGACATTGGGATTGGGCCTAACCGTTCGTAAACTCCAGATTGATTGTCCTGTTGTCTCCGAGGGAAAAAGCTGTTTGACCCGTGCATTGAATCAGAGCGTGCACGGAGAGAGGGGATTATTCACAGACGTGTCTGTTGTAGTGAGAGAGAGAGAACACGAGCGGGGCAAGAAGGGGCTGAGCGAATCAGTATGCTGCGTGCAGCTCTACTATTAAATATTTTTTTGTGATGTTAAACAGTAAAAGCAAAAACACCGTTTTATAAATTTGTGGTGGTAAATCTCTAATTGTGGTGGGCCGTTACAAATAAATTAATGTATGGGAAACACTGAAAACTGGGTGTGTTGCCACGGTAACTGACTGTGAACCTCACCTGCTTGCTGGCAGCTTTTCTGTAACAAACCATGAGTTTCTCCCTCTCCCCTCCCTCATGCTGAGCCTGAAGCTACTGTCAGACATGGGGGGTCCTTTCCTCATCAACCTGATTGTTGTTGAAGCCATATAACACATACGGATGACATGAAATTCTACAGTTTTCCATGCAGAGCTAACCTGGCATTTCCTGAACATCTCACTGTTAATCTGTGCTGTGGAGGTTGATGGACCCTCCTTCTCGTAATCTTGTCATTAAAAAGGAGAAGAATGTGCCAGTTGTTTTGCGCACATAGGATTGTTCCATTTCTTCTTCACTTGTAGTAAGACGTTAGCCTGGTCCTAACCAGACTCTCGTACATTTAATTTGTACAGAGAGTCTGGGCTCGCTCCCTTGACAAGCGTTAACTTCCTTGAAGGCGGGTACTCTGTTGAAGTTTAAAACTATTGGATCTGCCCAGAGCCACTCTGGATCTGCCATAACCAGCAAAGCTAGTAAGACGTGGTTAAATGTGAAATTAATATACTGCTTTGAAATGTACTGAATGAACAATTGCCTCTTTTGCTGTTGAAGTAGTTTTTCTGCTTTCTGAAAATGTCTTCATACTCGCACGCACGCATTCTAATTCTCTGGATGAGAGCGTCTGCTAAATGACTAAATGTAATTCCAGTGAATTAGAAATGAACTAACTCAGATCAGCTGTTCTGGAAGCGATAACTCTGAGCTTCCCATCTCAGGGTTCATCAAGTCAGAGTTCAGGATCCGGCTCAGAGTTTGTAAAACCTGCTTTCTGGAATAAACCTCTGATGATGAGAGAAACAACATGTTTACTTAGAAAGTCAGTTGCTAAGTCACTTATCAACAGGTGAAGTGTATTTTCATCATTCCTCTGCTTATCCCTGCAGTGTGGATCATGGTGGAGAGTGCTGGATCAAACCTGGCCTTAGGAAATGTGAGTATTGACTGCTACTTGGTTCTAGTACACAAGGTCATACAAGGGACAATACCATTAGTGACTTGGACACTGTCAAAAATGGACACACACACACTGTAAACACACACTTTTAGAAGCAGTAATTTAACACAATTACCCACATCAATACTGTGTGTACGTCTGTGTGTGCTATGTCCCCTTCCTTCTCCCCTCCTCCCTCTCCTCCCCTCTTCCTCTCCTCCCCTCTTCCCCTCCTCTGCTCTCCTCCCCTCTTCCCCTCCTCCCTCTTCCTCTCCTCCCCTCTTCCCCTCCTCTGCTCTCCTCTCCTCTTCCCCTCCTCCCTCTTCTTCCCCTCATCCCCTCCTCTCCTCTTCCCCTCATCCCCCTCTTCCCTCTGCTCTCCTCTCCTCCCCTCTTCCCCTTCTCCCTCTCCTCTCCTCCTCCCCTCCTCCCCTCTTCCTCTCCTCCCCTCTTCCCTTCTTCCCCTCCCTCTCCTCCCCTCTTCCCCTCCTCCCTCTTCTCTCCTCTTTCTCTCCTCTCCTCTTCCCCTCTTCCTCTCCTCCCCTCTTCCCTTCTCCCCCTCCTCCCTCTCCTCCCCTCTTCCCCTCCTCCCTCTTCCCCTCTTCCTCTCCTCCCCTCTTCCCCTCTTCTCTCCTCTTCCTCTCCTCCCCTTCTCCCTCTCCTCTCCTCCCCTTCTCCCTCTCCTCCCCTTCTCCCTCTCCTCTCCTCTTCCCCTCCTCCCTCTTCCCCTCCTCCCTCTTCCTCTCCTCCCCTCTTCCCCTCCTCCCCTCTTCCCTTCTTCCCCTCCTCCCTCTCCTCCCCTCTTCCCCTCCTCCCTCTTCTCTCCTCTTCCTCTCCTCTCCTCTTCCCCTCTTCCTCTCCTCCCCTCTTCCCTTCTCCCCCTCCTCCCTCTCCTCCCCTCTTCCCCTCCTCCCTCTTCCCTTCTTCCTCTCTTCCCCTCCTCCCTCTTCTCTCCTCTTCCTCTCCTCCCCTCCTCCCCTTCTCCCTCCCCTCCTCCCCTTCTCCCTCTCCTCTCCTCCCCTCTTCCCCTCTTCCCTCTGCTCTCCTCTTCCTCTCCTCCCTTCTTCCCCTCCTCCCCTCTTCCCCTTCTTCCTCTCCTCCCTTTTTCCCCCTCCTCCCCTCTTCCCCTCCTCCCCTCTTCTCCTTCTTCCTCTCCTCCCGTCCTCCCCTCTTCCCCTCCTCCCTCTGCTGTCCTCCCCTCTTCCCCTCTTCCCTCTCCTCCCTTCTTCCTCTCTTCCCCTCCTCCCTCTCCTCCCTTCTTCCCCTCCTCCCTCTCCTCCCCTCTTCCCCTCCTCCCTCTTCTCTCCTCCCCTCTTCCCTTCTTCCCCTCCTCCCCTTCTCCCTCTCCTCTCCTCCCCTCTTCCCCTCTTCCCTCTGCTCTCCTCCCCTCTTCCCCTCCTTTGCTCTCCTCTTCCCCTCCTCCCTCTTCCTCTCCTCCCCTCTTCCCCTCTTCCTCTCCTCCCCTCTTCTCCTTCTCCCTCTCCTCTCCTCTCCTCTTCCCCTCCTCCCTCTCCTCCCCTCTTCCTCTTCCCCTCTTCCTCTCCTCCCTTCTTCCCCTCCTCCTCTCTTCCCCTCCTCTCCTCCCCTTCTCCCTCTCCTCTCTTCCCCTCTTCCACTCTTCCCTCTGCTCTCCTCTCCTCTTCCCCTCCTCCCTCTCCTCCCCTCTTCCCTCTGCTCTCCTCTTCCTCTCCTCCCCTCTTCCCCTTCTTCCTCTCCTCCCTTCTTCCCCTCCTCCCCTCTTCCCCTTCTTCCTCTCCTCCCTTTTTCCCCCTCTTCCCCTCCTCCCCTCTTCTCCTTCTTCCTCTCCTCCCTTCCTCCCCTCCTCCCCTCTTCCTCTTCTCCCTTCTTCCTCTCCTCCCTCTTCTCTCTGCTCTCCTCCCCTCTTCCCCTTCTTCCCCTCCTCCATCTCCTCTCTTCACTTCTCCCTCTCCTCTCCTCCCCAAGATGGAGTGATGGGGGCATATCAGGGGTAAGGAGATGGGGGATGATGGAAAGAGGGATTTGGAGGGAGAGAGGTAGCATGTGAGAGAGAATGAAAGGAAGAGAGAGAGAGTGGAAGAGAGAGAGAGAGGGGGAGGGACAGAGAGCAGGGTAGAGAGGATGGAACAGAAATAGAGATAAAGAGCGAGAGAGAGAGCGAGAGAGAGCGAGAGAGCGAGAGAGAGAGAGAGAGAGAGAGTGAGGATGGGTAGAGAGAGAGAGTGAGGATGGGTAGAGAGAGAGAGTGAGGATGGGTAGAGAGAGAGAGAGAGAGAGAGAGAGAGAGAGAGAGAGAGAGAGAGAGAGAGAGAGAGAGAGAGAGAAAGGGGGAGGGCAGGAAGAGGGAGACATTCTAATGTGAATGATGATGATCAGTAATATATTGTGTCTTGGTCTCCCCCATCAGATGCCTGTGAGCTCACACTGGACCCAAACACAGCATACAGAGAACTCTCTCTGTCTGAGGAGAATAGAAAGGTGACAAGGAGGAGAGAGGAGCAGCTGTATCCTGATCACCCAGAGAGATTTGAGGACTGTGAACAGGTGCTGTGTAGAGAGGGTCTGTCTGGGCGCTGTTACTGGGAGGCAGAGTGGAGTGGAGGAGTGGTTTATATAGCAGTGACATATAAAGGAATCAGCAGGATAGGATGGGATGATGACTGTGTGCTTGGATGGAATAACAAGTCCTGGAGTCTGTACTGTGATGATAACAGTTACTATGCCTGTCACAATAAGAAGAGCACTGCCATACCTGCCCCCCCCTCCAGCTCCCACAGAGTAGGAGTGTATCTGGACTGGCCGGCCGGCACTCTGTCCTTCTACACAGTCTCCTCTGACACACTGACCCACCTGCACACATTCCACAGCACATTCACTGAGCCCCTCTATCCTGGGTTCAGGGTTTATGACTCCTCAGTGTCCCTGTGTCAGGTAGAATAGCCCACACACACTCTCACACACTGTGCTCACATAGATGTCATTGAAGATTGAACTGTATACAGTTGTGATTGATATCCCAGAGTGTTTGTAAATATTGCTGTGTGTAGAATGTTTGTTTTGTTTTAACCTTTAGATGTAAATATTACTGATATGAAATATGATTAATATCTCTAAATATTACCGACGCTTCCACCAGAGTGAGTTATTTTTCCAAAACGGAAGCTAGCTAGCTTTAGTTAGCTTCCGTTACCTAGCAACCTAGCATAATACTCGTAGCAATGCTACTACCTGCTAGCGTTACTTGTTAGCCTCCTAACTGTACATTTTGAAGCCATACTACAGCGTTTGTCATGTCGTTTTTGTCTATCGGAAAATAGTGGGTTGGAATGTTCAGAATCACACGTGCGACGTTACTCTGTGGGGCTTTCGAACTATCGCACACGTGTGATGCTACTCCTTAACGGGTTCATTGTTGACAAACAACAATCCAAGTTTATGTACCCTTAGTATAGATAGTCCACATATTTAAATTTTAGGTATATGTTTATTGTATGCACCTTCCTGCCAAAGCAAATTCCTTGTCTGTGCAAACTCTCATGGCGAATAAATCCCATTCTGATTCTGATTCTGATCCTGTCTTTGATCTCAGTTCCACTGAATGTGATGAACTAAATAGTGTCTTAGTGACTAAATAAGGAGAAATAAAGATGTTTTATACAGGATGATAGAAGACATGCTGTGTGTTTGTTGTGTTTGAAACACTACATTTAGGACCAGTAATATGACAGTATTACCCACTTGAATATACACTGTGTGTGTGTCTAGTGTGATTCCCTCCCTCCCTACTCTCTCCCCACCCTCTCTCCCTACTCTCTCCCCCCACCCTCCCTCCCCACACTCCCTCCCTACTCTCTCCCCCCACCCTCCCTCCCTACTCTCTCCCCCTACCCTCCCTCCCTACTCTCTCCCCCACCCTCCCTCCCTACTCTCTCCCCCACCCTCCCTCCCTACTTTCTCCCCCCCACCCTCCCTCCCTACTCTCCCTCCCTACTCTCTCCCCTCACCTCCCTCCCTACTCTCCCACCCTCCCTCCCTACTCTCTCCCCCCACTCCTCATCTCCCTCCACTGGCTTCCCATCACGGCCCGTATCAGATTCAAGACTCTGGTACTGACCTTCCGAGCGGTGAACGGGACTGCTCCCGACTACATCAAGTCTCTCCTCCAGCCTTACACCCCCCCCCCCCCCGCCACCTACAGTCTTCTTCTGACAACCGTCTGGTGGTCCCACCGCTCAAGAGCACCCGCTCCCAACCCAAGCTCTTCTCCTGTCTGGCCCCCCAATGGTGGAATCACCTCCCCACCTCCATCAGAGACACTGACTGTCTCTCCACCTTCAAGAAAAGGCTCAAGACGCACTTGTTCCGGGAGTACAACGGTACTTAGGGATGATTTGCTGGACCTGATTTTAGTTTCCTCCAGGATCACAATGACTCTTACTTAGAGACTTGTTGCTCTTGTTGGTTAACTGTAACTGATTTAAAATGATCGTACTCGCTGTGAAATATATTTTTACTGTTGCTTGTTTTTTCTCCAGGTACACTCTTGCACTTTTTTGAGGTTCATGTTGTTTAATTGTAACTTACTCAACTACAAGCTCTTATGGTTCTTCCTTCTGGCACTTATTTAGGTTTTTCACAATGTGTGCTTCTTGTTTGGCTCCCCGCAATGTTTGGGGCGTCTCAGTGTTATGATCAGTGACCTGTGCTCTTTTGTAAAGCTCTCTCTTGGAAGTCGCTTTGGAGATAAGCGTCTGCTAAATGAATAAATGTAAATGTACTCTCTCACCCTCCCTCCCTACTCTCTCCCCCCACCCTCCCTCCCTACTCTCCCTCCCTACTCTCTCCTCCCACCCTCCCTCCCTACCCTCCCTCGCTACTCTCTCCCCCCACCCTCCCTCCCTACTCTCTCCCCCCACCCTCCCTCCCTACTCTCCCTCCCTACTCTCTCCTCCCACCCTCCCTCCCCACCCTCCCTCCCTACTCTCTCCCCCCACCCTCCCTCCCTACCCTCCCTCCCTACTCTCTCCCCCCACCCTCCCTCCCTACTCTCCCTCCCTACTCTCTCCCCCCACCCTCCCTCCCTACTCTCTCCCCCCACCCTCCCTCCCTACTCTCTCCCCCACCCTCCCTCCCTACTCTCTCCCCCCACTCTCCCTCCCTACTCTCTCCCCCCCACCCTCCCTCCCTACTCTCTCCCCCACCCTCCCTCCCTACTCTCTCCCCCCACCCTCCCTCCCTACTCTCTCCCCCCCACTCTCCCTCCCCACTCTCTCCTCCCAACCTCCCTCCCTACTCTCTCCCCCTACCCTCCCTCCCTACCCTCCCTCCCTACTCTCTCCCCCCACCCTCCCTCCCTACTCTCTCCCCCCCACCCTCAATCCCTACCCTCCCTCCCTACTCTCTCCCCCTACCCTCCCTCCCTACCCTCCCTCCCTACTCTCTCCTCCCACCCTTCCTCCCCACACTCCCTCCCTACTCTCTCCCCCCACCCTCCCTCCCTACTCTCTCCCCCCCACCCTCAATCCCTACTCTCTTCCTCCAGGATCACAATGACTCTTACTTAGAGACTTCCTGCTCTTGTTGATTAACTGTAACTGATTTAAAATGATCGTACTCGCTGTGAAATATATTTTTACTGTTGCTTGTTTTTTCTACAGGTACACTATTGCACTTTTTTGAGGTTCATGTTGTTTAATTGTAACTTACTCAACGACAAGCTCTTATGGTTCTTCCTTCTGGCACTTATTTAGGTTTTTCACAATGTGTGCTTCTTGTTTGGCTCCCCGCAATGTTTGGGGCGTCTCAGTGTTATGATCAGTGACCTGTGCTCTTTTGTAAAGCTCTCTCTTGGAAGTCGCTTTGGAGAAAAGCGTCTGCTAAATGAATAAATGTAAATGTACTCTCTCCCCCCACCCTCCCTCCCTACTCTCTCCCCCCCACCCTCCCTCTCTACTCGCTCCCCCCCACCCTCCCTCCCTACTCTCTCCCCCCCACCCTCCCTCCCTACTCTCTCTCTCCCCCACCCTCCCTCCCTACTCTCTCCCCCCTCCCTCCCTACTCTCTCCCCCCTCCCTCCCTACTCTCTCCCCCCACCCTCCCTCCCTACTCTCTCCCCCCCACCCTCCCTCCCTACTCTCTCACCCTCCCTCCCTACTCTCTCCCCCCACCCTCCCTCCCTACTCTCTCCCCCCCACCCTCCCTCCCTACTCTCTCCCCCCACCCTCCCTCCCTACTCTCTCCCCCCCACCCTCCCTCCCTACTCTCTCCCCCCCACACTCCCTCCCTACTCTCTCCCCCCACCCTCCCTCCCTACTCTCTCCCCCCCATCCTCCCTCCCTACTCTCTCCCCCCACCCTCCCTCCCTACTCTCTCCCCCCCACTCTCCCTCCCTACTCTCTCCCCCCCACCCTCCCTCCCTTCTCTCTCCCCCTCACCCTCCCTCCCTACTCTCTCCCCCCCACCCTCCCTCCCTACTCTCTCCCCCACCCTCCCTCCCTACTCTCTCCCCCCCACCCTCCCTCCCTACTCTCTCCCCCCCTCCCTCCCTCCCTACTCTCTCCCCTCACCCTCCCTCCCTACTCTCTCCCCCCACCCACCCACCCTCCCCCCACCCTCCCTCCCTACTCTCTCTCTCCCCCACCCTCCCTCCCTACTCTCTCCCCCCACCCTCCCTCCCTACTCTCTCCCCCCCACCCTCCCTCCCTTCTCTCTCCCCCCCACCCTCCCTCCCTACTCTCTCCCACCCTCCCTCCCTACTCTCTCCCCCACCCTCCCTCCCTACTCTCTCCCCTCACCCTCCCTCCCTACTCTCTCCCCCCACCCTCCCTCCCTACTCTCTCCCCCCCACCCTCCCTCCCTTCTCTCTCCCCCCCACCCTCCCTCCCTACTCTCTCCCCCACCCACCCTCCCTCCCTACTCTCTCCCCCCCACCCTCCCTCCCTACTCTCTCCCCCCCTCCCTCTCTCCCCTCACCCTCCCTCCCTACTCTCTCTGATATGAGAGGACCCTGGACTTAGTGGTGGACGCCTCAGACACACATCCCATCTACCTGCACCTGGGCTCCATCTACCTGGAGGAGGCCAGGGGGAGATGGGCGGGGTCACACACACACATGAACCAGGGAGATGGTTTAGTAACTGAACTAGGAGGTAGTTCGGTGACAATCATTGTTTTGCTGAAACCCATCTGTTTGTATCTGTCCATTTGTAGTATTGTTGTGGAAAAACATCATATTGTTGTAATTATGAAGATGGTTAATGATTATGGACTTAAAGATATTTGTAATCACTCTTTGGTATATGCCATATTATTGGAAACCATATTATTACAAGTTATATTATAGGAAACCAGATGCAAAGCTGTTTGCTGAATAGTGTTATTCCTAAACAATAGTAGGAGACATGAAGCCCAAAAATAAGGTTTAAATAATTAAAGGATGAGTGGGGGAGAGGAGCATGTGTATGCTTTCATAAAGGACCAGGACGCACAGCTATGACTTATGAGACATATTTGTGGCCTTTCGCCCAGAAACCTAATGCAGCTGGCTATTCAAGGTCAGAAAGAGCCTAATTGGAAGAAGTGTCTATGTAGGAAAGTACCTGTTTTGAATCCCCTGAGACAAGGGATCCGCTTTGTAAGATTACCTAATGTCTACGAAACCAACAAATATCGTACCATGTTAACATACAATGGGGAGAAGACTATATAAGTTAAATTGTCCGGAGAGAACTTCAGTCTGATCCCGGGATCAGGCTCACGTTCTATTGGGAATCTTTGTTACCTGAGAACCAATAAAACACTTTGCATCAACCCTGCTGAGTTCCAGTGCCGTTTTTAAATTTTGAGAATTGACTGAAGATGTACAGAACTTTTGTTTCATCAAATTGGCGAGCTACAACCAGGAGAAGTTTGAGAGATCCACCACGGGTCTGTGGGAGGAGAGCACCTCGGAACACACCTTGGCCAAACAAATTTATAAGGTAAGCAGAGTTTTTTTTATATACATCTGCTTAAATTCTGTGTGTTTCCGAGGTGTGAGCCCACCCTGCAGGCCAGGTAAACTGGTGCAATCTCTTCTTCAAAAGAACCTATTTCTTTTATTTAAAGTAATAAAACTATCAGAGCACTGAAACCCAGGTTTGTTGCAAATATACTGTATGTTGTATGTATTTTGTATGTCTTGCACTGCTATGTCACGTTCAACTATAATCTGCTGGTTCCTTGTCTGTCTAACCTTTGCTATGGGCTTGATTTGGCTTGCACTGACGGCGCAGCGCTTGCGTTAGTGTATATATAGTGTGCTTTTGGTTTGATATGTGGTATAGATGGTCTCCTGAGACAGTTTATCAAAGGAAGACATCTGATATCGGGTGTGTCGTGTGTTTGAATGTGTGAGACATATGTGATATAGTGGGTTTCCTGAGACAGTTTATCAAAGGAAGACATCTGATATCGGGTGTGTCGTGTGTTTGAATGTGTGAGACATATGTGATATAGTGGGTTTCCTGAGACAGTTTATCAAAGGAAGACATCTAATATCGGGTGTGTCGTGTGTTTGAATGTGTGAAATTATACATGGTATAGATGGTCTCCTGAGACAGTTTATCAAAGGAAGACATGGTATAGATGGTCTCCTGAGACAGTTAAATCAAAGGAAGACATCTGATATTGCGCGTGTCGTGGAGTATTCGACAGGCAGCAAAGGGCAGGTTGATGCCCTTCCAGAGCGAGTTTAGCTCTATAAGCCGGCAGATTCTCTTGGTTGAAAGAGAGTTATTGCGCGTGTCGTGGGGTCCTCGACAGGCAGCAAAGGGCAGGTTGATGCCCTTCCAGAGCGAGTTTAGCTCTATAAGCCGGCAGATTCTCTTGGTTGAAAGAGAGTTATTGCGCGTGTCGTGGGGTCCTCGACAGGCAGCAAAGGGCAGGTTGATGCCCTTCCAGAGCGAGTTTAGCTCTATAAGCCGGCAGATTCTCTTGGTTGAAAGAGAGTTATTGCGCGTGTCGTGGGGTCCTCGACAGGCAGCAAAGGGCAGGTTGATGCCCTTCCAGAGCGAGTTTAGCTCTATAAGCCGGCAGATTCTCTTGGTTGAAAGAGAGTTATTGCGCGTGTCGTGGGGTCCTCGACAGGCAGCAAAGGGCAGGTTGATGCCCTTCCAGAGCGAGTTTAGCTCTATAAGCCGGCAGATTCTCTTGGTTGAAAGAGAGTTATTGCGCGTGTCGTGGGGTCCTCGACAGGCAGCAAAGGGCAGGTTGATGCCCTTCCAGAGCGAGTTTAGCTCTATAAGCCGGCAGATTCTCTTGGTTGAAAGAGAGTTATTGCGCGTGTCGTGGGGTCCTCGACAGGCAGCAAAGGGCAGGTTGATGCCCTTCCAGAGCGAGTTTAGCTCTATAAGCCGGCAGATTCTCTTGGTTGAAAGAGAGTTAAAGTACTTTGTCAAATAAGATAACATTTGCGCGCGTCGCTGGAATAGCGATAGATAACATCATTGGCCAGAACTTAATGCTTGTGAATAGGCTTTTGTATCAGAATGAGTAGATATTAGACATATAAAGGACTGTAATTTACTGTAAATAGAGAAAAACACACACAGCGAAGTCTGCACATGCACCAGGAACATTAACATTAAATGTGGTAGAGTAAGGAAAGACAAGAGGCTTCAAATTGTCTGCTGGGCTGGGCGATAGCCAGACCTGCGTATTGCTCCTGGAACTCCGCGCCTTCACCTAAAACGTGATAGACGTGGCCGGCAGAGACAAGCGCAGCCTGGTTGTTGTTTAGGCAGCGGGTGATAAAAAAGAAAAAAGACAAAAAAGAAAAAAGAAAAGCCTGTACATCTCTGTGAGCCCGTAAGGCTTGACAGAGAAATGAACCACTAATAACCTGGGCACTCCAACCAGGAATAAAGTGGGGTTGTTATGGAAAGAGGCCCGAAAAAATATATAAGTAAATAGCCACACTTATTCTGCCCCAGACAGAAAACCACATAGTTATAGATAAAGATAAAAAATAAAAATAAACTGTTTTGTAAGCCGATGGCAAGCTCAACTCCAATGTTTCATGATTTTCTTGGATCCTAAGTTGTGAGACATGCAAAGTTGTTGGTTGAACATATCCCTGAATCATTGATATTTGTGGATGGTTAGAAACAGTTATAAGTGATTAGGAAAAATTGTGATATTCAGAAGCATCAGCGGATCATATCTCATAGACTCTTTTTCTCTCTCCCTCTCACACACACACACACACACACATCCTGTCTCTCCCCCTCGAACACGTACACTCACATTCTGTCTGTCTCATTTTCACTCCCTCACGCACACACACACACTCACTCCCAGTTCCATATACTCACACATACATACATCCACAAAACACGCATCGCACTCACACACACACACATAACCACTGAAAACACACACACATTCACATCCTCTCACTCTTTGTCTTTTCTCCCCGTTTCAAAAACCCCCACCCTGTCTCCATCTCTCTCTCTCTTCTTCTCTCACACACACAAAAACACACACACACTCATTCCCAGTCATACACACACACACGCATATATCCACAAACACTTTCACACACACACACCCACCCACACATCCCAGTTACACACTCACGTACACACACGTCCACAAACACTCTTACACATATTTAAACTAACGTCCATCTCACGTACACATACTTCCATAAACACTCACTCTCACACACACACACATACACCCACTCATTCTCAGTCACACACGCACACACACACACTCGTTCCCAGTTACACACACACATACACACACACACATATATCCACAAACACTTTCACACACACACACACACACTCACGTACACACACTTCCACAAACACTCACTCTCATTCACGCACACACACACAAACGTTCATTCTCGATCCCTGTCACACACTTTCGCACCCTCTCTGTGACTCGCTATTCCTTGTTGTTACTCGCTGAGTTGTGTTTGAAGTTACCGAACGATAGACACGGGCTTGGCGGGGAGTAGCGCCACCTGTAAAAGATAAGAAAACGACTGCTTTCACAACTAGGAGCAATGTTGTGTGTGTAAGAAGCAGGAAGCGGCTCCATAGTCAGACAGGAAGAGAGGCACTAGAGATTGTGTGTAATACTGACAGCAATCGGAAGTATCAGGGGACTGTGATTATAGTAAAGTACACACAGAACTGAATGAACAAGTAAAGTTATTGTCGAACACTTTAAGGATCCTAGAGTTCCAGTTTTGAATACGGTGTGACATTTAAAAAATTGGCATACTGATAACAGTGATATAAAATACTACTTCTTACTTATTCTACTTTGATTAATGCATACAGACAGTAGTATTTTTGATAATAATAATAATAATAATAAAAATAACACACATTTGGAAAAGCTGAGAATTGACAGAACGCTCAGCTGTTAAACTTAAAAACTTGGCAGATTGCCTAGTAACAAATTCTGCCCTAGAAGAGAATTTTTCCCGGACGTGTCTTAACAGTAACACAATTGACTAACTCTACAGGTCCGGCCCAGGTTGGAGCAGACCACAGTAGCCACTATCCAAGTGACTTCCGTTTAAAAGTGCCAGTAGGGCACACACTAGTAGTGTGGGACAAGCCAGTCACATATCCTTCACTCAGTATTACCGTTGTTCCCAGTGGGCTAAGTAAGGATAGGGTGGTAGGATTGTACTACCAGACCTCCCTAAGCGATAGATAAAGAGACTGGTGTGGAAACCACCCTAGCTCCAGGGAGCTAGCTGAGACAGTAAATGAGCTATTTGGTAAAGATCAAGAAAGTTGGGGAGACGGACTGCCAACTGGAGCCTCCCAGGTCCTTGGCCAGCAGAATACAACAAACTTGCATGGGGATCATTCACGGGAAAAACAGGGGAGGAGCTATGGACAGCCAGGTGGTTCCAATGGAGGTAATAATACAACGCCACCCAGAGGACAAAAAGTCAATTCAACATTTTATGAAAAGATGGCATGCACGCAATTCACTGTGGCCGAAAGAAGGATCCTTTGATCTTGCATGTTGTGAGGAAATGGAGGTCAACATCAAACATCATAAATCTGAAGACCACAGCGACCAGAGATTAGGCAAGAAAACAAGGGAAAGAGTTGAATTGGTTTAGGAGAGAAGGATGTAGACGCCAGATGACTAAAAGAGCGAGGAAAATACAAGAGAAAACAGAGGAAAAAGCCTATCTAACAGTGGCAGGAACAGAGGGAGTACCGGGACAGAGCCCCACGGCACCAGTGTGGCCCCCTGAGCCACCCCCATATTTGGACAGTAAGAATCCATTCAGAACAGGACTGTATCCAGTCCTGAACACAGGCCCCGAGGGAGGAAAGAGGTCTGGACAACTACAAGGAGATTTTACTTTCACTCTGGACACAATACCAGAATTATCAGAATTACCAGAAATCCACACCGGGCCCAGAGAAGCGATGATACCAAGCAGGAGGAAGTCGGACAAGGCTGGCATGGAGCAAGAGGACAGGATGTCGGCATGCAGCAGTGAACAGTCACAAGACATTCGAGACAGACTGGAGTACCAAGAGAAAACTGCAGCAAAGGCAGACGTGGCGCACCTGGTGGACAGACTGAATTACCTGGAAGAAGTAATAAGAAAAGATTCCATCGAAGATGAACTGAGAAGGTTAAGACATCATGACCGTCGAGAAATCCAACAAAAAGAGTGTGAGGACACCAACACAGCATCTCCACAAGCAACTCATCACTCATCAGGGGCACGCCCCAAACAAAGAAGCAGCGAGCACAAAGAGTGGGACAACCTCAATCAGAAATGTGAAGACTGGAAAGAAAAAATAAGCAAGATGGAGAGTGAAATACACAATCTAACAACAAAAATACAACTTCCCGATGTTATGAGGTCCACACCTAAGTCGACACCTGAAGTCAGATCGAACGAGGATCCCCACAGCTCATGGCATCAGCTCAGCGACAGGAGGGCCCTGCACCTAAGTCTGGAAGGCCTCATCACTCCGCAACATGGAAGAACTGAAGCTAGACAACAGCAGGCTGCGGAAATGGAGAGGGCTCCGGACGAAGGACAACGACGCAGGCGACACACACACCAAGAACAACCACAACAGTGGGTAAGAGACGGAGGAAGACTTGGGAGAAGATCCAGCCTAACCGACCACCTAGATGGGAGGACAACAGAGGATCCAGACGATCTATCCCAGCAATGCTCCCTGGTGGTGAAAGGAGCTGGACAACATCCCTTGTACGTACCATGGTCATTCATGGACATGATAGGCCTGGCAGGGAGACTGCCTACACTCACTGATGGAGCTAACAAATGGATAACAGCATTGGAAGAGAGCACAGTAGGGGTGACATTGGCTCTGGGAGATATAAAGGCTCTGCTGATGCACATGGCCGGAAAACAGATAACGGAAGACATTTTCCAAAATGCACAACTGCCAAGAGTGGTGACCGGAAACCAAGCGGACAGCGTAGGGTTCGGAGGTCACCGCAATCAAGTGTGGGCAGAGCTAAGGAAACACTACCCAGAGAAGATGGATCCCTCCAAGCTGGATGGCGAAATACTGAAAGACGACGAATGCCCATCAAAGTTCCTGCATGTTTTCCAACGCAGATGGAGAGACGAGACTGGGGCTGCCTGGAACACCAACAACACGACACAGAGACTGTTTATGCTGATGGCAAAGAAGGCAATGCCACAAGACGTGCAAAAGCGTCTGGACGGTGTAGTGGGCCTGATGAAAATGGACTGGCCGTTGTTCTCAGAACACATAGTCCACCATGTTGATAACTGCAGAAAAGAAAAACGGGAGGCTGAGGAACTGAACAAACAACTTGTCAACAAGCTAACACAACTACAGCTGGGAGAACTGTGTAAGCAAAAGAAAGACAAGGCCAAGACACAAGCCCCAGTGATAACAGCACAGGCCCTGGTTCCTGAGAAACCGACACCCCAGGCCCCAGTAATGTTCCAGCCATCACCCCAGTCTCCTGCTCCTCCAGGACCAGTGCAGGCAGCACCAGTTCTCCCCCCAACTCTCACCCTGCCGCCAATCCATGTGCACATTGGCTCCTCAGATCAACCCTGGAGGGGAAAGGGAGGACCTTCGCAACGTGGTGGGAAACCCCGTGGGGGAGGAGGACGAGGCCAACCCCCACAGCCAGATGGACAAACACAGTCCAACCCCAATCTGATGAACAATCAGCCACAAAATGCACGGAAGTGCTGGGGATGTGGACAACAAGGACATTACAAACAAGACTGTCCAACAAACCCACCTGTGGGGCCTGCGGCAGACTGGCAATAGAGGTGCCCAGAGAAGCCTGAGGGGGAAAAAATTTCGCCAGTCATCTCATTACAACCACGAGAAGAACCCACCATACCAGTTACAGTGCAAGGACGAGAACATGCCTTCATGGTGGACACAGGAGCGACGTACTCATGAATTGGAAAAAATGGCTTCAATCTCCCCCTCTCAAATTCATCCATCCGAACTGTAGGCTTTTCTGGGAAAACACAAGTGATACCACTTACGGAGCCACTCACAATGCAAATTGAAGGAAAAACTATAGTAGCGCCTCTACTGTACTCAGCGCATACTCCCATCAATCTATTGGGGAGAGACATTCTCTGCATATTAAAAGCCAATATCGTGTGCACCCAAAACGGCCTGCAAGTGGAGTTCCAAGAAGATCCCTCATTAGACCAGATGATGCCACTGACGGTTGAAAAGGACCTGCAGCATGCCTTAAGTCCCCTAATGAATGTAACATCACAAGATACCCACAGCCAGACACCACCACTAGCGTACTGGCTACAGTTGGCCCCTCAGGAATCTTCACTGATCCAGTCATGGGAAGAATGGGAGCCATGGATCCAAGCACTAGTAGGGAAACCAAGACCACAACAAATGCCGCTCCACTGCACTCTCCTCTATGACGAACATCAAGACCAAACAGACTATGCTAACTTCTGGGAGGAACTGATTAATAAAAAACTGCATTCTATCATCAGTCAGGATATATTTGTAGGCCCCGAAGGAGCTGCTGCAGCTGTAACACTCCCGCCAGAGTTACTAGAATGGTATCAGATACAAGATTCTGCGCCCCACATCACACTAATGACCGCCAACGGACATAGATCTAGAGAGTTAGGACCAATGATAAAAGCAGCTTTACAGGTGTTAGACTGGAGGCCCACAAACAATAAGTACATACACATATCCCCTGACGCACGCTTTTATAGGATTTCAGCAAAAACTTACAACGTAGGGATAGCAGAGACAGTTATATTAAATGTACAACCACCAACCAAACAATGCTTACTTTCAGAACATGAGGATTTGTTAGGACAGGTACCTCCAACATTATGGTCAAAACATAAAACAGATGTAGGTTACATAAAGTCAGCAGTGCCCATACACATAAACGTAAAGAAGGGAGTAAGATTGCCCTACCAGAGACAATATCCACTCCGACAACACGCCATAGACGGGATTAGGCCGACCATTAAGGGCCTAGTGGACGCAGGAGTCCTTATAGAAACTAAAAGCTCCTGTAACACACCCATCTTTCCAATAAAAAGCCACACTCAAATGATTATCGATTGGTTCATGATCTGCGTGCTATTAACTCCATTGTAGACACTCCAAAGGCGATTGTTCCAGATCCACATACACTACTCTCTAACATTCCACCGGGTACTAAATGGTACACCGTCATTGATCTGTGCTCTGCGTTCTTCTCGATTCCCATAGATCCAGACTCTAGATACCTGTTCGCTTTCACCTATGGAGGCAAGCAAATGACATACACTCGCTTGCCCCAGGGATATTTGGACAGCCCAGCTGTGTTTAATCGAGTGTTGGCACAGGACCTGCAGAATCTTCAGGTTGATAGTACCGTACTTCAGTATGTAGATGATATCCTGGTATGCAGCTGTTCAAAGGAGCAGTGTGAGAGAGACTCTGTCACAGTGTTAAAACAGCTGGCAGAGGGAGGTCATAAGGTCAGTAAAAGTAAGTTGCAGTTTTGTCAGACGACAGTCGATTATCTGGGCAGGCGGCTTAGTGGAGATAAGAGACAGATAGCTCTGTCACAGATTGAGGCGGTAGCCAAAGCTCCGAAGCCTCAGACGGTAGGGCAAATGCTTACCCTGTTGGGAATGGCGGGATACAGCAGACCATGGATTTGTGATTATGCCCTCAAAACTGCACCTTTGCGTGCCCTTATTAGGGCTGCAGGGCAGAATAGTAATACTGCTATATTGCAGTGGACCGACGAGGCGGAGGGAGCTTTTTTGGCTCTTAAGAGTGACATGCAGTCCGCCCCCGCCCTTGGCAATCCCGACTACTCAAAACCATTTCACCTGTATGTGGCGGAACGCTCTGGATATGCTACTGCTGCATTGTTACAGGACACGCCCATAGGGAAACAACCACTAGCCTATTACAGTACAAAACTAGACAATGTAGAGGCAGGATTGCCACCCTGTTATCAGGGACTGGCAGCCGCTGTTTTTGCTTTCAAGAAAGCTTCAACATTAACGATGGGACACCCAGTAATTTTATATACATCCCATCAACTATATGCCTTACTCACTAGCCCACGCTTTGTGTTGACACAGGCCAGAAGGACTGGCTATGAGGTGATACTGTCGGCCCCAGAACTTACCATACAGAGATGTGACACAGTGAACCCAGCAACTAAGATGGTGTTACCTGTGGAGGGAACACCACACGATTGTGTTCATGCCACGGATGTTTTCATGCGTGCACGTGAGGACCTCCACAATGAGCCTATCGCAGCAGACCTCACATTGTTTGTGGATGGATCTTGCTATAGAGATGCAGTAGGTAACCATGCTGGCTACGGCATTGTGCAGCTCAAAGATGACGACACTTTTGAGATAATCCAAACTGTAAAAATGTACCAACCGTGTTCAGCCCAACTGGCTGAGATAAAGGCTCTTGCAGCGGCATGTCAGCTGGCAAGAGGTAAGAGTCTTAATGTCTATACTGACTCTGCATATGCGTACGGTGTATGTCATGTGTATGGTAACATATAGAAGCAGAGAGGCTTCCACAGAGCCGATGGTACCGTGATCAGCCACGGACAGTCTATTTCACAACTGTTGGACGACATGCATGTTCCAACAGCCCTGGCCATTGTTAAATGCCCAGCCCACCAAAAAACGAACACTCTCATTGCCCGAGGTAACAACATGGCCGATGAGGCAGCCAGACAGGCAGCAACAGGGACAGGGGCAGTAATGGGACCCATACAGGTGGCTGACGACCCCGCCCCATTAACAACCTTATCTTCTCTTGTGCTGGCACAAGACCGCGTCAGCCCTCAGGAAAAAGACATGTGGTTGAAACGAGGGGCCATACAAAACACTCAAGACGGTCCCAACAAGGGTCTATGGAGGAGCAGTCATGGACATTTCGTCTTGCCTAGTGTATTGTTGCATTCTGCTATAAGGATTGCGCATGGTAGTGATCATTGCGCCAGGGGGGAGATTATACGTCGCCTTCAAGCTGTGTGGTGGTCTCCTTATTTAGCAGCCACAGTTGACAGAGTGTTACACGAATGCGAAGTATGTGCACATTATAATGTTAGGAAAACATTTTCTGCTCCCATTTCACACATTCCAACGCCAGACGGACCATTTAGACATCTGATGATAGATTATGTAGACATGACGCAACGTATAGGAAGACTAAGATACATATTGGTAGTAATCTGTCGGTTCAGTAGATGGGTAGAGGCAGTGCCAACTGCAGGACCAGACTCCCGATCAGTAGCCAAGTTCCTGTGTAGAGAGGTCTTTCCAAGATTCGGAATCCCGGATAGCATAAGCTCAGACAATGGACTACATATCGTGGCTGAAACATTCAAATTGGCAGTGAAAATGTTAGGAATCAGACAACGGTTTGGCTGTGTCTATCATCCCCAGTCACAAGGAGCAGTCAAGAGAGCCAACGGTATCTTGAAAACCAAGCAAGCAAAGATTATGGCTGATGGCAAGTTAAACTGGGTACAGGCTTTACCGCTGGCACTAATGGCAATGCGCTCGAGCACTAACCGCCTAACATTTCTAACACCGCATGAAATGGCAACTGGAAGACCGCTTCCAGTTCCTTACTTGAGAGGACCCATCGAGGGTCCTCCCCTCGAAAAATTGGAAAGGGAGCTGCATAGCTACCTACTGCTCTTAACACAGATACGTAAGGTAGTGTTTTTAACAGGTGAAAGGTGTCACCAAGGAAAGGGAAGCAGAGATTCCAGAGAACCTGCAGATGGTTGCACCTGGAGATTGGGTCTACGTGAAGATGAACATGGAAGACGATCCCAACCGGCTGAATGACCAACAACCCAGACCGCCGGCAGAGACCCATCTCCACCAGCCCTACTGCTCCAAGCCCCGGTGTGGCCACCACCTTTCAGTTCACCAGGACCATCACACCGGATCCAGCGGCTCGATGACCCAGGAACCACCAGGCTACGATCCAATGACCAACCACCACCTCCTGGAGACCAGACCATGGACAGGGAATCCTCGGGAGACAAGAGATGGAGAGCAGAGGAGGACCTGGATGCAGTCCGAGAAGAGGCGACCAACACCTACGAGGCTGTCGAGCTGATCTTCGGACCAGGAACAGCGGAGTCGGATCAGCGGGTGGGAGAGATGTCTACGGCCCAGTTTAACAGCTTCCGAGATGCGGCAGCCATGGTGCTATCGAAACGTCTGACGAGGACGAAAAGGAGAGGACAAGCGCAAATTCGGTGGAGGCAGCGCCAAAAGGAAAAAGAGCGGCGGAGGGAGGAGATGGCGACACTTCGCGACAAGAACCGGGGACTGAAGAGGATGTTGGAGAGCATGCAGCGACGTTGGGACAACTTCGAACGCGCACACCCCCCGGATACACGGGAGGATGATGACTACGAGTAAATATACTTGCTCACCTCCACCACTCAGTGGTAGTTATGTGGTTTACCAGTTACGCAGCTGTATTGTGGAGTGTGAAGAGGTCTGTCCCTGAATCACAGATTGGTTAACAACAGTTGAAGAGATTGATTATCCTATTATTTACATATGGTTTAGAATGATTTAAACTTAAGTGTTTGCTCTACACCTAGCAAAATTAAGCTCATGAGCACATAACCCTTGATCTGATCTATTAATTATGTTCCCTGTATCATTGACGAGTTGATATTATTCTGTTTTATTATGCCTACATAGCCATAAGTTGGGTCTTTGGAAGGTGTTACTACGAAAGGCCTGTGTAACTAAGGCAAGTCAGAGGTCACAATATTTCCAAAGTGTATAATGTCATGCAACTTTGTACGAGGAAAAAAGAAATGACTTATTGCTTAAAACACACTGCTTTTGCACTGCACCACAACATGGTATCTTGTACATTTGTATTTTTTGTAATATTTGTATTTTTGTATTTTTATATTGTAATTTACGGCAACTTATATTTATCCCACTTAGTACTGCTAGTTTATGTACCCTTAGTATAGTTAGTCCACATATTTAAATTTTAGGTATATGTTTATTGTATGCACCTTCCTGCCAAAGCAAATTCCTTGTCTGTGCAAACTTTCATGGCGAATAAATCCCTTTCTGATTCTGATTCTGAAAGGAATGACAAGGCCAATTCTGGGAGCCCTATCTGTAGACCTAATCGAAAGCTATCTAGCCTACGATGTCCTTTTTCACTGCCTGACAATGGCTATGTTAATCATTTTGTATCCTCCCATGTAGTGATACCATATACTCTTTGTTTGAAGGCGTCACAATATAAGTGTATTAATGTCATTGTTTGTTTTGTCTTGTCTCTGGCAAAGTTGCCCTGGAGATGCCCTTACGGTGTAGGTCTTCTATCACATGGATGCAGAGTTATGTGGGACATGTAGAGGTATTGATGGCCTCTGCAAGTTATATCTGCAGAAGTGTAGTGGTGGGGAAAAACCCTAGTGCTCACTGGCTCATCATATGTCCAGCAGTCCCTGTGTGTAAGACGCTCACTGTCAAGGGAGAGACACCAAATTTACTAACCAAGAACGTCACGACCACTGGCTGGGGTGATGAGTATAATCGATATGTAATCATATATACATCACATGGAGTATTCTGTGCACATTATTTTTGATCTATGCGAGTGAAACGGACCAATTTTGATATATGTAATAGGACCTCAGTGCGAAGCATCTCAGTGTGGATGGTGGAAGGGCAGACAGTACAGTATGACGACTAGCGATGACTCAGTTTGTCACATATACTTAGGTAGAGGCTAGAACGGATACTCATGTCGCATTATGAGCATAGTTAACCCATATGGCTCGTGTTATGCGTGTCATTGGCTACGGGGAGTTTCTAGTTTTAGTCCCCCATACCCTTACAATTATACTCCCCTGCTATGTGATTGCAATAATCTGATAGCTTAAGCGAGTGTTGGAATGAAGGATAGTCCACCAGGCCACCTATGTTGTGCTTCGCTCATGATGCCATTTAAGGAAAAGATCAACATTTCCGATGCCTTGTTTTTGATTTTGATGTTTCAACGGTCAACTTGTATGCTTTTAAGGTGTATGTTGTTGATGTTTCAATGTTTTGACTATTTGTATTTTATCATTGTTTATGTTCTATCATGATTGTTTCTGTTTCATAATTACAATGGTAGTTCCAGCTTGGGTTGTGGTGGGACTTTGCCAGTCCCACAGGGGGGAATGTTGTGGAAAAACATCATATTGTTGTAATTATGAAGATGGTTAATGATTATGGACTTAAAGATATTTGTAATCACTCTTTGGTATATGCCATATTATTGGAAACCATATTATTACAAGTTATATTATAGGAAACCAGATGCAAAGCTGTTTGCTGAATAGTGTTATTCCTAAACAATAGTAGGAGACATGAAGCCCAAAAATAAGGTTTAAATAATTAAAGGATGAGTGGGGGAGAGGAGCATGTGTATGCTTTCATAAAGGACCAGGACGCACAGCTATGACTTATGAGACATATTTGTGGCCTTTCGCCCAGAAACCTAATGCAGCTGGCTATTCAAGGTCAGAAAGAGCCTAATTGGAAGAAGTGTCTATGTAGGAAAGTACCTGTTTTGAATCCCCTGAGACAAGGGATCCGCTTTGTAAGATTACCTAATGTCTACGAAACCAACAAATATCGTACCATATTAACATACAATGGGGAGAAGACTATATAAGTTAAATTGTCCGGAGAGAACTTCAGTTTGATCCCGGGATCAGGCTCACGTTCTATTGGGAATCTTTGTTACCTGAGAACCAATAAAACACTTTGCATCAACCCTGCTGAGTTCCAGTGCCGTTTTTAAATTTTGAGAATTGACTGAAGATGTACAGAACTTTTGTTTCATCAGTATGAGAAGGCTCAAATGACATATTTAGGTGCCTGCATGAGTACCCGTCTTGTCTCACCTCCCTGAGAGCCCTTCATATCCCAGACCTGCTCAACAAAGGAGCAGACCTGATGTCACGGGGACGAACCACCGTTGGGGGTGGATGGACGAGGCCTCTCCCTCAGTGGAAGGATGCTCTCCCAAGCCGGAGGCACGGTGAAGAGCCCACCTGGGATCGGAGGTCCTCTCATGGCTTACTTACTGTACAGAGCACACGCATGTGATCCACTGCGGTTTTAGTTTCATTTTGAGAGATAGTCTACATTTCTGCGAATGGTTTGAGTTCTAACTTGTCTTGAATGGATGTATTATGCCACCATATTATTCTCCATTTATTTATTCTCCATTTCTTGGAATAAATTACTGAAAATAAAGACAACCAAATTATAGATGCCAAATTCTGGAAGGTTACATAGCATACAGTTGCTGCTGAGTAGACTAATCTCAGTACGGTTTAACCTATATATAGACAACAACAAGGATTTGGTTTCCAATGCTTTGTACAGAAAATACAATACTATTTTATTGCACCTCATATCACAAAGTAAAAAACACAAATGTCAATGTCAAAATAGCAAACGCCCCTCAGACAGAACTGTATATGCAGCGCTGTATGGTGAATTAGACCTACAGTTATGACAACTCCCTCAACCATTGCGCATGTATTTTCTTATGTAATTAACTAAATGTCTAGATGTTTGTGGAGGTAATATTATTTAACAAAAAAGCTGTATGATACATTTGGATCAACATGACATAAGCACAGGCACTGCACTATCTATCTATCATTCCAGACATCTGTGTGTCACTGACATCTTACTCACCTGCTGCATCACAGGCACTGCACTATCTATCTATCATTCCAGAAATCTGTGTGTGTCACCGACCTTATCACAGGCACTGTGTCCTATCTATCTACAGTTCCAGGAATTTGTGTGTGTGCCTCACCGACATCTTAATCACCAACTGCATCACGGGCACTGTGCCCTTGTGGACAATAAAGTCAATCAATCTCCTGAAGTAGCCAACAGGGAGCAGAAGGTCGAGGATGCAGGTATTACAGACTTTGTAACAATAAAACACCTTTGCTCATCCCATGACTCGTTTATCATGTGCAGGGTCAAAAGGTAGAACAGTTTAGGTTTCATTCTGAGAGCCTCTGCATTTCAGAGAAATGGCCTGACAATTATCATAAAGGTCATACAAGGGGAATTTGTTTTGGTTGTTTGGCCAATATTAAACCCCCTACACTACTTGACATGCTGTGCATCTATCAGATCTTCCCCTCAGTTACTGATCTGCTGTGGTGGATCAAGAGTTGGGATACTTTGTCTCCACAAAGCCTCTCTCTCTGGCTCCACAATGCTCTCAGTATCATGGATGAGGGTGTGGGATGTCCTGTGTCTCCTGGCATTCAGGCTCATTCCACCAGAGGAGTGGAGACTTCGGTAGCCATCCTCCGTGGTGAGGGAGTGGAGGAGATCTGTAAGACACTACGGCCCTCCCTTTCTAACCCTAACCCTGTCTGAGACTGCTGTTATTGGACCCATATAAATGTGACCTCCAGCACACAGCCATGACAACACTGCTCTCATTCCAGTGCTGCTGAATAAGCACACAGCAGTTATCTGGGGAGTGTTTACAACAGAAGGTTAATAAAGTGAAATAGATTCAGCCCAAGAGACAAGGGTGTAGATTTTCCTGGTCATGAAGACTCTTGGTTGTAACAGGACAGAGAGACCAGGAGTGGAACACAAGTGCAGAACCTTTAATCAGAACACAGGTTCAGATGTACCAAGAGCTGATCCAGAATCATGGTCAGGAACAGGTCAGGGTCAGTCCAGGTACAGCAGGTCTATAGGAGTGTGGTGGTCAGGAACTGGTGAGGGTCAGTCCAGGTACAGCAGGTCTATAGGAGCGTGGTGGTCAGTGACAGGTGAGGGTCAGTCCAGGTACAGCAAGTCTAAAGGAGTGTGGTGGTCAGACAGGTGAGGTTCAGTCCAGGTACAGTAGGTCTATAGGGGACAGGGGAGATAGGGCAGGGTTTACACAGGAGAGCAGAACTTCTGGTCAGAGTGTAATAATCTGCTTTATGAAGTTCATGCTGTTAATGATTCAACTTTCTAGAGTGTGTTGCCACCAGGGCATTGTGAAGTCACTGTGATCTCAGGTAACAAGGGCAGTGGAGAGGTGGATTCTGGGACCTGAAGTCCTGTAGATATCCAGACCAACAACTCTGCATCTATAAAATATATTTTTTCAGGGATATTGTCTTTCTCCAGTTAGTCGTAGGGCTGTAACTTCACTTGTGTCTGATTTTCTGATGTGACAGTACACCCAGGGCCCTCCTACCTGAAGGGTTAACAGCTCTCATGATGGGGTCTATATCACTGGACTCTGACCTGTTTTATTGTACTGTTCAGTGTACCTGCTACTATAATGAATGATAGCGTCTATATGACCAGACTTTGACCTGTGTTCTTGTACTGAATCTGTAACTATAATGTTCCAGAGACACTCCTGGAAGCAGCACAAACAGCATCAACAGATTTCTTCTTCAGCACGAAGGACAATGCCTGCTTGACTTGACGTTGTGTTTGTGAATTCAGACCAGGAGAAAGCAGAGGTAAGTCCCTCCAGGGATCATGTTCAGGTCAGGTAGGAAGTGAGGATGATTCTAGTTGAACGCTCAGACCTACAATCCTCCTGAATGGAGGACCAGGGTATGGTCAAGAGACACAGCTGAACCGTTGGAACATTTGGTTGGACACTCACATGAATAACTGTATCTAGTAGAGAGTGAAGGATTTTAATGGGTTTAATGGTAATATTTGTTTGTCAGTAGTTAGTTTTTCATGGTACTGAAGGTGATTTTGAGTACAAATGTACAGTACTGTAGCGGGGTTTGCTCGTTTAAAGATAGAAATACTTAATTTATCATAAAGTCTCGGGGCACCACCCTAATATTGGTTTAAGACATTAGGGAATCCTATGTTTAATATGTAATAATCAGTCTCATCTTTAGGAATGAATTCGTTCTAAGTGTAGAGCCAATCGTAACATCAGTGAACACGCACGTCAAAATATCTTTACAATGAATTTATTCAAGTAAGGTAAACAGATCTTATGAACAAGTTGGATTATGGGTTTGATATGAGAGATTGGTTTCAATGAACAGAATGAAATGGTCTAACTTAAAGAAAGACAGAAATTGTACAGTCAATGATTACATCCTTACAAATCATAAACAGAGCTCACGCCAATGCCATAGTTACGTTTGATCAGGGGTTGATCAATGATGTTGAGGGCGGTTTGCGCCAAAGGTCCATTTGAAGAATCTGAAGTCACAGCGCGGCTGCGCTGGGTCATGTGACTGAGTCTGCGGGATCTCAGTGAAGTCGCATTTGGAATTGCGTTTTTGGTTCTTCTGTTGAAACGTCCAGATAGTGACGCGTTCACTATGAAGTTGAATCTCAGGAGAAGCTTGGCGACGTCCTTTGGAACGCCAATCCTGATGGCGTTCATGCCATGGTCGGTTTCGCTGGAGTCAGAGATTGATGGTCATCTTAGGGCTTTATACAGTTCGAGAGAGGACCCGTCTGGGGTCAGATGTGGATTGGGGGAAGCTGGGTTCTCAACTCCCCCCTCCTTCCTTCACACCTACCAAAGGTGTGATCTGATCTCTGGCTGGTTCATTCGATGGTTCAAATATTGTTCTGGACATCTTGGTACGGTTACAAAATATAGTTGAATGATGTTTTATTATGATAGCTTCGTGTAGATACCAAGAATGACGTGGTTATCTTTCAGAATTAGAAGGAGTTGTTACTAGAATCAAGATTTCAGTGAACACAACATTAAAACAAAGTAACAAACATAACACAAATATCCCTCTCATAATTCTCCACCTTGTACTCTTGTGGTAAAGGTGAAGTCTCAAGAACTTTCCTCAAAAGTTCTGATCAAGGTATGTTCTTTGTTCAAATCGCCGCCGAAACGGATAGCAAATGGTCGCTGGAGACGTGTTGTCTAAATCAGGCCCTTTGAAGCTTGCAAGCTAGCAGGAGGGCTGATTAGGTAGATTGGGGAGGTCCCCCCCCCCCAATTCTATGGTTCCTTTGCATCAGCGTTTGGTGGGTAATCAGCATACTGAGGGTGTCACAAGGACTGATTAGGTTTGTCTGATGTGATTGACTCACTCTTCAGGTGTGGCAAGATGTTGGCTCTGTGTGGTCTTGCGGACCTCACTACAGTACAGATTATTGGTCATTCCTGTTAATTATTGTCTACAGTACAGATGTCTACTGGACTGGGTGTTCTTACAGAACATGTGATGACAGAGAGAGCAGTTTCAGAGAAGGCAGTAAAGATGCTTTAGATAAGATTACACTATTCATTGTCTCTTGAGTTAGACTTGAGTTGACTCCAGAGTCAGACTTGGTGATGTGTCCTCAGTATGAACACCTCTACCAGCAGCTCTGGCAGTCCCTCCCTTCCTGACTTTATGACTCTTATTTCATTTACTCATCCGTCTCAAACACACCAGCTCTCCCTCTGTCTCTCTCTCCATCTCTCTGTATAATACACACTACACACACACCTGTGTGTGTCTGTTTGTGAGAGAGAGAGAATTGTGTGCCCCCTGCACTGTTCTGTCTGGAAGGAACAGAGAGAGAGAGAGAGAGAGAGAGAGAGAGAGAGAGAGAGAGAGAGAGAGAGAGATACATACATTAAATGGTTTCAATAGTACCTAGACAGGCAAGAATGGAATGTGTGGTGAGAGAGAGAGATGGAATGTTTTACTTGGCAAAACTCACCAACCAATCATATTGTGCATCATTTTATTTCATACCAATCTCAAACATAATAAGATAGATTTACCAACACACAATACTACAAAATCAAAATGTTGTGAAGTGTGAAAAAAAAGATTCTGAAAGAGAACAACAATACTTGTGTGATGGCAATGGCTTTTAACATACTAATTTAGAAACATCTTTTGTCACTTAAAGTCTAGTTTTTAAGAAATGTTTGAACTTTATATACTAAGCAACACACAATCCACTTTCTCCAGTGATCCACAATGGCCACAAGTAATAGAACGCACCTGTTGAAAACTCTGGAGCAGCTTGTGGACAAGGAGCTGGAGACGTTTAAATGGTACCTGCAGGGTAAAGTTCTGGATGGGTTTGATCCCATCCCAAAGAGCAGGTTGGAGGGACCTACCAGAACAGACACAGTGGATAGGATGGAGGAGACATACACACTGGAAGGAGCTCTGAAGATCACTGTGGAGATCCTGAGAAGGATGGATCAGAATAATCTTGCTAAGTGGCTGATGAGTAAGTGTTCTATGGGTATTATTTGTTTCCCAAATTGGAAACAAAAACAACAATGCTGTGATAATGCTGCAATCTCATAAGCTGGTATACATTATATCTAGAAATATGTTGTATTCACTGTTAGAGATGCAGTGTAGAGGATATGTTGCCCTCCTTTCTGTGTCTGCAGTGTTAGTCTGCATGTGTATCCATCACTTAGGACCGCAGACACTGTAAGGACGACTGACACCCTTCTCATAACTAAACAAGGTGACATTATATTAGTGGTAGTCCAGCACGCTAACACCAACCCCAGTCCACACAGGACTGGAAACCCAGCACAGACACAGGACATGATCCTTACATGTCACCCACAGCTCCACAGAGTGGAACACCTGAGAGGATGAGACAGCCCTGACTCTTCCAGTCTTCTCTCTCCTCACAGGTGTCAGTGGTGCTGAGGAGGCTGGTGGGAACAGTTCAACTTCCTGTCTTCCTCAGGAAGTCCAGGGTTCCTCCAACACGACTGAGACTGGAGGCCATGCTGCTGCTCCTGGTGGAAACCCCTCAGAGCCTCATGGTACATAAGAAATGATCATGATGAAATAGACTGTCATGGTACATAAGAAATGATCATGATGAAATAGACTGTCATGGTACATAAAAAATGATCATGATAAAATAGACTGTCATGGTACATAAGAAATGATCATGATGAAATAGACTATCATGGTAAAAGATGAAGCATAGGCAGTATATGTATGCTATAGAGAGCTTAGAGTAATATTGTTGGAAATATTCATATCACAAGTAATGTGTGTGTGTGTGTTGGCTTGTGTTCTCACAAGTATCAATTACAAAGTAAGAAAATACAAATAAAACAATGTCTAGGCTACAATATATTATATACTGTACTGTGCCATTGAGCATCAGTAAGGAGCCTCCTTCTGTTCTGAACTCCTGCTGCTGATACATGGTGGCGTCTCCGTCCATTCAGACAAGTTACACACCAACCTTTCTGTTTGTTTCAGAGGAAGCATCCCTGATCCCACAGCAAAGCACCTCCTCACCAACGTAAGACAGTAAACATGTATTTTAATGTGGTATCATAAGACGGGGAGTCAGGTGGCTGAGCGGTTAGGGAGTCGGGCTCGTAATCTGAAGGTTACCAGTTCGATTGCCAAATGACGGTGTGTCCTTGGGCAAGGCACTTCACCCTACTTGCCTCGGGGGGAATGTCCCTGTACTTAAAAGGACAGGAGTCGCTCTGGATAAGAGCGTCTGCTAAATGAGTAAATGTAAATTAGACATTACAATAATGAAGTATACAATCATTTTGACAGTGGAAAATACTTTGTATGCTTACATTAAGTGAGGCATAACCTCAAAGCAGCAAACCTGTCATTTCTGTTCCAATCAAAAACAATATTGACATGATTATTTCATTTCTTCAGACAACTCTATGAAGACAAAGAGAGAGAGACAAACAAGAGTGGTGAAGACAATGGTGAGCCTGTATTTTGAACTTGCTTTCTTTTATTATTTTTTGAGCCTGCCTTTCCAAAGCCATCAGCCAACGGGCTTGATAGAGTAACAGCTCAGCCCCTCATGCTCAACAGTACAAACCCTCTTTAGTCTCCCTGTTCATTACAGCCCTACATTAACATTAGGCTCAGGACTAAACCATATGATGTACTGTTGGTGTATGTCTAGTCTATATTATACCGCAGATACAACACTGTTCATTACAGTCCTACATTAACATTAGGCTCAGGACTAAACCATATGATGTATTGTTAGTGTATGTCTTTATAGTCTATATTATACAGCAGGTACAACACTGCTCATATACTGTATGTCAGGAAAAAAGGTACCTTGGGAAAATAACGTCCATTTCATCTCATCAGTAATAATAATTTTGTCAACCTACACAAGTCGAAATGGGAGAGTCAAACCTGCATAGCTACAGGCAAACAATCAACACACACAACAAACTGTAGACCTGACTTTGACACAATGCAGCACTTGACTCTTCCTGTCTCTAAATAATTCTGTATTCAAAAGCAACATCCACTTCATATGTTGAGTTATGAAGATATTAGCAGTAGTATTATTGTACAGCTTTAAGAGAGAGTGTTGTCAGTTAGAAGGCTTGCATTGTATAGGTATGTTAATAAATATAAAATGTTTGTTTTATCCAGGTGTTCTTGAATTAATCTATCATTTCAAACTGAAACTGAAAGAGAAGTTTCAAGAAGTTTTTGAGGGCATAGCTAAAAAAGGAAACGCAACTCTTCTCAATAAGATCTACACAGATCTCTACATTACAGAGGGTGAGAGTGGAGAGGTCAATAAAGAACATGAGGTGAGACAGATGGAGACAGCATCCAGGAAATCAGCAAGACCAGAAACAGCCATCACATGCAACAACATCTTTAAACCCTCAGCTGGACGAGACACACGTATCAGAATTGTTCTGACAAAAGGAGTTGCTGGCATCGGAAAAACTGTCTCTGTGCAGAAGTTCATCACAGATTGGGCTGAGGGACTAGCCAATCAGGAAATCCAGTTCATCTTTCCTCTCCCGTTTCGAGAGCTGAATTTGTTGGATAGAGAAAAGTTCAGTTTGATGGATCTTCTACATTACTTTTCCATGGAAATGAGAGAATCTGGAATCTCCAATTACAACGTTCTGTTTGTCTTTGACGGTCTGGATGAGTGTCGACTGCCATTAGCCTTCAAGAAGAATAAGAGGTGCTGTGATGTCACAGAGTCCACCTCAGTGGATGTGCTGCTGACCAACCTGATCAGAGGAAACCTGCTTCCCTCTGCTCTCATCTGGATCACCACTCGACCCGCAGCAGCCAATCAGATCCCTTCAGATTGTGTCAACCGGGTGACAGAGGTACGAGGGTTCAATGACCCACAGAAGGATGAGTACATCATGAAGAGATGCAGTGATGAGATCCTGGCCAGGAGAATCATCTCACACCTCAAGACATCAAGGACTCTCTACATCATGTGCCACATACCAGTCTTCTCCCTAATGTGTGTGACAGTCCTAGAGCACATGCTGAGAACAGACAAGAAAGAGAAGATGCCCAAGACCCTGACTGAGATGTACACACAGTTTCTGGTGTTACAGACCAAACAAAAGCAAGTGAAGTATCATGAGAAAACTGAGACAGATCCTCACTGGGATGAAGACAGCATTAAGAGTATTCAGTCACTGGCAAAACTGGCCTTCCACCAGCTGGAGAAAGGAAACCTGATTTTCTATGAGAAAGACCTGACAGATTGTGGCATTGATGTTTGTGATGCCTCAGTGTACTCAGGAGTGTTCACACAGATCTTCAGAGAGGATCGTAAAGTCTTCCAGAAGAAGGTGTTCTGCTTTGTCCATCTGAGCTTTCAGGAGTTTCTGGCTGCTGTGTTTGTGTTTCTCTCATTCATCAACAACAATGAGAATCTGATGTCTAAGACTCCATCAGCTTCCAGTTCCAACAAACTGTTGGCTCTTTTCAGAGAGAAACCAGAAGTCCGATTCTACAAGAGTGCTGTGGACAAGGCCTTGCAGAGTAAGAATGGACAACTGGACCTTTTCCTCCGCTTCCTCCTGGGCCTCTCAATGGAGTCCAATCAGACTGACTTACGAGATCTACTGACTCCGAGAAGAAGCAACACGCAGAGCCATGAGAAAACAGTCAAGTACATCAAGGAGAAGATCAGAGATGATCCCTCTCCAGAGAGATGCATGAATCTGTTCCACTGTCTGAATGAACTGAATGACCATTCTCTGGTGGAGGAGATCCAACTCTACCTGAGCTCAGGAAGTCTCTCCAGTGAGAAGAAGCTCTCATCTACACAGTGGTCAGCTCTGGTCTTTGTGTTGCTGACTTCAGAAGAGACGATGGACGTGTTTGACCTGAAGAAATACTTCAGATCAGAGGAAGGTCTTCTGAGGCTGCTGCCAGTGGTCAAAGACTCCAAAACTGCTCTGTATGTATAAGGCTTTTATTTTTATTTTTTAAATAATATTACAACAGCACATAATGTCATAGTGTTTGATTATTGTATGTTCCTATAATACAAAACGTGACTGATGATGTCTCATGTTCTCCTTATGTTATCAGGCTGAATGACTGTAACCTCTCAGAACGGTGCTGTGAAGCGCTGGCCTCAGCTGTCCCCTCCTCAGGTCTGACAGAGCTGGACTTGAGTAACAACAACCTGGGGGATTCAGGCATGAAGCTGCTCTCTGCTGGACTGGGGAATCCACTCTGCAAGCTGGAAACACTGAGGTCTGTATTCATGTTCAACATGACACAACCAGGGGACAGTGTTCTAGTCAAGATCACCTAAACCAAGACCAAGATGTATCGAGACCGAGACAAGACCAAGACTTTGAGGGGTCGAGACCGGGTCAAGACTAAGACCAAGACTGGGCGATACCGAGTCAAGTCCAAGACTAAGTCAGGGCGATACTGGGTCAAGACCAGACCACTCAAAACACACAAGCAGTAGGGTTTGACTAGGTACAAAGTTAGATTTGATCTGTAACTGTGTATTTGAACGAAAAATTTGCACTCTTAATGTAGTGCAGTGTGCTTATGGCAATGCAGCCCATTTAATACATTAGTTTTTTTCTTTTCTTAGAGGTGCATTAGTACTCGCTCTCTGCTTTCACATCTGTCTCTCACCCAAGTGAAGGAGCGCGGTACCGCAGTGTTTAACTTAGCTTCATTAAGTCGGGAGAGATATGCAGCTGACATGAGTTTACGTTGAGGTAACATCACTTTATATTCATCATTAGCTACATAGCTTTAGGTGGCCTGGCTCGTTATCACAAACACAATCTGCCAAGCAACACAATCTGCCAAGCAACTTAAACGAAATTTGAAATGCCGGTAAAGGTTTTATGTAGGCCTAGTCCCAGCCTCATCAGTGAGTGTCTCTTTGCATAATTACACAAGGTGTGTTTTCTTTTGGACGTTATTGTAAACTATTTGTGGTTCAGGGGCCCGTTCTCCGTACGTCGCTAACTCAGTTAGCTGGATTTGATTGTTGACGATTTGTCATTATCTTGGATTGTTCGGTTCTTTGAAGCTCATCCTGGACTTGCTGTCATAGCAACAGGTCCGTAAACTTAAACCTGCTAGGGAGCAGGTTTATTTTATGTAAACACGAATAGATTGAGGCTTTACAAGCAGAGGTGATACAGGAAGTTTGTCACAGACATGTCTTGTCCGTTTTTACTACAGGAACCTGTTGCAGAAGGTGCAAGAATAATTAGCAGAATTTAACATGAAACCGAATTAATTGCTCATTGCGTGATAGATAGGCTCCTTAAGCACAGCGCGATATGCTAGCCTATACTTTTTGAGGGTGTCATTTACATAATACATTTGTTGAAACCACATCATATGACATTAAACATGATAAATGAAAATATGAAAGTATGAAAATAAAAAAAACATAGGCCTAGCTTACTGTAATAAGCGATAAAACGCGTCACTCCTCTACATTTAATTTGGTCTGCTACTTTTTGCCAGCCGTTCTGATAAAATCTTCAAATTCGGAGTAACCTTCAAGCAAGCTGTTGCTCTGTTGGCTCTGTTGCGGAAAAAACAGGGCGCTCATTTTGGCCACGGTGAGCAGCCATAGACTTATGTGAGCAGCCAATAGCAGCGTTGCTGATCAAGGTTTCTACTGTCGATACATACCCCCTTTTAGACCAACGTATAACTCAATCCAGCTATACTAATCATAAACAACAAGTGTGTTCGAAGAACCGAATTAGCCAGATCATGATAAGCAAGATTATTTCATCTTGGATGTGTCATTTGATCTCGGATGTAATAAGCGACGTACGGAGAACGGGCCCCTGGTCTGCATACCTGTTCAACATAGGACAACCACAGTTATAATCACACCACGCACTGAATCACAGACCACACACTGGTCGTAAGTTTGTGGTCTATTAAAGGTACAAGGGGGCCGGACAAAGAATATTCAGGGCAGGCTAGGTTTGTCATCCACAAGGTAGAGTCATTCAGGTACAGGGCAGCAGGCAGACTCGAAGTCAGGGCAGGCAGGATGTAAGGACCAGGGGAACTAAGAGGCAGAAAAGACTAAAGGAGGTAGAGAAAAACATGCTGGTACTGTCGGCTCGACAAACAAGAAGAACTGACCCCAAACAGAAAACACAGGGATAAATGAGGGTAGGAAGGAAGATGGGAGACACCTGGAGGGGGTGGAGACAAACATGAGATGGGTGAAACAGATCAGGGTGAGACAGGAATCTCTTTAAGACATACTACTTCATTATATTATTGTAGATTGACATGGCATTGTGTTTTGTATCTGTCTGCTAGTGTACTGTTGTCCCTGTGCTTGACACCACAATCCCTGCATCAAGGGTTGTGTGTCAGAAATAGCCAGAAACGTATGCTGCTTGGTATACTGACAGACCTGCTATTGGATGTAATATGTAATACTTTCTTGGTGTATTGTACTACTATGACGATTTTGTGAGGAACAGAAGGGTAAAATTTAAGAGGCCATTGCAAATGTTACCCTTCTGTTCCTCCCTCAAAATGGTCCTTCTCCTCTTTTTAAAAAGGAAAGAAAAAGGTGCACTGCATGTACAATTTCTGACAATAGTTTGGTACGATTCCATTTGAGATAAAAGTAAAGTCAGCCAACCTGAACAGACAGTCCTCTGACTAATCAAACCTTCTTGGTGTTTGAGAGTAAAATGACAGACTGATATTCTTTATTTCTACCTCCAGAGGGTAGTAGTGTTTATAATTCTTCTTATAATCATAATAGAAATACCTCAGGATGACCACATGATGTCTCAGTATATGACAAGAGATAGAATATTCCACAGGTACAATCCAGCCCAGTGACATCAGCTTCTCAGACAGGTTAATATTTCACATTGGTTACTGACTACTGTGTCATTGTGTTCAAATCAATGTTATTGGTATAGCCCTTTCTACAAGCAATGTCACAGAGGGCCCATAGAACTGCACCTAAACCAACCTAAACCCTCAAGGAAGACAAGGAAAAACTCAGGAAAACTCAGTTAAAACATTTAAGAAAGCCTGGGAGGAGCAATTCAGTGAGAGTTCCACTTCTCCAGAGGTGGTCGGTGACTAAGAGAGGTGCAGACCACAAGCAAAGCATAATCATGCATCAAGAGTAGAGATGGAAATAAAATGTGCAAATGGATGTTGAACTCAGATAATCAGAGTTCCAACTCAGTGCTCTTTATGTAACCCTAATAAACACCTAGACAGTGCCAGCCTCCCTGATTGAAACATGAAGTCTGTTCCAGAGGAGAGAAGCTCTATATGAGAACACCTTGTCCCCCCTGTTGGTTTCAGCTTGCAACAGTAACTCACCACAACACCATTTCACTCGCACCTTAGCTTTGATGCCTTTGACCTTGCTTAAATTTGGAGATGTACATTTTGCTGCTGGGTGACACTAATACGTTTTTCTCTTAAAACAGGTTCTGTAACCCACATTTACGATGAGGCTGCTCACGCTGCTTACACAATCAGGCTCGTTGTAAATCCTCCCTACTTAGGGCTAGTGCTGACCTTGTGCAGGCGGCCACAGATAAGATTCTAGGTGTGGGGTCAAAAACAGCAGATCTTGACTTCTAGCTCAGGCCTCTGCCTGCCTCCAGGTGGCCTTCTCCCTCACTCCTCAGCCTCTGTCACCCAGATCTCACACTCAGGCTCAATATCTTCTATCGTTTAGTGGTAATAATACTAAGCTCAACTATAATAAGTCAACAGCTCAACATATGGTTCCCAGTAATATAAAATAATACTAAAAGGGGTGAACATTTTCACAATTTCATTTTCAATCAGATAAATCCATAATCATACCCATCGTCATCGTTTCAACAGTATGGTGTCAATTTCCACGTCAGTCCCTATGGTTGGCGCCTCTTCCACTGCATGAAGGGTTTCGGATTAGGAATAGCAAGAAGTGTGCTTGGTGTATAATACTACTCTGTAACTGGCTATTTTTACTTCAGAGGATGGTCCATTTACATGTATTCTTTCAGCAGACACTTTTATCCAAAGGGACTTCCAAGAGAGAGCTTTACAAAAAGTGCATAGGTCAATTATCATAAACAACGAGATAGCCCCAAACATTGCGGGTAGCCAAAACATGAAGCATACATTGTGAAAAAGCAAATAAGTGCCAAAGGGAAGAAACATAAGAGCATGTACAATTAATCAACATGATCCTCTAAAGTGCTAGAGTGTATCTGGTGGAAAGCAAGCAACAATAATATAATTCACAGCGAGTACAAATAGTTAAATCAGTTACAACTAACCAACAGGAGTGACCAACAAGTCCCTCAATAATTGTCATTGTGTTCCTGGAGGAAATAAGCTAACATCTGATCCAACAAATCTTTAAGTGCTGGTGTACTCCCGGAACAAGTGCGTCTTTAGCCTTTTCTTGAAGGTGGGGAGACAGTCAGTGTCTCTGATGGAGGTGAGGAGGTGATTCCCCCATTGGGAGGCCAGACAGGAGAAGAGCTTGGGTTGGGAGCGGGTGCTCTTGAGAGGTGGGGCCACCAGACGGTTGTCAGAAGAAGACCGTAGGTGGCGGGTAGGAGTGTAAGGCTGGAAGAGAGACTGGATGTAGGCAGGCGCAGTCCCGTTCACCGCTCGGAAGGTCAGTACCAGGGTCTTGAATCTGATGCGGGCCGTGATGGGTAGCCAGTGGAGGGAGATGATAGGGATAGTATACTGGCCCACGATTTCTGTCGGTATTGCACCTTGCGTATGCGTACATTTAAGGGCCAGGGAGACGTGCACAAAGTACGCACCAAACGAACGCAGGATACGTGCTGCAGCCATTCAGCATGTGTACACGTACATAGTGGAAAGTATATTTCGTCCTTAAGTGTCAGGTGCAACGCTGCTCTTTAGGAAGTTGAACACACATGTATTGGTCATTTGCACAGATCACTAAAGATAATATTGGCCATTATATTCCTTGAGGTTGGTTTTGCTACATGTAACATAGCATTACATTTTTAGTCATTTTAGCAGACGCTCTTATCCAGAGCGACTTACAGTAAGTACAGGGACATTCCCCCGAGGCAAGTAGGGTGAAGTGCCTTGCCCAAGGACACAACGTCATTTGGCTTGACCGGGAATCGAACTGGCAACCTTCAGATTACTAGCCCGACTCCCTCACCGCTCAGCCACCTGACTCCCTTAAAGCAAAAAGAGAACAGACTGCAGACAAGAATGTAACATTTAAACTACACTGCTCAAAATAATTAAAGGAACCGTTTTTTATCAGGGTATGGCATGAAGTAACTCTGATAATGATCTGTTCAGTTAAGTAGCAGAGGGGTACTTTCCACTGCATTGGTGTTGATGTAATTAACAACAGGTACACTAGAGGGGCAACAATGAGCCGACCCCAAAACAGGACTGGTTTTGCATGTGGAGGCCATTTCAAGTTTTTCCCTCTTGATCTCTTTGAGTGGGAGCATGAGGCAATTTCTTAACCCTACAGAAGTTGCACATATTGTCCAACTCCGTGCCGTTGCAAGGAGATTTGATGTGTCTCCCAGCACAATCTCCAGTACATGGAGGACATTCCAGGAGACAGGCAGTTACTCTAGGAGAGCTGGACAAGGCCGTAGAAGGTCCTCGACCCATCAGCAGGGCCGATATCTGCTGCTTTGTGCAAGGAGGAACAGGTTGAGCACTGCCCGAGCCCTACAGAATGACCTCCAGCAAGCCACTGGTGTGAATGTCTCTGCCCAAACAATCAGAAACAGACTTCATGAGGGTGTCCTCAGGGCGCAACGTCCTACAGTGTGCCCTGTGCTCACTGCCCAGCACCGTGGAGCTCGATTGGCATTTGCTATAGAACACCAGAACTGGCATGTCCGCCCCTGGCGCCCTGTGCTTTTCACAGATGAGAGCAGGTTCACCCTGAGCACCTGTGATAGACGTGAAAGGGTCTGGAGAAGCCAAGGAGAATGCCATTAGGTATCGGGATGAAATCCTGGAACCCATGGTCAGACCCTACGCTGATGCAGTAGGTCCTGGGTTCCTCCGGATGCATGACAATTCCCGGCCTCATGTGGCAAGAGTGTGCAGGCAGTACGTGGAGGATGAAGGAATCGATACAATTGAATGTCTCTCACGATCACCTGACCTAAACCCGATAGAACACCTCTGGGACATTATGTTTCGGTCCATCAGACGCCGCCAGGTTGCTCCTCAGACTTTACAGGAGCTCACTGATGCCCTTCGACAGATCTGGGAGGACATCCCACAAGACACCATCCGTCGTCTCATTAGGAGCATGCCGCGACGTTGTCAAGCATGCATACAAGCACGTGGGGGCCACACAAGATATTGAGAAGAATTTTGAGTTGAAGAAATTTAATTTTGGCAAAATGAACTAGCCTGTCACATAATATTTTCACTAAAATTTTTGGGGTGACTATAAAATTAAGCCCTTAAAGTATGAAAACGTATTTCCATCAAAAGATGTGTCATCCTTTCGTTCCTAAGACATTAAACTGTCCATATCAGTATAGATATCCAACATAATTTTTTTTCACATTGAGATCTGATGTGTTTTCAAAAGTGTTCCATAATTTTTTTGAGCAGTTAAAAAAAAATATATATATATATATATATATATTATATATATATATATATATATATATCTGTCTGTATGTCTTTCTATGTCTTTCTGTATTTCAACATTTTATATATAAAATGTTGAAATGTTGAAATACAGAAAGACAGGCATGATGGTGTTGATGATTAACCGTTTGTTCCAACCCCGTTATCCACGAACAGCATCCGAATATAGCAGTTCCTCTTCTCTCAGGACGGAAGGCAGAGCCAACAGGCAGTTATGTTGCTCTTTTGTAGCAGAATATGGTTATCTAATGACCTAACAGAATTAAATAAATACTGATAAGCATTCTGTTATTTTAAAATATATACATTTATTGGGTAGCTAAGTTTTTTTTGCATACATTTGGTTAATTTCACTTCCATTTAATTCCCCTTTCATTTTTCAGAAGAACTTGCTGTTATTTCACTATGATAATATTGTCCAATAGCATGTCGTGTTTGCATGTTCTGTCATGTGATCTCCATCTCTGGATCAGTTAGCCGTGTTTCTAAAAAGAACGACGTTAACTAATGGCGTCGGAACCAGCGATGTAAATCTGCTCAGAAAATTCAAAGATAAGAAAAATGTAGCTAACATCTGAAAGTTTAAGTCAACAAAACATGACTTTCCAGTCCAGAACAAAAGTATTTCAGAGTTTTTTTACTGTAATTTAGAAGAAGTTTACCTCAGGATAACCACAGGATATTCGCGGTGTATAAACCAGGACATTTTGTAGCTAATAAAGAGCGACTGAGGTGGGATATTCTTCAATTGGAATCCAACTCAGTGGAACAAGTTCGCCAGGTAGGCTAATATTTCACCGTTTTATATGTAAAATGACATTTTAGGTGACTGAGGCAGGGTAGGGGGAACGGGAGGTAGTTACAAATATCTAGGAAGAGGCAGCAGGAGAGGGCTTTGCCGTTTAGTTGTTTATTAAGCATAAGACCTCATTGGCGTAATGCAGGAACGTTTGTATGCCGACTGCACGACTTTCAAACAGACGATATTGTTGTAAGGTTTTAGCATTCAGTCAAACAACCCCATTATATTATCCGTTTCCCAATATGGCTTTTATAGCATTCAATAAAGCGTGCTTGATGCTGCCAGTACACACTCTCCCTGCGCGTTGAACTTCAGAGTTTCCAATCTGTCAGACCAGCGCAGGTGACGACAATGTCCCTTGATTAGGGATAGCGGCCAGATTTTGTGGAATACAAAAACCTTTTTCAGTTTGAAGCTCAAGTTCCAATAAAAGGGCGAGTTCTCGCTTAATGTTTCTAGTTTTCCAATACGTCTATATCGTTGCCATTATACACAGGTAGTTTAGGAGTGATCTTATGCTGACACAATGTATCAGATTTTCCAGTCCTTATTTGCCGTTTAGTTGTTATTTATTATGCATAGTTGTAAAATGTAGATTGACATACCAGGTTTCCCAATGTCATTGGTGGTCTGTGCACTGTGGTCTGTTCTCTGGTCTGGTGAGAACTGTGTCCCTTCCCTCTACCTGTGCCCCTTCCTGTCACCTGTGTCCCTAAATATAGAACCCTGTGCCTCCAATGACTGCCACCCAGTGTCCAAAATATTCTGACAGTTCTATCTAACCAAAATAATATGACATGTCAATAAGAAACACAAATGGCCCCTACAGTTAGGAAAGTGGAAGATAGATGCTGTCTATTCTGCCGGAAAGCTAAAGGAGAACTACAGCTTAACTACAGTTTAAAAAAGAACTCACACAGGGAGACTTATTAGTTGATTTGGTCACTACCTCCGTATACAGAGGAATGGCCATTTTTGTTTATTTTTGTGTACGTCTATTAATTGTAAAGTGGTATGTTCACATCAACCAAGAGGCCAGTCGTGATGTGTCGTTTGTGAACGATTCCTTCATTTTGAACGAATCTTTAGAATGACTGGGGAGTAACGAGTCGTCTCAGTGAGTGATTCGTTCATCTTCTCGTGGCAGCGCATAGGGACTGTTGCATTGGCTCAGTAGAGGAAACAGAAAGGATTCGTTCACCTCATTCACGTTCACGTGACTGCTAGGTTTAGCATAGAAGACGTGAATGGTTCGAGTGATAATTACAGGTTTTGTTATTTTTGCTTTACTTACAGTTCAGTGCAATAATTGTTTGCTGTGATAATTAAATACCAGTGTGATAATAAGTGACCATTTCAAATCATGCAAACTGTCATGATGTATTGTATTTAATGGGGGACTTTTTGTGGAAATATTATCTGGCACACAAATGTGCAATTCCTTTCCCTATAGCCTACTCTAATTTATCTTGGCTGGTTTAGATGCACTAATATTTCTTCCTTTGGAATATGATAACTGTTTAAAATAGTGGAAATATTGAACAAGCAAACTTGCTTGTTCTTTATCCTCGATTCTCTATTATCATCCCAACATTCCCAATACAAAAACCATGTTGTACAAATATATAGAATTGTCTGTCACATGGCTCTTCTTTCATTGGCTCCCTTGCATAGATCCTGCACGCGTGCGTGCGTGTGTGCGTGCATATGTCTTAAAGTGGCCCTGCTTAGGCTAACTAAATGAAATGCTCAGATAAGATAAGGATCTTTCTGTTTACCTAAGCCTTTACCTTGCCTATAGTTCACCTGGGGGGTTGGCCTCTCTCTACACAAATGGAATGCTGAACACAGTATCATTCTTATACAGGATAAAGAGTTACATCTTCAACTTTTCTGATATTGGATTACGTGGGTCACTCTGTCTAATGAGGGGAGGTGCAGGTATGACAGTACCTGCCAAATGTAGGTGCTAACTCACTCTGGAGGCCCAGATAGATTCTGTCACAATATTGATCCTCTTTCTACAGGCTGTCAGGCTGTCTGGTCACAGAGGAAGGCTGTGCTTCTCTGGCCTCAGCTCTGAGGTCCAACCCCTTCCACCTGAGGGAACTGGACCTGAGCTACAATCATCCAGGAGAAAAAGGATTGAAGCTGCTCTCTGCTAGACTGGAGGATCCACACTGCAGACTGGAGAAACTCAAGTAAGGAGATGTTTGTTTTTTATATACCTCTTAATGTAATGTCGCTTAACACTGAATATATCTAATTACGTTAATAGGCCTTGCATTTCTTGATGTTACAATTAAAACTGCATGTTTACTCTACAATCTACAATATGGTTGTAGCCACAATCATAATTGTATTTCCAGAAAGCGGGTTTAGTGAAAACTGAGTTTTTAAACCCTGAGATGAGGGAAACTCTGGGTTTTTAGCTCCAGAAAGAGAGGTCACTAAAACCAGACGTTGTAAAATGTAGCTCAGCTCAAACCTAGGTCCTAGTGTCGGTTTGAAGTGAATGTAGCTAGGGACTTCAACAAGAAAAGAAAATGGAATCAATTTGAGCGCAAAATAGTTTTTGAGCTTCATATAATATAAACATTATGTTGGACTCATATTGTTATATTTGCCGAATGTTTTTAACTACAAATATTATTATATTTACTCAGTTTTGGACACCTTTGTGCAGAGAATGATGATACTAAGGCCCAATCCCAATGTCCCCCCTAAACCCTAAGCCCTGAACCCTCACACACTTACTTGACGTCACCTAGTAAGTGATTGAGTGCAACAGGCTACAAGAGTTCAAAATGCTATAAATTGGAATGGTTCAGCACTTTGCGGCATTATAGGTAAAATAGTAATGTTGTTGGATCAAATCTGATGAAAGCATATTTGGAATTTATCATCAAAGGACAACCTACACACTAGGGCTGCACGATTATGGCCAAAATAATAAGCACGATTATTTTGATCAACATTGAGATCACGATTAATTATCATGATTATTTGTTGATTTTAACCAAAACAACTTTTTTTGTCACGTAGGCTAATTATACCATGCAGTTCGTCAGTGATGAAGTAAGCAAACAGCGCTTGATAGGCCATGACTGACGTCAACGCAGCAAACCAGGAAGCAGGAATGTCCGACTTTACGCAGCCGTTTATAACTCTTCCCCGACTGCAAGCATTAACTCTCGCTGGTCGTTTCATGCAGCCGATGTCGAACGCACCTATGGTTTACGGAGCGCTAGATTGGCCAAAAGAATGCCGCATTTTAAATATCGCTCCATCACGCGAATTTGATCGTGGGAAGCCAAAATCGTGATCGTGATTAAAATTGTATTAATTGTGCAGCCCTACTACACCCAGTTCTGGCTATATTAACCGTCAGTGAGCTTTGTGTTTAAACTTACTGATGTTAACTGTTATTTCTAACTTCTATTTCTGTTTACGTCAGGGTTGGTTGCTCCTTCCATGCTTGTTTGTTTACTGTTCTTCGTCTTTCTTGTCTTATGAGGAGGGTTAGCCAGGATCTTTTTCTCTCTTCCGGGCTTCCCCTGGTAACCCTCGTGTTTCACGTCACTACGCTGTGAATTGTGGGCAAGTCTGCAAAAATGCAGACTTACGGGTGCATAAAATGTCTTCGAAAGAGCCCTCACGAACTTGACAATTTGACAGTGGGACAGCACTAAGCCCTCACAGACTTAGTGAGAACGTGCCTCAAAGTCTGTGAGTCTGTGAGGGTGGACATTGGGATCGGGCCTAACTGTCCGTAAACTCCAGATTGATTGTCCTGTTGTCTCTGAGGGAAAAATCTGTTTGACCCGTGCATTGATTCAGAGCGTGCACGGAGAGAGGGGCTTATTCACAGACGTGTCTGTTGTAGTGAGAGAGAGAGAACGCGAGCGGGGCAAGAAGGGGCTGAGCGAATCAGTATGCTGCGTGCAGCTCTACTATTAAATATTTTTTGGTGATGTTAAACAGTAAAAGCAAAAACACCATTTTATAAATTTGTGGTGGTAAATCTCTAATTGTGGCGAGCCGTTACAAATAAATTAATGTATGGGAAACACTGAAAACTCTGGGTGTGTTACCACGGTAACTGACTGTGAACCTCACCTGCTTGCTGGCAGCTTTTCTGTAACAAACCATGAGTTTCTCCCTCTCCCCTCCCTCATGCTGAGCCTGAAGCTACTGTCAGACATGGGGGGTCCTTTCCTCATCAACCTGATTGTTGTTGAAGCCATATAACACATACGGATGACTAGAAATTCTACAGTTTTCCATGCAGAGCTAACCTGGCATTTACTGAACATCTCACTGTTAATCTGTGCTGTGGAGGTTGATGGACCCTCCTTCTCGTAATCTTGTCATTAAAAAGGAGAAGAATGTGGCAGTTGTTTTGCGCACATAGGATTGTTCCATTTCTTCTTCACTTGTAGTAAGACGTTAGCCTGGTCCTAACCAGACTCTCGTACATTTCATTTGTACAGAGAGTCTGGGCTCGCTCCCTTGACAAGCGTTAACTTCCTTGTAGGCGAGTACTCTGTTGAAGTTTAAAACTATTGGATCTGCCCAGAGCCACTCTGGATCTGCCATAACCAATCGCTAGCGTTCACCTTAGCCAACTCCTTCACCACTAACGGAGCGAGCTGGAAAATCAAACGAACCCCGTGGGGAGCAAAGATTGTTCTTGCTCCGGCTTTAACTTCTGGATATTCGGCAGCGTTGCCACAACAGACCGAATGGCTTCGCTCGCATCTTTCTCCGTCGCCATTACAGAACTACAACTCAAACTAGCGCACAACATCAACGTCATCGTTCTCAGCCACTCCCTCTGTTTGCTGATTGGACGGTAAAAAGTTGACTTGAGACATCAACTAATATACGGAAAGCCCTGACGGAGTACAGAAGCAAAATGAAAATTGAGCGGAAGTACGTAGGAGGGCAGAGCCAGGCTAGTAAGACGTGGTTAAATGTCAAATTAATATACTGCTTTGAAATGTACTGAATGAACAATTGCCTCTTTTGTAAAACCTGCTTTCTGGAATACACCACTGATGATAAGAGAGAAACAGCATGTTTACTTAGAAAGTCAGTTGCTAAGTCACTTATCAACAGGTGAAGTGTATTTTCATCATTCCTCTGCTTATCCCTGCAGTGTGGATCATGGTGGAGAGTGCAGGATCAAACCTGGCCGTAGGAAATGTGAGTATTGACTGCTACTTGGTTCTAGTACACAAGGTCATACAAGGGACAATACCATTAGTGACTTGGACACTGTCAAAAATGGACACACACACACACTGTAAACACACACTTTTAGAAGCAGTAATTTAACACAATTACCCACATCAATACTGTGTGTACGTCTGTGTGTGCTATGTCCCCTTCCTTCTCCCCTTCTCCCCTCCTCCCCTCTTCCTCTCCTCCCCTCTTCCTCTCCTCCCCTCTTCCTCTCCTTCCCTTTTCCCCTCCTCTGCTCTCCACCCCTCTTCCTCTGCTCTCCTCCCCTCTTCCCCTCCTCCCCTCTTCCCCTCCTCTGCTCTCCTCCCCTCTTCCCCTCCTCCATATGCTCTCCTCCCCTCTTCCCCTCTTTCCCTCCTCTGCTCTCCTCTCCTCTTCCCCTCCTCCCTCTTCTCTCCTCCCCTGTTCCCCTCCTCACTCTCCTCCCCTATTCTCCTCTTCTCTCCTCTTCCCTTCTTCCCCTCCTCCCTCTCCTCTCCTCTTCCCCTCCTCCCTCTTCCTCTCCTCTGCTCTTCCCCTCCTCCCCTCTTCCCTTCTTCCCCTCCTTCTTCCCCTCCTGTTCCCCTCCCCTCCCTCTGCTCTCTTCTTCCCCTCCTCCCTCTCCTCCCTCTCCTCCCTCTTCCTCTCCTCCCTCTTCCCCTCCTCCCCTCTTCCCTTCTTCCCCTCCTCCCTCTCTCTCCTCTTCCCCTCCTCCCTCTCTCTCCTCTTCCCCTCCTACCTCCCCTCCCCTGTTCCCCCCCTCCCTCTGCTCTCCTCTTCCCCTCCTCTCTCTCCTCCCCTCTTCCCCATCTCCCTCTCCTCCCCTCTTCCCCTCCTCCCCTCTTCCCTTCTTTCCCTCCCTCTCTTCTCCTCCTCCCTCTGCTCTCCTCCCTCTCTTCCCCTCCTCACTCTTCCTCTCCTCTTCCCGTCCTCCCTCTTCCCCCCCTCCCTCTTCCTCTCCTCTTCCTCTCCTCCCTTCCTCCCATCTTGCCTTCTTCCCCTCCTCCCTCTTCTTTCCTCTTCCCCTCTTCCTCTCCTCCCTTCCCTTCTTCCCCTCCTCCCTCTCCTCCCCTCTTCCCCTCCTCTTCTCCCCTCTTCCCCTCCTCCCTCTGCTCTCCTCCCCTCTTCCCCTCCTCCTTCCCCTCCTCTCCTCCCCTCTTCCTTTCTTCCCTCTGCTCTCCTCCCCTCTTCCCCTCCCCTCTACCCTCTGCTCCCCTCCTCTCCTCCCCTCTTCCCTTCTTCTCTCTGCTCTCCTCCCCTCTTCCCCTCCTCCTCTGCTCTCCTCTCCTCTTCCCCTCTTCCTCTCCTCCCCTCTTCCGCTCTCCCTCTCCTCCCCTCTTCCCCTCCCTCTTCCCTCCTCCCCTCCTCTGCTCTCCTCTTCCCCTCCTCCCTCTCCTCCCCTCTTCCCCTCTGCTCTCCTCCCCTCTTCCCCTCCTCTGCTCTCCTCTTCCCCTCCTCCCTCTTTCTCTCCTCCCCTCTTCCCCTTCTCCCTCTCCTCTCCTCTTCCCCTCCTCTCCTCCCCTCTTCCCTCTACTCTCTTCTCCTCTTCCCCTCCTCCCTCTTCCTCTCCTTCCCTCTGCTCTCCTCTTCCCCTCCTCCCTCTTCTCTCCTCCCCCTTTCCCCTCCTCCCTCTTCTCTCCTCCCCCTTTCCCCTCCTCATTCTCCTCCCCTATTCTCCTCTTCCCTTCTTCCCCTCCTCTGTCTTCCTCTCCTCCGATCTTCCCCTCCTCCCCTCTTCCCTTCTTCCCCTCCTCCCTCTCTCTCCTCTTCCCCTCCTCCCTCTCTCTCCTCTTCCCCTCCTCCCTCCCCTGTTCCCCTCCCCTCCCTCTGCTCTCCTCTTCCCCTCCTCTCTCTCCTCCCCTCTTCCCCATCTCCCTCTCCTCTCCTCCCCTCTTCCCCTCCTCCCCTCTTCCCTTCTTTCCCTCCCTCTCTTCCCCTCCTCCCTCTGCTCTCCTCCCTCTCTTCCCCTCCTCCCTCTTCCTCTCCTCTTCCCTTCCTCCCTCTCCCCCCCCTCCCTCTTCCTCTCCTCTTCCCCTCCTCCCTCTTCCTCTCCTCCCTTCTTCCCCTCCTCCCTTTTCTTTCCTCTTCCCCTCTTCCTCTCCTCCCTTCCCTCCTCCCCTCTTCCCCTCCTCTTCTCCCCTCTTCCCCTCCTCCCTCTGCTCTCCTCCCCTCTTCCCCTCCTCCTTCCCCTCCTCTCCTCCCCTCTTCCCTTCTTCCCTCTGCTCTCCTCCCCTCTTCCCCTCCTCTCCTCCCCTCTTCCCTTCTTCCCTCTGCTCCCCTCCTCTCCTCCCCTCTTCCCTTCTTCCCTCTGCTCTCCTCCCCTCCTCTCCTCCCCTCTTCCCTTCTTCTCTCTGCTCTCCTCCCCTCTTCCCCTCCTCTCCTCCCCTTTTCCCCTCCTCTCCTCCCCTTTTCCCCTCCTCCTCTGCTCTCCTCTCCTCTTCCCCTCCTCCTCTGCTCTCCTCTCCTCTTCCCCTCTTCCTCTCCTCCCCTCTTCCGCTCTCCCTCTCCTCCCCTCTTCCCCTCCCTCTTCCCTCCTCCCCTCCTCTGCTCTCCTCTTCCCCTCCTCCCTCTCCTCCCCTATTCCCCTCTTCCCTCTGCTCTCCTCCCCTCTTCCCCTCCTCCTCTTCCTCTCCTCCCCTCTTCCCCTTCTCCCTCTGCTCTCCTCTCCTCTTCCCCTCCTCCCTCTCCTCTCCTCCCCTCCTCCCCTCTTCCCTCTACTCTCCTCCCCTCTTCCCCTCCTCTGCTCTCCTCTTCCCCTCCTCCCTCTTCCTCCTTCCCTCTGCTCTCCTCTTCCCCTCCTCCCTCTTCTCTCCTCCCCTGTTCCCCTCCTCCTTCTTCCTCTGCTTTCCTCTCCTCCCCCTTTCCCCTCCTCACTCTCCTCCCCTATTCTCCTCTTCCCTTCTTCCCCTCCTCCCTCTTCCTCTCCTCCCCTCTTCCCCTCCTCCCTATGCTCTCCTCCCCTCTTCCCCTCTTCCCTCTGCTCTCCTCCCCTCCTCCCCTTCTCCTTCTCCTCTCCTCCCCTCTTCCCCTCTTCCCTTTGCTCTCCTCCCCTCTTCCCCTCCTCTGCTCTCCTCTTCCTCTCCTCCCCTCTTCCTCTCCTCCCCTCTTCCCCTTCTCCCTCTCCTCTTCCCCTCCTCCCTCTCCTCCCCTCTTCCCCTCCTCCCTCTCCTCTCCTCTTCCCCTCCTCCCTCTCCTCCCCTTTTCCCCTCTTCCCTCTGATCTCCTCTTCCTCTCCTCCCCTCTTCCCCCTCTTCCTCTCCTCCCTTCTTCCCCTCCTCCCCTCTTCCCCTTCTTCCTCTCCTCCCCTCTTCCCCTCCTCCCCTGTTCTCCTTCTTCCTCTCCTCCCTTCCTCCTCTCCTCCCCTCTTCCCCTTCTTCCTTCTTCCTCTCCTCCCTCTTCCCTCTGCTCTCCTCCCCTCTTCCCCTTCTTCCCCTCCTCCCTCTCCTCTCTTCACTTCTCCCTCTCCTCCCCTGTTCCCCTCCTCCCCAAGATGGAGTGATGGGGGCATATCAGGGGTAAGGAGATGAGGGATGATGGAAAGAGGGATTTGGAGGGAGAGAGGTAGCATGTGAGGGAGGGAGAACAGAATGAGAGAATGAAAGGAAGAGAGGGAGAGTGGAAGAGAGAGAGAGGGGGAGGGACAGAGAGCAGGGTAGAGAGGATGTAACAGAGAGAGAGAGAGAGAGAGAGAGAGAGAGAGAGAGAGAGAGAGAGAGACGGAGAGAGAGAATGAAAGGGGGAGGGCAGGAAGAGGGAGACATTCTAATGTGAATGATGATGATCAGTAATATATTGTGTCTTGGTCTCCCCCATCAGATGCCTGTGAGCTCACACTGGACCCAAACACAGCATACAGAGACCTCTCTCTGTCTGAGGAGAACAGAAAGGTGACAAGGAGGAGAGAGGAGCAGCCGTATCCTCGTCACCCAGAGAGATTTGAGCACTGTCCACAGGTGCTGTGTAGAGAGGGTCTGTCTGGGCGCTGTTACTGGGAGGCAGAGAGGAGTGGAGGAGGACTGGTTCATATAGCAGTGACATATAAAGGAATCAGCAGGAGAGGAGAGGGTGCTGACTGTCTGCTTGGATACAATAACAAGTCCTGGAGTCTGAGGTGTGATGATAACAGTTACTATGCCAGGCACAATAATAAGAGCACTGACATACCTGCCCCCCCCTCCAGCTCCCACAGAGTAGGAGTGTATCTGGACTGGCCGGCCGGCACTCTGTCCTTCTACACAGTCTCCTCTGACACACTGACCCACCTGCACACATTCCACAGCACATTCACTGAGCCCCTCTATCCTGGGTTCAGGGTTTATAACTCTGACTCCTCAGTGTCCCTGTGTCAGGTAGAATAGCCCACACACACTCTCACACACTGTGCTCACATAGATGTCATTGAAGATTGAACTGTATACAGTTGTGATTGATATCCCAGAGTGTTTGTAAATATTGCTGTGTGTAGAATGTTTGTTTTGTTTTAACCTTTAGATGTAAATATTACTGATATTAATATGATTAATATCTCTAAATATTACCGACGCTTCCACCAGAGTGAGTTATTTTTCCAAAACGGAAGCTAGCTAGCTTTAATTAGCTTCCGTTACATAGCAACCTAGCATAATACTCGTAGCAATGCTACTACCTGCTAGCGTTACTTGTTAGCCTCCTAACTGTACATTTTGAAGCCATACTACAGCGTTTGTCATGTCGTTTTTGTCTATCGGAAAATAGTGGGTTGGAATGTTCAGAATCACACGTGCGACGTTACTCTGTGGGGCTTTCGAACTATCGCACACGTGTGATGCTACTCCTTAACGGGTTCATTGTTGACAAACAACAATCCAAGTTTATGTACCCTTAGTATAGATAGTCCACATATTTACATTTTAGGTATATGTTTATTGTATGCACCTTCCTGCCAAAGCAAATTCCTTGTCTGTGCAAACTCTCATGGCGAATAAATCCCATTCTGATTCTGATTCTGATCCTGTCTTTGATCTCAGTTCCACTGAATGTGATGAACTAAATAGTGTCTTAGTGACTAAATAAGGAGAAATAAAGATGTTTTATACAGGATGATAGAAGACATGCTGTGTGTTTGTTGGTGACCCAGTGGCCCTATAGACACACATACACACATGTACACACACACATGTACACACACACACACACACGTACACACACACACATGTACACACACACACACACACACTGGAAACACTACATTTAGGACCAGTAATATGACAGTATTACCCACTTGAATATACACTGTGTGTGTGTCTAGTGTGATTCCCTCCCTCCCTACTTTCCCTCCCTACTCTCTCCTTCCACCCTCCCTCCCTACTTTCTCCCCCCCACCCTCTCTCCCTTCTCTCTCCCTACTCTCTCCCCCCACCCTCCCTCCCTACTCTCTCCCCCCACCCTCCCTCCCTACTCTCTCTCCCCCCACCCTCCCTCCCTACTCTCTCCCCCTACCCTCCCTCCCTACTCTCTCCCCTCACCCTCCCTCCCTAACCTCCCTCCCTACTCTCTCCCCCCTCCCTCCCTACTCTCTCCCCCTACCCTCCCTCCGTACTCTCTCTCTCCCTACTCTCTCCCCCCACCCTCCCTCTCTACTCTCTCCCCCCACCCTCCCTCCCTACTCTCTCCCCCACCCTCCCTCCCTACTTTCTTCCCCACCCTCCCACTCTCCCCACCCTCCCTCCCCACACTCCCTCCCTACTCTCTCCCTCCACCCTCCCTCCCTACTCTCTCCCCCACCCTCACTCCCTACTTTCTCCCCCCCCCTCCCCCCCTCCCCACTCTCCCCACCCTCCCTCCCCACACTCCCTCCCTACTCTCTCCTCCCACCCTCCCTCCCTACCCTCCCTCCCTCCCTACTCTCTCCCCCCACCTTCCCTCCCTACTCTCTCCCCCCACCCTCTCTCCCTACTCTCTCCTCCCACCCTTCCTCCCCACACTCCCTCCCTACTCTCTCCCCCCACCCTCCCTCCCTACTCTCTCCCCCCACCCTCCCTCCCTACTCTCTCCCCCCACCCTCCCTCCCTACTCTCTCCCCCCACCCTCCCTCCCTACTCTCCCTCCCTACTCTCTCCCCTCACCTCCCTCCCTACTCTCCCACCCTCCCTCCCTACTCTCTCCCCCCACTCCTCATCTCCCTCCACTGGCTTCCCATCACGGCCCGTATCAGATTCAAGACTCTGGTACTGACCTTCCGAGCGGTGAACGGGACTGCTCCTGACTACATCAAGTCTCTCCTCCAGCCTTACACCCCCCCCCCCGCCACCTACGGTCTTCTTCTGACAACCGTCTGGTGGTCCCACCGCTCAAGAGCACCCGCTCCCAACCCAAGCTCTTCTCCTGTCTGGCCCCCCAATGGTGGAATCACCTCCCCACCTCCATCAGAGACACTGACTGTCTCTCCACCTTCAAGAAAAGGCTCAAGACGCACTTGTTCCGGGAGTACAACGGTACTTAGGGATGATTTGCTGGACCTGATGTTAGTTTCCTCCAGGATCACAATGACTCTTACTTAGAGACTTGTTGCTCTTGTTGGTTAACTGTAACTGATTTAAAATGATCGTACTGGCTGTGAAATATATTTTTACTGTTGCTTGTTTTTTCTACAGGTACACTCTTGCACTTTTTTGAGGTTCATGTTGTTTAATTGTAACTTACTCAACTACAAGCTCTTATGGTTCTTCTGTCTGACACCTATTTAGGTTTTTCACAATGTGTGCTTCTTGTTTGGCTCCCCGCAATGTTTGGGGCGTCTCAGTGTTATGATCAGTGACCTGTGCTCTTTTGTAAAGCTCTCTCTTGGAAGTCGCTTTGGAGAAAAGTGTCTGCTAAATAAAAAAATGTAAATGTATTCTATCCCCCTCCCTCCCTACTCTCTCCCCCCACCCTCCCTCCCTACGCTCCCTCCCTACTCTCTCCCCCCACCCTCCCTCCCTACCCTCCCTCCCTATTCTCTCCCCCCACCCTCCCTCCCTACCCTCCCTCGCTACTCTCTCCCCCCCACCCTCCCTCCCTACTCTCTCCCCCCCACCCTCCCTCCCTACTCTCTCCCCCCCTCCCTCCCTCCCTACTCTCTCCCCTCACCCTCCCTCCCTACTCTCTCCCCCCACCCTCCCTCCCTACTCTCTCCCCCCCACCCTCCCTCCCTACTCTCTCCCCCCACCCTCCCTCCCTACTCTCTCTCTCCCCCACCCTCCCTCCCTACTCTCTCCCCCCACCCTCCCTCCCTACTCTCTCGACCCCACCCTCCCTCCCTACTCTCTCCCCCCCACCCTCCCTCCCTACTCTCTCCCCCCACCCTCCCTCCCTACCCTCCCTCCCTACTCTCTCCCCCCACCCTCCCTCCCTACTCTCTCCCCCCACCCTCCCTCCCTACCCTCCCTCCCTACTCTCTCCCCCCACCCTCCCTCCCTACCCTCCCTCCCTACTCTCTCCCCCCACCCTCCCTCCCTACCCTCCCTCGCTACTCTCTCCCCCCACCCTCCCTCCCTACTCTCTCCCCCAACTCTCCCTCCCTACTCTCCCTCCCTACTCTCTCCCCCCACCCTCCCTCCCTACTCCCTCCCTACTCTCTCCCCCCACCCTCCCTCCCTACTCTCTCCCCCCACCCTCCCCCCACCCTCCCTCCCTACTCTCTCCCCCCACCCTCCCTCCCTACTCTCTCCCCCCACCCTCCCTCCCTACCCTCCCTCCCTACTCTCTCCCCCACCCTCCCTCCCTACCCTCCCTCGCTACTCTCTCCCCCCACCCTCCCTCCCTACTCTCTCCCCCCACCCTCCCTCCCTACCCTCCCTCCCTACTCTCTCCCCCACCCTCCCTCCCTACCCTCCCTCGCTACTCTCTCCCCCCACCCTCCCTCCCTACTCTCTCCCCCCACCCTCCCTCCCTACTCTCCCTCCCTACTCTCTCCCCCCACCCTCCCTCCCTACTCTCTCCCCCCCACCCTCAATCCCTACTCTCTTCCTCCAGGATCACAATGACTCTTACTTAGAGACTTCCTGCTCTTGTTGATTAACTGTAACTGATTTAAAATGATCGTACTTGCTTTGAAATATATTTTTATTGTTGCTTGTTTTTTCTACAGGTACACTCTTGCACTTTTTTGAGGTTCATGTTGTTTAATTGTAACTTACTCAACTACAAGCTCTTATGGTTCTTCTGTCTGACACCTATTTAGGTTTTTCACAATGTGTGCTTCTTGTTTGGCTCCCCGCAATGTTTGGGGCGTCTCAGTGTTATGATCAGTGACCTGTGCTCTTTTGTAAAGCTCTCTCTTGGAAGTCGCTTTGGAGAAAAGTGTCTGCTAAATGAAAAAATGTAAATGTATTCTATCCCCCTCCCTCCCTACTCTCTCCCCCCACCCTCCCTCCCTACGCTCCCTCCCTACTCTCTCCCCCCACCCTCCCTCCCTACCCTCCCTCCCTATTCTCTCCCCCCACCCTCCCTCCCTACCCTCCCTCGCTACTCTCTCCCCCCCACCCTCCCTCCCTACTCTCTCCCCCCCACCCTCCCTCCCTACTCTCTCCCCCCCTCCCTCCCTCCCTACTCTCTCCCCTCACCCTCCCTCCCTACTCTCTCCCCCCACCCTCCCTCCCTACTCTCTCCCCCCCACCCTCCCTCCCTACTCTCTCCCCCCACCCTCCCTCCCTACTCTCTCTCTCCCCCACCCTCCCTCCCTACTCTCTCCCCCCACCCTCCCTCCCTACTCTCTCGACCCCACCCTCCCTCCCTACTCTCTCCCCCCCACCCTCCCTCCCTACTCTCTCCCCCCACCCTCCCTCCCTACCCTCCCTCCCTACTCTCTCCCCCCACCCTCCCTCCCTACTCTCTCCCCCCACCCTCCCTCCCTACCCTCCCTCCCTACTCTCTCCCCCCACCCTCCCTCCCTACCCTCCCTCCCTACTCTCTCCCCCCACCCTCCCTCCCTACCCTCCCTCGCTACTCTCTCCCCCCACCCTCCCTCCCTACTCTCTCCCCCAACTCTCCCTCCCTACTCTCCCTCCCTACTCTCTCCCCCCACCCTCCCTCCCTACTCCCTCCCTACTCTCTCCCCCCACCCTCCCTCCCTACTCTCTCCCCCCACCCTCCCCCCACCCTCCCTCCCTACTCTCTCCCCCCACCCTCCCTCCCTACTCTCTCCCCCCACCCTCCCTCCCTACCCTCCCTCCCTACTCTCTCCCCCCACCCTCCCTCCCTACTCTCTCCCCCCACCCTCCCTCCCTACTCTCTCCCCCCACCCTCCCTACCCTCCCTCCCTACTCTCTCCCCCCACCCTCCCTACCCTCCCTCCCTACTCTCTCCCCCCACCCTCCCTCCCTACCCTCCCTCGCTACTCTCTCCCCCCACCCTCCCTCCCTACTCTCCCCCCCACCCTCCCTCCCTACTCTCCCTCCCTACTCTCTCGACCCCACCCTCCCTCCCTACCCTCCCTCCCTACTCTCTCCCCCCACCCTCCCTCCCTACTCTCTCCCCCCACCCTCCCTCCCTACCCTCCCTCCCTACTCTCTCCCCCCACCCTCCCTCCCTACTCTCTCCCCCCACCCTCCCTCCCTACTCTCTGATATGAAAGGACCCTGGACTTAGTGGTGGACGCCTCAGACACACATCCCATCTACCTGCACCTGGGCTCCATCTACCTGGAGGAGGCCAGGGGGATATGGGCGGGGTCACACACACACATGAACCAGGGAGATGGTTTAGTAACTGAACTAGGAGGTCGTTTGGGGACAATCATTGTTTTGCTGTAAGTAAAACCCATCTGTTTGTATCTGTCCATTTGTAGTATGAGAAGGCTCAAAGGACATATTTAGGTGCCTGCATGAGTACCTGTCTTGTCTCCCCTCCCTGAGAGCCCTGCATATCCCAGACCTGCTCAACAAAGGAGCAGACCTGATGTCACGGGGACGAACCACCGTTGGGGGTGGATGGACGAGGCCTCTTCCTCAGTGGAAGGATGCTCTCCCAAGCCGGAGGCACGGTGAAGAGCCCACCTGGGATCGGAGGTCCTCTCATGGCTTGGCTACTGAGAGGGACCTGTTAGAACACAGAGGTCTGTCTGAGGCTGTCATCCAGACTGTACAGAGCACACGCATGTGATCCACTGTGAGGGGTCATGTGATCCACTGTGAGGGGTCATGTGATCCACTGTGAGGGGTCATGTGACACGCTGGCAAACTTTCTCTCGGTGGTGTGAAGGACAAAACGTTGACCCAGTCTCGTACCGGATCAAAACGTTCTTGTGCTTTTTACGATCACTGTTTGACAGGAGACTGCGGGTAGTGTCAGGGTATATGCAACAGCCGTCTCAGCTTTTTATGAAGGTGTTGCCAGGACGACTGTTCAGCCTCCTGTTGGTTAAAGGTTTCCTGTCTGGTACGTACAGGCTCAGACCCCCTCAGAGAGCGTCAGGGCCCCAGTGGGACCACGTGAATTCCAGCACATAACCATGACAACATGGATCTCATTCCAGTGCTGCTGAATCAGCAGAGAGCAGCTGTCTGGGGAATGTCAGAAGGTCAATAAAGTGAAATGGATTAAAGCCTCAGAGACAAGGGTCTAGTTATGGAAGCCTTTGTTTGAACCAATCACGAGCCTGCGCTTCGTTTATCTCACCAGCTTCCTCCTCGCTCTGACTCCGGCTAAGCCAGTGACTGACTTGTGTGCCTTGTCCACACACGCAGACTGTCTGATCATCTCAGGTGACCAGACAAGCGCAGTGGTGTGACCTAACCCAGGCTGTGTGCCCAAGGTCACCAGTGGGATGTTCAGGGTACAGAGCTGCCAGCTGAGATCATTCTTCCCCCTTCCACACAGCGGGGAGAAAGAAAAACGTAGCTGTGTTTATGTCCAGTAGGCGCTCTCTCATGCTACTGTAAGGCTGGGTGTCACCCTACCCCCTCCTCTATCATGCTACTGTAAGGCTGGGTGTCCCCCTGCCCCCTCCTCTCTCATGCTACTGTAAGGCTGGGTGTCACCCTGCCCCCTCCTCTCTCATGCTACTGTAAGGCTGGGTGTCCCCCTGCCCCCTCCTCTCTCATGCTACTGTAAGGCTGGGTGTCACCCTGCCCCCTCCTCTCTCATGCTACTGTAAGGCTGGGTGTCCCCCTGCCCCCTCCTCTCTCATGCTACTGTAAGGCTGGGTGTCCCCCTGCCCCCTCCTCTCTCATGCCACTGTAAGGCTGGGTGTCCCCCTGCCCCCTCCTCTCTCATGCTACTGTAAGGCTGGGTGTCCCCCTGCCCCCTCCTCTCATATGCTAACATCTGGAGTTGCTGGACAGAGTCTCTGCTTGATGGGTCTCACACCTCATTGTGTAACTTCCTGTCGCATTGCTAAGTCATGTGTTGATAAGGGTCAACATGTGGTCTGATTGGTTGTTCTTGTGTATAAAGGGAATTGTGAAGCATTGTTCTGTGGATTCTTCATCTCCTGAGACCTTCTCCTCAGCTCTGGCTTGTCCTACTCCTTCTCCTTCCTCACCTCTTGCTTTCTCTCTCTGAGTTACAATAATCATGGTAGAGTAGTATGATTTAAAGATTTCATTTTGTAACATGTTTACCTTGTAATTGATTTCATTCATTTGCAATGTTATTAAATGTATATTCATTTAACCTTACTTTGACCATTCTTGCTCTGATTTAACCCACAGTTAAATAACTAATTATATTGATATTGGCATTGGGGTATTGGCATTGACATTGGTTAATGTTAAAACACTGTTCAGTTTCCCATCTTCCTCTAAACAGGGGAATTTGTTTTGGTTGTTTGGCCAATATGAACCATACACAAGATGTGTAAGACATGCATGCATTCAAACCAGTTACAGCTTTTCCTAGTTTTTCGATTAAAAACAAAATATTCTACACAGCTTTTACTCAATACTGTAGCACAGTCCACAGACAAAGCACGGTACCATCACACCTTCTCCTTATCTCCCAGAGGAGAAGCTTCAAAGCTTCTGGCCCAGCATGGGGTCAGAAACAGAGGCCACACGGCCTACAGTATCAGACAAAGGATTTATAAGGAAGAACTTTCTTATGTGGATTTACAAACATATTCTCAAGGACTACATGGCTCATGGACACTATTTCAATGACAGTAGTTGATGTGTTATAATGTGTGTTTTTCTCATTTACTTAGAACGTTGTTTAATTGAGGTTTGATTATAACTTCCCTTCAAGGATAGTTAAGTCAGCCAATCTTGATATCAAAATGATTGTACCATACTAACAAAACCATTTATGAATGTTGTATTGTTATATTCTGAAGTTTAAGCATTCCATGGACAGTTGAAATAACGGAACTCAAAAGGTACAGATACTTCACACCTAGGCAGATATCAGGACGACGCCCAGGTGGGGGGAAACTGACCAATGAAAGAGGTCACCTTCACGGAGACCCCCCCCCCTTGTTCTTTGGATTATAAAACCCCCAAACGTACAATCACCCTCGCTTGTTCGTAGGATTAAACTGAGGTGAACGCGTCACTCTCTAACCTATTCCTCTCAATCGGCACATTCACTGAGCGCCCGGAACTTTGACGAGAGATTCCGCTTTCTATTCGTTGGACATAACGAACCTTTGACTCTTTCTTCAAACCGACAAAAGTAACTACGATTTGCAATATTTCTTACTTGTGATATATTGGCATGTTGTGATTAAATTGTTGATGTTTGATTGTATTTTACAATTTAGTTAACTTAACCCTTGCTAAGTCAGTTACCCTTGCTCGTCCATTGTTACCCCAAAGGCCTACCTGTCCCTCTCTACCCCTATCTCTCTCTCTCTCTCTCCCCCCTTCACACGCGCTCTACACAGCCATTGTGTTGCTCGCCCTCATTTGCATACAGCCACTGTACTACTCTGACTAACCCATAACTTACCTGGTATTTGTTCATTATAATTACATTCTCCTAAATAAATCATTGTGTATAATCCTCACGTATCACTCCCGTTATCTGATCTGCTCTACTTTCATAGAATTCACTACTTAAGATTAGATTGATTATTATGAAGGCTATTATTGCAATATTATTCAATAAGGTTTCCTCTATCCCTTTAACAATAAGAGGTGGTGCCCCCAAGAACTACATGCTTTATTATTAAATTAAGTATTGCTAATCTTAAACGAGCAAACCCCGCTACAATACATATAGTCCATGTTTCAATAATTTATCATATAAAGGCACCTGTTAAACCAGGGAATTTGCATCATTTCCATAAAAATATAGAAACACAAAGTCAATACAGCTGTGATAAATATGTCCACTGCTCAACCATACACCCTTCTAAGACCCTTCAGGTACCGAGACATCAACACAACTCACCTCAGTCCGACAACAGACGTAAGGCATAACTGTTAAAGGCTCGGAAACATCACCCTAGTTCTCTGTACGATTGCCTGTTCTGAACAGCTGATCACTCATCACACACTGCGTAGGTAAGACTACACACTGGACTGGGAGGGCGTGGTGTCTACCAGGTGACAGACTGCATGTAAGACTACACACTGGACTGGGAGGGCGTGGTGTCTACCAGGTGACAGACTGCATGTAAGACTACACACTGGACTGGGAGGGCGTGGTGTCTACCAGGTGACAGACTGCATGTAAGACTACACACTGGACTGGGAGGGTGTGGTGTCTACCAGGTGACAGACTGCATGTAAGACTACACACTGGACTGGGAGGGCGTGGTGTCTACCAGGTGACAGACTGCATGTAAGACTACACACTGGACTGGGAGGGCGTGGTGTGTACCAGGTGACAGACTGCATGTAATACTACACACTGGACTGGGAGGGCGTGGTGTCTACCAGGTGACAGACTGCATGTAAGACTACACACTGGACTGGGAGGGCGTGGTGTCTACCAGGTGGCCAGATAAACACATGGAGCACCTAAACACTTTACGGTTTTTAATGAGACAAGTGTCCTGTAGCACCACTAGAGAGCAGCACTAGGACATGGCTGCATTGTGAACCACTTGTCTGGGCCTCCTGTTTGTGTGTGTCTGTGTTCACCCTACTACACTGAAAAGAAACACAAAAAACCTCTCTCCCCTCCCTCCCTCCCCCTGCCTATTTATCTTTTCCTGTCTTTCACTGTCTCCCAATAGCTACTTTAAATTTCAAGTAGTTGATTGGCATGTTTTTGTCTTTCATTGTAAATAAGCCTGAGGAAGCTCTTCTACTTCTGGGGGGGGCACCACCCTGAAATTAGGTTTTGCAGGTTGGGATGTCTGTTAGCCAAAAGTCAAATCGCTCACTCGTGATTTGTAAGAGCACTGCCCTTTGATTAGTTTTGATTTTAGTAAAGACAAGAACAGCTTAATATGAAATATAAAATCTTGTTTGTATCCATAACGTTTACTGATGGTCGCTGTTTTTAATTATAATAAGTACTTGAGTATTGTCTGCTGTTTTATAATTGTAGTCCACTGCATCTTGTACACAATTATTGTACTTTGAATTTACATTTAGCTTTTTATACTTTTTAAAAGATGCACAGTTTTGTTTTGTTTGAACACATGGGCTCAGGCCCGAAGTGACCATGGAGAGAAGGTTGTTGCCATGGAGACACCCCTAAACCATCAATCATTGTTGTGGAGGGAGTTAGCAAGATTAAGCTGATGCGAAAAGATCAAATGGATGGGAAATATCTCCCCTCCCCTCCAGATATCTCCCCTCCTAACTCCTCCAATCTCCCCTCCCCGATCTTTCCTCCTCACCTCCATATATCTCCCCTCCTCACTTCCCCTATCTCCCCTCCTTCCCTCACCTCCTTATATCTCCCCTCGTCCCCTCCTCACTTCCCCTATCCCCTCCTTCCCTTCCCTCCTTATATCTCCCCTCCTTCCCTCACCTCCTTATATCTCCCCTCCTCCCCTCCTCACTTCCCCTATCTCCTCTCCTCACTTCCCCTATCTCCCCTCCTTCCTTCCCCTCCTTAAATCTCCCCTCCTTCCCTCACCTCCTTATATCTCCCCTCCTCCCCTCCTCACTTCTCCTATCTCCCCTCCTTCCCTCACCTCCTTATATCTCCCCTCCTTCCCTCACCTCCTTATATCTCCCCTCCTCCCCTCCTCACTTCCCCTATCTCCCCTCCTTCCCTCACCTCCTTATATCTCCCCTCCTCCCCTCCTCACTTCCCCTATCTCCCCTCCTTCCCTCACCTCCTTATATTTTCCCTCCTACTGTATATTTACCCATAATTCTAATAAGTCATGGGACCTACAAATCTTGGCAACACCCATCATTTCTGCTGGCAGCGTCAAGTTCAAAACAACTGCACTTCCTCATACATGAAGTTGGTTTCTCCAGAACAGAGGCTGACAGACAGACAGACATCAGACATGAGCAGGAATGCTGTGTAGCCTACAGCTGAGGAGTGGATGCCTGTAGAAGAAGAGATTCATATCAGTTTTCTATATCAGTAAAACATTCCATCAGTTACAAAAAGAAAAGAGAATGACATTGTAAACATGTAATCATTTATAAATGAAGCAAGTCCAAGTCTTTTTACTTTCTGCAGAAGCTCCAATGAATGTCACCGACTCTCTATAGCTCTCTTTCCCCCTTCCCCCCCCCCCCCCCCTCTCTCTCTCTCTCTCTCTCTCTCTCTCTCTCTCTCTCTCTCTCTCTCTCTCTCTCTCTCTCTCTATCTCTCTCTCTCTCTCTTGTCCTCTTCTTTCTCTTCCTCCCTTCTATTTGTCTTTCTCTTCCTTTCTCTCCCCTCTTTACTCAATCCCTATCTCTGTCTTCCTCTCCCCACTCTCTCTCTTCCTCTCTTCCTCTCTTTGTCTGTTTCCTTTAGTCTGTCCACCCCTGCTGTAAGGGAGCCCTAGAGACAGTGTGACCCCCCTCAGTCTCACCATGTGTCCATCTCTGGGTGAGACTGAGGGGGGATCCACTCGGTTTTCATAATCACTGTCTCAGCACAGCAGAGGACACCTCTTGCAAATGTGTTAACACTTTCTCATTGGATTGACACATTTTCCCCACCCTTTTGCAAAACAGTTAACACGGATGTCATTCAAGCAGTCCAAACTCCATTGTTTTAGCTATGGTAACCAAACAGAAACCAGCTGTTCCTAACTTTTGGAAACTACCTACATCAGTATGAACGCACTGAAGCACCTGTTTGACACTCCTTCACACAAATCTTTATTTAGCAATCAGTCTGCAGGGCTTACGTAAAAGGTGCAGCGTCTGTGTTGTTCTTTGCCAACATGGATGGAAGAGGTCTAATGCAGGTGAGAGTGAGAGGAAGAGGTAGAGGGGTCCGAGGAAGAGGTGGAGGTATAGTTGGAAGGGCTCAGGTTTCTGATGACATTCGGGCAACTGTTATTGATCACATTATCAATCATGGCCTTTCACTTAGAGAGGCTGGACAAAGAGTCCAACCTGTTCTGAACAGAAGCACTGTTGCATCCATTGTCAGAATTGTTCGACAGGAAAACAGGTAATGTTGCTGTACAGTATATACAGAAATATCTTCAGTGACATACTTTATGTAATTGTTCCATCATTCTCATTACACGTATTCTTTATAGAATCCAGAGGCTGCCATTCTCTGGTGGTAGAGGGAGAATGTTTACGTAGTGCTGAGCAGGAGGCAGCCATTGTGAACATGGTTGTGGCAAACAACCATAAGGCTGTGTGAAATCAGGACAGCAGTGATTGAAGATCAGGGCATGTTTAGGAACATCAACAACGTGAGTGTGTCCACCATTGACCGCATCCTAAGAAAGAACCATATGGCAATGAAGCAGCTCTATACAGTTCCATTTCAAAGGAACTCTGACGTTGTGAAGGAGGCCAGATGCCAATATGTGGAGGTAAGGAAACATTACTACAGTATACTGTAATGCCTTGTCATATCATGCAGTTAGAGTCAACTGGAGTCACTTTTCATTGTAATTTTGCCTTTTTTTACTTAGAGAAAAATGGAGCTTGAAGCTGAGGGGGCACATGTCTTCATTTATGTTGATGAAGCCGGCTTCAATCTCTGCAAAGTGAGGCGACGTGGAAGGAACCTCATTGGGCACAGGGCCACTATAGCAGTTCCAGGACAGAGGGGCACCAACATAACCATGTGTGCTGCCATCTCCAATGATGGTGTCCTATGCAATCAGTTGTCAGGTGGCTGAGCGGTGAGGGAGTCGGGCTTGTAATCAGAAGGTCGCTGGTTCGATTCCCGGCCGTGTCAAATGACGTTGTGTCCTTGGGCAAGGCACTTCACCCTACTTGCTTCGGGGAGAATGTCCCTGTACTTACTGTAAGTCGCTCTGGATAAGAGCGTCTGCTAAATGACTAAATGTAAATGTAAATGTAAATATCCCCACTATTGGCCCATACAACACCGAGCGCCTCATGACATTCCTGGATGCACTTCGTGACAGGCTGATCCCACCTGAGGAGGGAGGGCTGTTGAGGCCTGGCATGTCACTCTTCGTCATCATCTGGGACAATGTGGGGGAATCAGGTGGCTGAGCGGTGAGGAAATCGGGCTAGTCATCTGAAGGTTGCCAGTTCGATTCCCGGCCGTGCCAAATGACGTTGTGTCCTTGGGCAAGGCACTTCACCCTACTTGCCTCGGGGGGAATGTCCCTGTACTTACTGTAAGTCGCTCTGGATAAGAGCGTCTGCTAAATGACTAAATGTAAATGTGGGGTTCCACCACTCTCGCCTTGTCAATGAGTGGTCTGCAGTACACCCTCGGATGATGATGCAGTTCCTTCCAGCATATAGCCCATTTTTGAATCCCATAGAGGAGTTCTTCAGTGCTTGGAGGTGGAAGGTTTATGATCACCGTCCCTATGAGCAGATGCCCTTGCCGAATGCAATGACTGCTGCTGCCCAAGAAATAGGTGCAGAGAAATGTCAAGGTTGGATAAGGCATGAAAGAAGATGTTTCCCTCAGTGCATCGCAAGAGAGGATATTGAATGTGATGTGGATGAGGCCCCATCTTCAAGAAAGAAGAGACTGAGTATCAATAGTGGCTATTTCTTATATTCTACAATAATACATATTTATACTTTACTCTAATGGATTTTATTTAGGTTTATTTAGTGTAATATTTACAGTATTTCAGTTTTCAGCCACAGTTTGAAAATAAGAATCAATGGAATCGATACAATTTGCATCAAAGCATTTCTGATTCTTGATCCAATTCTTTGCAAGAAGGCAAATTTGACAACAAATGTCACTGGCATGAAAGCTACATACAGTAATGGGCTACAATGACAACCAATGGTGCACTGATTTGCACTGAGTGCTGTATTTTATATTTTGTTGTTCACTGTGTAATGGTTGATTGGAAGAGCTCATACACTTGTTTGCAAGTTGTGGTGTTTGAAGGCAAAATTTGCTTTTGTTGCATATTTTAAATCTTTTGGCACGGTTAGAGCCCTTTGCAAACAAAATGTGACATTTTGACCATGAGTGCCACTGTTTCGGCCTGTGTGTTAACTGTTTTGAAAATGTGGAGTTTGAGTTGACTGCTGCATCAAAGCAATCAAGAAAAACTGTAACTTTGCCTCAAATGTTCTCAGACGGAACAACCTCTCTGGTACCTCAACCGGTTAGGTTAGCTCTGTCATCTGTTACAGGGAGGGACATGTTCACAACAACTGCATTTCCTCATTCCTGGCGTGGTTTCTACAGAACAGAGGCTGGAAGGCTGATAGACGTCAGAATGAGAATGTGTTTAGAGTTTTGCCAAAAGAGTGTCTGATTCGACAAATGGGTTTAGGCCACTGAACATTTGATTCAGAAAATGGGGTTTAGTTTTTTAGCAATTGTGGAAAAACTGTTAGCATATTAACAAAATAGCATTTTTCCATCTACGTAACATAGCTAAAATAAGAAATTTCCTCTCAAAGGATGATGCTGAAAAACAAATACATGCATTTGTTACATTCCGATTGGATTACTGCAATGTATTATTCTCTGGCCTTCCAAGAACCTACATAAAAAATGTACAACTGGTGCAAAATGCTGCTGCTAGACTAGTGACCAGAACCAGAAAGTATGATCATATAACATCTACTCTCGCCTCTCTACACTGGCTCCCAATCCAAGCCAGAGCTGATTTCAAAGTCCTGCTACTAACCTACAAATCTCTCCATGGATTAGCACCACCATACCTCTCTGGTATCTTTGCACCCTATCACCCAACCGAGGGGGGCTGGAACAGGAAACCCCTTTTTGGTCTCCTAACCCTAACCTGCTGCACTAGTCCACACCTGACCAGTGGGGCCCTCGTTCTTACAGTAATAGAACTGGAACTGTTAGTTTCTCCTGGCATTCTCTAATCCCTGCTCTCCTCTCTCTGTCCCCCCTCCACACATCCCCTGTGGTGTGGGGGGTTTGAGCTGTCAGCACCTGCCTGGTCGTCGGTCTGCCAACGCTGGACCTAGTCGCCAGTGGACATCGGTCTGTGACAGTCTGCCAAAGCTGGATCTAGTCGCCAAGTGGACATCGAGTTCCTGGTCCTTTCCCTTCCTGTCCCTCCACCTGCCTGTGATGCTGCACTGTCTGTGATGCTGCACTGCCTGTGACACTGCACTGCCTGTGACGCTGCACTGCCTGTGACGCTGCACTGCCTGTGACGCTGCACTGCCTGTGACGCTGCACTGCCTGTGACGCTGCACTGCCTGTGACGCTACACTGATCACAGTCCCCAGCCCTGTGGCTACCTCTGCTTAAACTGACATTTACCAACTAACCCAAGTTGAACAATGGATGTTGGTGTTTCAACACCCATTGACAATCCCTGCTGTATGACTATGTTAAGCCTGTGTTCTGCTCCTCTCTTTCACCAACCGTCTCTGGAGAAGGGGATCCCTCACTGAATTGCTCTAGTGAGTTTTTCTCTGAGTTTTTCCTTGTCTTCCTTGAGGGTTTAGGTTGGTTGGGGGGCAATTCTATGGGCGTATGTGAAGCCCTTTGTGACATTGCTTGTAAAAAGGGCTATACAAATACATTTTGATTTGATTTACACATATGCAAGTCAACTTGGGATGCACCAAATCCAGATTTTTGGGGTTCGGCCGAATACCGAATCCACTGGTTAAGATTCGGTCAAAACCGAAACCGAATACCGAATCCACTGGTTAAGATTCGGTCAAATCCGAAACCGAATACCGAATCCTACTCCCATCCTCAGTCCATTAACACAGTAAACACATTAAAGAAGTAACCAACGTCCACAGCAGTGTACACAGCAGTTTTTCATTTGTATAAAAAAAAAAAAAAAGAACAGGAAGACAAGTGGAAAAAACTATTTTGACAATTACCATATGCCTATGTTCCTGATCTCAAGATCCAATCAATATCTGAAATATTAGCCTTTTAGATTTCTTGAATTTCTTTTGGATGTTTCATACGCAAATGTTTTAACAGCGGATATGTTGTGTATTGTTTCGGGTCCTTGCCACCACGAGACAAATCGTCATTGCAAATTGAACATGTAACTCGACTTGAATCGCCTTCTTTTGACTGAAAGTAGCCTACTGCCAAACAACACTTTTTCTGCTCACGAGTTCCATTTTCACTTTCTCTCAGCCTACTGCATTGAACGGTCCACATACGTAAACACCTTCCTGTAATCAACGCCGGCGTCATTATGTCGACCAGCGTAACGCGCGTAGTGCTGGGCGTAGGGTTGGGGTTCGGCCGAAACTGAACCCCGTCAAAAAGCCCAATATTCGGCCAAATCCTAAACCGACGGTGCATCCCTAAAGTCAACACATACACGCACACGCACACACACACACACACACCACACAGTGGTGTACTACATTCTCCTCCACTCACACTTACATACAGTATATTTACACATACAGTACACTGATACAAACACATTCACACATATACACAGGGTACATTCTCTATCTTTTTCTCTATCTCTCTCTCCTTCCTGTCAAGACTCAGGTTAAGAAAATGGATATCAAGTTTGAGTCAACACACCTTAACCAGGATCAAATCCTCCCCCTCTCTCCTCCTCTACACCTCCCGCTCTCTCCTCCTCACCCCCTGTCTCCTTTACCTCCTCTCTCCTCCTCTACACCTCCCCCTCTCTCCTCCTCACCTCCTTTCTCCTTTACCTCCTCTACTCTTCCTCTACACCTCCCTCTCTCCTCCTCACCCCCTGTCTCCTTTACCTCCTCTCTCCTCCTCTACTCCTCCCCCTCTCTCCTCCTCATCCCCTCTCCTTTACCTCCTCTACACCTCCTCTACACCTCCCCCTCTCTCCTCCTCACCCCCTGTCTCCTTTACCTCCTCTCTCCTCCTCTACACCTCCCCCTCTCTCCTTCAAACCTCTGCCTTTCTCCCATCCTGTTTTGGCATGCATGCACCCTTACATAAGAAAGTTCCAGTAATAAGACTCCAAACAGGATCAACTGGTCCAAGCATAAGTGTGTGTCTGTGTGTGTGTGAGTGTATGTATGTGGGTGTGACACATTCAAATATGTACTGTATGTTCATGAACAGTACCAATACCAACAGCAGTAAGAGGAGTCTTTAATGTTGGGATCAGATGAGTACAAGGCAGCACTACAGGTGATCAGACTGTCAGCATTACCGTCAGACACACACAGAACCAGATGGAGCACAGAGAGGAGGCTGATGGTGAAACCAGAGTTTTATAAAGGTCAGTAGAAGGTGTTTATTCATATGTTGGAGAGTGAAGGATTTACTGTCAGTCCAGAATAGGTTATGAGTAAGTAAATTAGCATCTCTATTCATGGTCTGATGTGTTATCCTTTGAAATACTGGTGGGAGTCAGGTGGCTGAGCGGTTAGGGAAGCGGGCTAGTAATCAGAAGGTTGCACAGTGTACATTCTCTATCTTTTTCTCTATCTCTCTCTCCTTCCCGTCAAGATTCAGATTTTTTTTTTTAAAGATCTAAAGTGCGAGTCACAACACGTCTTAACCAGGATCAACTCCTCCCCCTCTGTCTCCTTTACCTCCTCTCTACTCCTCCCCCTCTCTCCTCTCTCCTCCTCACCCCCTGTCTCCTTTACCTCCTCTCTCCTCCTCTACTCCTCCCCCTCTCTCCTCCTCACCCCCTGTCTCCTTTACCTCCTCTCTCCTCCTCTACTCCTCCCCCTCTCTCCTCCTCACCCTGTCTCCTTTACCTCCTCTCTCCTCCTCTACTCCTCTCTCCTCCTCTACTCCTCCCCCTCTCTCCTCCTCACCCCCTGTCTCCTTTAACTCCTCTCTCCTCCTCTACTCCTCCCCCTCTCTCCTCCTCACCCTGTCTCCTTTACCCCCTCTCTCCTCCTCTACACCTCCCCCTCTCTCCTCCTCACCACGTCTCCTTTACCTCCTCTCTCCTCCTCTACACCTCCCCCTCTCTCCTCCTCACCCCCTGTCTCCTTTACCTCCTCTCTCCTCCTCTACTCCTCCCCCTCTCTCCTCCTCACCCCGTCTCCTTTACCTCCTCTAATCCTCCCCCTCTCTCCTCCTCACCCCCTGTCCTCCTTTACCCCCTCTCTCCTCCTCAACTCCTCCCCCTCTCTCCTCCTCACCCCCTCTTTCCTTTACCTCCTCTCTCCTCCTCTACTCCTCCCCCTCTCTCCTTCAAACCTCTGCCTTTCTCCCATCCTGTTTGGGCTGAGGAGGCTGATGGTGAAACCAGAGTTTTATAAAGGTCAGTAGAAGGTGTTTATTCATATGTTGGAGAGTGAAGGATTTACTGTCAGTCCAGAATAGGTTATGAGTAAGTAAATTAGCATCTCTATTCCTGGTCTGATGTGTTATCCTTTCAAATACTGACGTGTTTGTTTATCAGCATAGACCCTAGGCTGTACAGTATACCATTATTTCATGTCCATTAAACATGTCTAGTGTGTCTGTAAATGTGATCAGAGGCTACTGTGAGGATGTACTGTGTTATCAGTAAACAGTGGCCAAGGAAGGAGACAGACTATGAAATTTAACAAGAAAACTGTACATGTGTAATCAAGGGTCTATTTAGACTACTTTGGTCCTCTATAGACTGGGGAGATAGTGCTAACAGTTTTTGATTGTGGATCAAAGAGATGGCTAGCCCATGACAACCCATGATGACATAAACCTTCATTCAATACACCATCTAGTGTACACCTGTTCCATGTGTTCCTCTTTGCATTGGTGAATGTTTCATTTGCACTGTGCAAGAGTATCCTGAGCATGAGAAAGACCCTGATCAGAGACAGGACAGAGAGAGGAGGGTTCTGGCAGGGCAGGTGATCAGAGACAAGGCAGAGAGAGGAGGGTTCTGGCAGGGCAGGTGATCAGAGACAGGGCAGAGAGAGGAGGGTTCTGGCAGGGCAGGTGATCAGAGACAGGGCAGAGAGAGGAGGGTTCTGGCAGGGCAGGTGATCAGAGACAGGGCAGAGAGAGGAGGGTTCTGGCAGGGCAGGTGATCAGAGACAGGGCAGAGAGAGGAGGGTTCTGGCAGGGCAGGTGATCAGAGACAGGGCAGAGAGAGGAGGGTTCTGGCAGGGCAGGTGATCAGAGACAGGGCAGAGAGAGGAGGGTTCTGGCAGGGCAGGTGATCAGAGACAGGGCAGAGAGAGGAGGGTTCTGGCAGGGCAGGTGATCAGAGACAGGACAGAGAGAGGAGGGTTCTGGCAGGGCAGGTGATCAGAGACAGGATAGAGAAAGGAGGGTTCTTATACAACCTTCTATCTAAGATTCTTGATATAATCTATATTAATGACCTAAGGGGAAGTTCTTGAAAGGGTCAGTTGGAGGCCTCCAGTAAGGTGCTAATGAAGCAGCTGATGACAGTAGCTTTGTAGTTTACAATCCATTGTGGAGAAGAGTGAGTTCATTATTTGTATTGATTATCAGTTGTTTAGAATGACCAGATGTTGTGAGTCTATATAAGACTGGGTGTGTATTGGAGTCGGCATCACTCGGCTGGATGACACTAGCAATACGTGTCCTGCAGAAGGTCGATCACAGAGCGCTCTGTTAGGTAATGTACGGTACAGAATAAATCATTTGTATTAATCCGGCATCCTGACTATTCAAGTACACAGTTTCTTCAGATTTTCCACCACACTCTCACCCCTTCTCCATCTTTCTCCTTTCCTCTCAACCTCGTTCTATTTCTCTCTCCCTTTCTCTCACCTTCTCTCATCTCTTTCAATTTTCATTGTTTATCTCAGTGCCTGGTATTTGTTCCTCCCCCTCTCTCCTCCCCCTCTCACCCCTCACACCTTCCCCTATTTCTCCTCACCCTTTCTGGCCCCTTTCCCCCTTTTTACCTCTTTCTTCGCTCCTCATTTCCTCCTTTCTCCACCTCCTCTCTACTCACCTCGCCCTATTTCTCATCCCATCTCTTCCTCCTCTCCACTCTCCTCCCCTCCCCCTATATCCCCTCACATTGGGCATGCATGCACCTTTACATAAGTTCCAGTAATGAGACTCCAAACAAGATCAACTGGTCCAACAAGGAAGTGTGTGTGCGTATGTATGTGGGTGTGACACATTCAAATATGTACAGAATGTTCCATGAACAGTAACAATAACAACAGCAGTAAGAGCAGTCTTTAATGTTGGGATCAGATGAGTACAAGGCAGCACTACAGGTGATCAGACTGTCAGCATTACTGTCAGACACACACAGAACCAGATGGAGCACAGAGAAGAGGCTGATGGTGAAACCAGAGTTGTATAAAGGTCAGTAGAAGGTGTTCATTCATATGTTGGAGAGTGAAGGATTTACTGTCAGTCCAGGATAGGGTATTATTAAGTAAACTAGAGAGGGTACAATTTCTGGGGAAATTGTAGGGTGTGCTTGCTTGCGTCGGTTTCACAGGGGTCCGTTTTTGAATAACATTTTTACAACTGATATTTCTGTATATTTTATATAAAAATGCATACTTATTATTTATAAAGATTACATAGATTTAAAAGCATTTTTTTTGCTGCTCATTTACAACTCAAAATACGAGTGAAGTATAGAATGAAATAGATGTCTTCTCATTTCCCCTGCAAGAGGCAGCCTCAACGTTGAATCAAAACGAATACATTTGGCAGACCGGTGTAAAAATTGACCTAATCTCTATGACTTAAACGTCATTTTAAGTTTTTCCCTTCTCATGATATTTTCAGGCATTTAGCCTACTCATTGCATTCATTCATTAATAAAGAACCCCCTTTGAAGATTATTCTACGACGTTACCCGGTAGTAGAAGATGGAATCGCGATTCAAACAGTACCATCTGCTAACTGAAAATATGCCCCCCAAAACGTAAATAAGCTTGACATTTATTTAGTGGAAAATCGCTCATTCATAAAAAGCTCACTGGTAGCGATCATTGTCAGTAACAACGCAAAATGCGATATAGCCCTGTGTGGAGAAGCTGCCCCGGTAAATTGTACTACTACGGTACAGTACTAGTAGACTACTGCTGTGTTCGTCTTGGTAGCGATTGCGTTGGTTGAATTCGATTTAACGTTCCGTTGTACGGTTTAGGCTGAAATTTATTATTTTCATGAACAGATTGACAAAGTTTAGGCTGTGGCAATGAAGTTCAGGTTAGTAGTCAGATTGTTTCAACTATTGAAAGACTTTTGAGTAAGGGGAGTGCCGAACATGTTCTGTCGCCGTTTGACTTGAACAGCTGAGGAGTTTTTGGTAGCTACTCACACTAGTGTCTCGGGTAGGCTACAGCGTTGCAGTGAGCTACACTGGTTTGAAACCACAGGTAATGGTAATTTCACCAACAAATCGTTTACTAATGTCAGAATAAATCATACAACAAAAATGTATATGTGAGGAATGTTTATTTTAACAATTGAAAACAGATACATCATAGACCACTGTAGTATGTGTTGCCCGGGCAACACAGGCTAATGTCATGATGTTAATACTTCAGTGAAATAGTAGACTACTGTTTCCGAAAGTAGATGTACTTCCTTAATAATATCAGCTTATATTGTATATTACACATAACAATTGTGTGTCATATCACAAAGTAAAATGAGTAAATAGTTATCACCCTGGCCTCTTTTCTTGTGGCGTTTCTGCAGCTGCCTTGCAGTAAAGCTATAGTTAGCCTAGCTATCCCCCAAGTTAACAGATGCGAAACGAATGTTCTGCCAAAGGTAGTCACGCGTGTTTTCGTGACGTTAGTGACGCAGTGACGTTAGTAACGTCAGTGACTGTGGCTAGCAAATTAGCCACCGTTAGCTTCACTTTTCGCCACAAAAACTTAACTTAAGCCTAAACCATGCAACGGAACGTAAATTCCAATAGAAGCAACTCAATCGCTACCAAGACGAAACTTTTGACACCTACGTTGTCTATGTAGGCCAAATATTGACTGAGTTTTAGGGGGGCAAAAAGAATAATAATAATAACTAGAGAGGATACAATTTCTGGGGAAATTGTAGGGTGTGCTTGCTTGCTTCGGTTGCACAGGGGTCTGTATATTTTATATAAAAATGCATCGGGCCTACTTATTATTTATAAAGATTACATAGATTTAAAAGCATCTTTTTTTTGCTGCTCATTTACAACTCAAAATACGAGTGAAGTGTAGAATGAAATATGATGTCTTCTCATTTCCCCTGCAAGAGGCAGCTGACAGGCTGAATCAAAACAAATACATTTGGCAGACCGGTGTAAAAATGGACCTAATCTCTATGATTTAAATGTCCTTTTAAGTTGTCCCTTCTCGTGATATTTTCAGGCATTTAGCCTACTCATATTGCATTCATTCATTAATAAAGAACCCCCTTTGAAGATTATTCTACGACTTTACCGGCAGAAGATTGAATCGTGATTCAAACAGTACCATCTGCTAACTGAAAATATGCCCCCAAAAACGTAAATAAGCTTGACATTTATTTAGTGGAAAATCGCTCATTCATAAAAAGCTCACTGGTAGCGATCATTGTCAGTAGCAACGCAAAATGCGATATAGCCCTGTGTGGAGAAGCTGCCCCGGTAAATTCTACTACTACAGTACAGTACTAGACTACTGCTGTGTTCGTCTTGGTAGCGATTGCGTTGGTTGAATTCGATTTAACGTTCCGTTGTACGGTTTAGGCTGAAATTAATTATTTTCATGAACAGATTGACAAAGTTTAGGCTGTGGCAATGAAGTTCAGGTTAGTAGTCAGATTGTTTCAACTATTGAAAGACTTTTGAGTAAGGGGAGTGCCGAACATGTTCTGTCGCCGTTTGACTTGAACAGCTGAGGAGTTTTTGTTAGCTACTCACACTAGTGTCTCGGGTAGGCTACAGCGTTGCAGTGAGCTACACTGGTTTGAAACCACAGGTAATGGTAATTTCACCAACAAATCGTTTACTAATGTCAGAATAAATCATATAACGAAAATGTATATGTGAGGAATGTTTATTTTAACGATTGAAAACAGATACATCATAGACCACTGTAGTATGTGTTGCCCGGGCAACACAGGCTAATGTCATGATGCTAATACTTCAGTGAAATAGTAGACTACCGTTTCCGAAAGTAGATGTACTTCCTTAATAATATCAGCTTATATTGTACATTACACATCACAATTGTGTGTCATATCACAAAGTAAAATGAGTAAATAGTTATCACCCTGGCCTCTTTTCTTGTGGCGTTTCTGCAGCTGCCTTGCAGTAAAGCTATAGTTAGCCTAGCTATCCCCCAAGTTAACAGATGCGAAACGAATGTTCTGCCAAAGGTAGTCACGCGTGTTTTCGTGACATTATTGCAGACCGGTGTAAAAATTGACCTAATCTCTATGATTTAAACGTCATTTTAAGTTTTTCTCTTTTCATGATATTTTCAGGCATTTAGCCTACTCATATTGCATTCATTCATGAATAAACAACCCCTTTGAAGATTATTCTACGACGTTACCCGGCAGTAGAAGATGGAATCGCGATTCAAACGGTACCATCTGCTAACTGAAAATATGCCCCCCAAAACGTAAATAAGCTTGACATTTATTTAGTGGAAAATTGCTCATTCATAAAAAGCTCACTGGTAGCGATCATGGTCAGTAACAACGAAAAATGCGATATAGCCCTGTGTGGAGAAGCTGCCCCGGTAAATTGTACTACTACGGTACAGTACTAGACTACTGCTGTGTTCGTCTTGGTAGCGATTGCGTTGGTTGAATTGGATTTAACGTTCCGTTGTACGGTTTAGGCTGAAATTAATTATTTTCATGAACAGATTGACAACGTTTAGGCGGTGGCAATGAAGTTCAGGTTAGTAGTTAGATAGACTTTTGATTTAAGTAAGGGGAGTGCCGAACATTTTCTGTCGCCGTTTGACTTCCTAAACAGCTGTGTACTGTAGCTAGATGTTTTTGTAGTGTGTCTCGCGTAAGCTACAGCGTTGCAGTGAGCTACACTGGTTTGAAACCACAGGTAATGGTAATTTCACCAACAAATCGTTTTCTAATGTCATAATAAATCCTACAACGAAAATGTATATGTGAGGAATGTTTATTTTAACGATTGAAAACAGATAACGCTACATCATAGACCACTGTAGTATGTGTTGCCCGGGCAACACAGGCTAATGTCATGATGCTAATACTTCAGTGAAATAGTAGACTACTGTTTCCGAAAGTAGATGTACTTCCTTAATAATATCAGCTTATATTGTACATTACACATCACAATTGTGTGTCATATCACAAAGTAAAATGAGTAAATAGTTATCACCCTGGCCTCTTCTCTTGTGGCGTTTCTGCAGCTGCCTTGCAGTAAAGCTATAGTTAGCTTAGCTATCCCCCAAGTTAACAGATGCTAAACGAATGTTCTGGCAAAGGTAGTCACGCGTGTTTTTTGTGACGTTAGTGACGCAGGGACGTTAGTAACGTCAGTGACTGTGGCTAGCAAATTAGCCACCGTTAGCTTCACTTTTCGCCACAAAAACTTAACTTACGCTTAAACCATGCAACGGAACGTAAATTCCAATAGAAGCAACTCAATCGCTACCAAGACGAAACTTTTGACACCTACGTTGTCTATGTAGGCCAAATATTGACTGAGTTTTAGGGGGGCAAAAAAATAATAAAAAAAAATAATAATATATATGTGAGAGAACAAAGGTTGTGCTCTCGCCGAAGGCTTGAGCACACCCAATAATATATATGTGAGAGAACAAAGGTTGTGCCCTTGCCGAAGGCAAAGCACACCCAATAATATATATGTGAGAAAACAAAGGTTGTGCCCTTGACAAAGGCAAAGCACACCCAATTAGAATGCTATTTGAATATAAAAAGACAGTACACAATGGCAGAATACCTGATCACTGTGTCTGAACCAAAAATAAGGAAGACATTAACTAAATACAGACTCAATGAGCACAGCCTGGCCATAGAGACAGGCCGTCACAGGCAGACATGGCTGCCCAGAGAGGAGAGGCTGTGCTCTGTCTGCTCACAGGGAGAAGTGGAGACAGAGCTCCACTTCCTAACAGAATGTGACCACTATAAAGACATTCGAACCAAATACTTCCCCAAAATTACCAGCATATACAAGGAATTTGAAAATGTAACAAATAGAGAGAGACTGGTTTATTTATTGGGAGAAAAACCTAACTGCTGTATTTTAGAAGCAAAGTATGTATCAGCCTGTCATGGCCTTAGAGACAGCCACAATGAGGAAAATGTATAATATGGCAAACATAACATGTTTTCATTTTTGGTTTACATTTTACTGTAATTTTTCAGAATTTCAAATTTAGTATTTGATTTTAACTATTATTATATAACCTGTATGTGCGTATGTATGTGTATATATATACACGTGTGGGTGTGTATCCATGTTTGTATGCATATACATATATATATATGTATATATACATGTGTGTGTGTATCTATTTACTTATTTATACCGATTATTTGGCAACATTAATAATATACCAACTTGAATAATAATAACATGGATACAAGTTGTACACCTGTGTGGTGTAGCTACACGTATGTATATGTTAAACTGCCGTGTGTGTCTCTGTATGTGAGTGTGTGAAATATAAAGGCCGAGAGAGAGAAAGAAAGGCAGAGAGAGAGAGAGGCCAAGAGAGAGAGGCCAAGAGAGAGAGAGGCCAAGAGAGAGAGAGAGGCCAAGAGAGAGAGAGAGGTCAAGAGACAGAGAGGCCGAGAGAGAGAGAGAGAGAGGCCGAGAGAGAAAGAGAGAGAGAGAGAGGCCGAGAGAGAGAGAGAGAGAGACAATGCACTGTTCTGTCTGAAAGGAACAGAGAGCAGAGAGAGACAATGACAGACAGACAGACCTGTATATATGGTTCAGTCAGGATCATGTCTTAGGAGGCCTAGGATGCTTGACTGATATAAATGACCTGAGTAACATACCAGCACCTTGGAAGTGTAGATTTGATCAATGCAGGTTAATGAAGGAAAGCATGTTTACAACTCCTCTCCTATATACACAGACTGCATCATGTAGACCTCTCCTATATACACAGGCTGCATCATGTAGACCTCTCCTATATACACAGACTGCATCTTTTAGACCTCTCCTATATACACAGACTGCATCATGTAGACCTCTCCTATATACACAGACTGCACCTTGTAGACCTATATACACAGACTGCATCATGTAGACCTCTCCTATATTCACAGACTGCATCATGTAGACCTCTCCTATATACACAGACTGTATCTTGTAGACTGCACCCCCTCAGTCTCACCATGTGTCCATCTCTGGGTTAACTTTGCCTCAAATGTTCTCAGACGGAACAACCTCTCTGGTACCTCAACCGGTTAGGTTAGCTCTGTCATCTGTTACAGGGAGGGACATGTTCACAACAACTTTATGTCCTCATTCCTGGCATGGTTTCTACAGAACAGAGGCTGACAGACTGATAGGCATCAGACATGAGCAGGAGCGATGAGTACAGTTGAGGAGTGACTGCTTGGTTCCCAGAAAGAAGAGATTCATATAAGTTACAGTCTAAATTGTTAAGGTAAGACCAAATGCAGGAGAGGTAGCCAGTTAGAGCGTCAAAACCATGGTTTATTCTTTAACTCAGAAACAGACCGGATACTCACAGGGCAAGGACCAGACCAACTCTGGACACAAAACTGGAACCTAAATACACAGAACCAAACAAGACACAGGTGGACACGATAAGACTAACGAGAACTGACACCACTCAACGAGACACAGGTGAAGACAATGACAGACACAGGGAAACACTAGGGTAGGGCAGACAATGACAGACACAGGGAAACACTAGGACAGGGAAGACCATGACAGACACAGGGAAACACTAGGGCAGGGAAGACCATGACAGACACAGGGAAACACTAGGGCAGGGAAGACCATGACAGACACAGGGAAACACTAGGACAGGGAAGACCATGACAGACACAGGGAAACACTAGGGCAGGGAAGACCATGACAGACACAGGGAAACACTAGGGCAGGGAAGACCATGACAGACACAGGGAAACACTAGGACAGGGAAGACCATGACAGACACAGGGAAACACTAGGACAGGGAAGACCATGACAGACACAGGGAAACACTAGGACAGGGAAGACCATGACAGACACAGGGAAACACTAGGGCAGGGCAAAACCAAACACAAGGGGGCACGGCTGTGGCTGTGACATAAATAAAACTAGTGCCATCTTCCAAGTTGGAGGCCTTCTCCTTCTTTATCTCTCTCTCTCTCTCTCTCTCTACCTCCCTCACAGTCTTGTCCTCTTCTTCCGCCCCTCCCTCCTATTTCTCTCTCTTCCGTTCTCTCTCCACTTTGTCTTCCTCCCTCTCTGCCTCTCCCCTCCTTCTCTCTCTTCCTCCGTCTCTCTCTCCCCTTCTCCTGTCTTCTTCTGTCTTTCTCTCCCTAAAGTTTTTCTAAATACTGTAATTACACTGATATTGTTGTAATCCTGTAAACTCTATAAACATAGATAATCATACATCCAGAGACACATGTCATACATTACTGATCCATCAAGGTTTTCTAAGAGGAAGTGAGGTAATGCTCAGTACAGCTGATGGTGCAGAATGATGGAGTGGAGCTTGTTGTAAGAGGAAGTGAGGTAGTGCTCAGTACAGCTGATGGTGCCGTATGATGGAGTGGAGCTTGTTGTAAGAGGAAGTGAGGTAGTGCTCAGTACAGCTGATGGTGCAGTATGATGGAGTGGAGCTTGTTGTAAGAGGAAGTGAGGTAGTGCTCAGTACAGCTGATGGTGCAGTATGATGGAGTGGAGCTTGTTGTCTTCTCTGTTGTCAGTATGAGGTAAATGACTGAGGTACTGAATACATTTTAACTGAGTTGTTGACATCATAGTGGTGTGTTACAAATCAGGGTATAAAGTTAGTTTTCCTTCCTCTCTTGAGGTAGCAGTCTAATAGGGTTGGATTGTAACTGTTATTTGTTTACAGGTCTACAGGTCTGGCTTCAAAATCCTTCTAATCTGACCCTGAGGAGAGAAGGTCTGACTTTGAGAGGGAGGAGGGGGCACTGCCTCTAAAATTAGTCTCTCTGGGGAGAGAGAGGAAGGGGGCACTGCCTATAAAATGAGTCTCTCTGGGGAGAGAGAGGAAGGGGGCACTGCCTCTAAGATGAGTCTATCTGGGGAGAGAGAAGAAGGGGGCACTGCCTCTAAAACGAGTCTCTCTGGGGAACATGACATGGACACCAAAGCTAAGAGGTAAGATGAGAATCCATACCTGTTCATGACTGTTCTCCATCTCAGAGCTCAGCAGTGATATTATGACATCATCATTAGTCAGAATAAATGAGGTCTGTCTCTGTTGTGTTGAAGTCCAATCCAGCAGAGACCAGCCTCACCTGTACCCAGCTGTGTGTCCATGAAGAGTGACAAGTCTATGATACCTATCAAGTTCAGTGATGGAGGAGGACCTTCTAATGAGGAAGGGTATGTACTGACCTCTGCTGGTTAAACTAAAACAGGGTTAGAGCTGCTGACTGTAGATACTGAAGTATCCCTCATCACATCCCTACTAAAACACAGGGTTAGAGCTGCTGACTGTAGATACTAAAGTATCCCTCATCACATCCCTACTAAAACACAGGGTTAGAGCTGCTGACTGTAGATACTAAAGTATCCCTCATCACATCCCTACTAAAACACAGGGTTAGAGATGCTGACTGTAGATACTAAAGTATCTCTCATCACATCCCTACTAAAACACAGGGTTAGAGATGCTGACTGTAGATACTAAAGTATCCCTCATCACATCCCTACTAAAACACAGGGTTAGAGATGCTGACTGTAGATACTAAAGTATCTCTCATCACATCCCTACTAAAACACAGGGTTAGAGATGCTGACTGTAGATAATAAAGTATCCCTCATCACATCCCTACTAAAACACAGGGTTAGAGCTGCTGACTGTAGATACTAAAGTATCCCTCATCACATCTCTACTAAAACACAGGGTTAAAGCTGCTGACTGTATGTACTAAAGTATCCCTCATCACATCCCTACTAAAACACAGGGTTAGAGCTGCTGACTGTAGATACTAAAGTATCCCTCATCACATCCCTACTAAAACACAGGGTTAGAGCTGCTGACTGTAGATACTAAAGTATCCCTCATCACATCCCTACTAAAACACAGGGTTAGAGCTGCTGACTGTAGATACTAAAGTATCCCTCATCACATCTCTACTAAAACTCAGGGTTAGAGCTGCTGACTGTAGATACTAAAGTATCCCTCATCACATCTCTACTAAAACTCAGGGTTAGAGCTGCTGACTGTAGATACTAAAGTATCCCTCATCACATCCCTACTAAAACACAGGGTTAGAGATGCTGACTGTAGATACTAAAGTATCCGTCATCACATCCCTACTAAAACACAGGGTTAGAGCTGCTGACTGTAGATACTAAAGTATCCCTCATCACATCCCTACTAAAACACAGGGTTATAGCTGATGACTGTAGATACTAAAGTATCCCTCATCACATCCCTACTAAAACAAAGGGTTAGAGATGCTGACTGTAGATACTAAAGTATCCCTCATCACATCCCTACTAAAACACAGGGTTAGAGCTGCTGACTGTAGATACTAAAGTATCCCTCATCACACCCTACTGAAACACAGGGTTAGAGATGCTGACTGTAGATACTAAAGTATCTCTCATCACATCCCTACTAAAACACAGTGTTAGAGATGCTGACTGTAGATACTAAAGTATCCCTCATCACATCCCTACTAAAACACAGGGTTAGAGATGCTGACTGTAGATACTAAAGTATCCCTCATCACATCCCTACTAAAACACAGGGTTAGAGATGCTGACTGTAGATACTAAAGTATCTCTCATCACATCCCTACTAAAACACAGGGTTAGAGCTGCTGACTGTAGATACTAAAGTATCCCTCATCACATCCCTACTAAAACACAGGGTTAGAGATGCTGACTGTAGATACTAAAGTATCCCTCATCACATCCCTACTAAAACACAGGGTTAGAGCTGCTGACTGTAGATACTAAAGTATCCCTCATCACATCCCTACTAAAACACAGGGTTAGAGCTGCTGACTGTAGATACTAAAGTATCCCTCATCACATCCCTACTAAAACACAGGGTTAGAGATGCTGACTGTAGATACTAAAGTATCCCTCATCACATCCCTACTAAAACACAGGGTTAGAGCTGCTGACTGTAGATACTAAAGTATCCCTCATCACATCCCTACTAAAACACAGGGTTAGAGATGCTGACTGTAGATACTAAAGTATCTCTCATCACATCCCTACTAAAACACAGGGTTAGAGCTGCTGACTGTAAATACTAAAGTATCCCTCATCACATCCCTACTAAAACACCGGGTTAGAGCTGCTGACTGTAGATACTAAAGTATCCCTCATCACATCCCTACTAAAACACAGGGTTAGAGCTGCTGACTGTAAATACTAAAGTATCCTTCATCACATCCCTACTGAAACACAGGGTTAGAGCTGCTGACTGTAGATACTAAAGTATCCCTCATCACATCCCTACTAAAACACAGGGTTAGAGATGCTGACTGTAGATACTAAAGTATCCCTCATCACATCCCTACTAAAACACAGGGTTATAGCTGATGACTGTAGATACTAAAGTATCCCTCATCACATCCCTACTAAAACACAGGGTTAGAGATGCTGACAGTAGATACTAAAGTATCCCTCATCACATCCCTACTAAAACATAGGGTTAGAGCTGCTGACTGTAAATACTAAAGTATCCCTCATCACATCCCTACTAAAACACAGGGTTAGAGATGCTGACTGTAGATACTAAAGTATCCCTCATCACATCCCTACTAAAACACAGGGTTAGAGCTACTGACTGTAGATACTAAAGTATCCCTCATCACATCCCTACTAAAACACAGGGTTAGAGATGCTGACTGTAGATACTAAAGTATCCCTCATCACATCCCTACTAAAACACAGGGTTAAAGCAGCTGACTGTAGATACTAAAGTATCCCTCATCACATCCCTACTAAAACACAGGGTTAGAGCTGCTGACTGTAGATACTAAAGTATCCCTCATCACATCCCTACTAAAACACAGGGTTAGAGCTGCTGACTGTAAATACTAAAGTATCCCTCATCACATCCCTACTAAAACACAGGGTTAGAGCTACTGACTGTAGATACTAAAGTATCCCTCATCACATCCCTACTAAAACACAGGGTTAGAGATGCTGACTGTAGATACTAAAGTATCCCTCATCACATCCCTACTAAAACACAGGGTTAGAGATGCTGACTGTAGATACTAAAGTATCCCTCATCACATCCCTACTAAAACACAGGGTTAAAGCAGCTGACTGTAGATACTAAAGTATCCCTCATCACATCCCTACTAAAACACAGGGTTAGAGCTGCTGACTGTAGATACTAAAGTATCCCTCATCACATCCCTACTAAAACACAGGGTTAGAGCTGCTGACTGTAAATACTAAAGTATCCCTCATCACATCCCTACTAAAACACAGGGTTAGAGATGCTGACTGTAGATACTAAAGTATCCCTCATCACATCCCTACTAAAACACAGGGTTAGAGCTGCTGACTGTAGATACTAAAGTATCCCTCATCACATCCCTACTAAAACACAGGGTTAGAGATGCTGACTGTAGATACTAAAGTATCCCTCATCACATCCCTACTAAAACACAGGGTTAGAGCTGCTGACTGCCAGCCTGGCTGACATACAGACCATGTGGTAAAGGTTCACAGTGAGAGATACAGAGTAACAACAGGTCTGGAAACCTGCCTGTCTGACTCTCATTCATGTTGAACAGCAACATTTAAGCCTGGATCTGACCCTACTGATGAATGACTACAGCAACACATATTAGACAGTATGATATATCTGTGGTGTCTACTTTAGTGATTTATGTTTGTAAGACACTTTGTTGTGTTTGTTGACAGGATGAGACAGCAGAGACCAGCCTCACCTGTACCCAGCTGTGTGTCCATGAAGAGTGACTGGTCTATGAATCGACCTATCATGTTCAGTGATGGAGGAGGACCTTCTAATGAGGAAGGGTATGTACTGACCTCTGCTGGTTAAACTAAAACAGGGTTAGAGCTGCTGACTGTAGATACTAAAGTATCCCTCATCACATCCCTACTAACACACAGGGTTAGAGCTGCTGACTGTAGATACTAAAGTATCCCTCATCACATCCCTACTAAAACACAGGGTTAGAGCTGCTGACTGTAGATACTAAAGTATCCCTCATCACATCCCTACTAAAACACAGGGTTAGAGATGCTGACTGTAGATACTAAAGTATCCCTCATCACATCCCTACTGAAACACAGGGTTAGAGATGCTGACTGTAGATACTAAAGTATCCCTCATCACATCCCTACTAAAACACAGGGTTAGAGCTGCTGACTGTAGATACTAAAGTATCCCTCATCACATCCCTACTACAACACAGGGTTAGAGCTGCTGACTGTAGATACTAAAGTATCCCTCATCACATCCCTACTAAAACACAGGGTTAGAGCTGCTGACTGTAGATACTAAAGTATCCCTCATCACATCCCTACTAAAACACAGGGTTAGAGATGCTGACTGTAGATACTAAAGTATCCCTCATCACATCCCTACTAAAACACAGGGTTAGAGCTGCTGACTGTAGATACTAAAGTATCCCTCATCACATCCCTACTAAAACACAGGGTTAGAGCTGCTGACTGTAGATACTAAAGTATCCCTCATCACATCCCTACTAAAACACAGGGTTAGAGATGCTGACTGTAGATACTAAAGTATCCCTCATCACATCCCTACTAAAACACAGGGTTAGAGATGCTGACTGTAGATACTAAAGTATCCCTCATCACATCCCTACTAAAACACAGGGTTAGAGCTGCTGACTGCCAGCCTGGCTGACATACAGACCATGTGGTAAAGGTTCACAGTGAGAGATACAGAGTAACAACAGGTCTGGAAACCTGCCTTTCTGACTCTCATTCAAGTTGAACAGCAACATTAAAGCCTGGATCTGACCCTACTGATGAATGACTACAGCAACACATGTTGGACAGTATGATATATCTGTGGTGTCTACTTTAGTGATTTATGTTTGTAAGACACTTTGTTGTGCTTGTTGACAGGATGAGACAGCAGAGACCAGCCTCACCTGTACCCAGCTGTGTGTCCATGAAGAGTGACAAGTCTATGAATCGACCTATCAAGTTCAGTGATGGAGGAGGACCTTCTAATGAGGAAGGGTATGTACTGACCTCTGCTGGTTAAACTAAAACAGGGTTAGAGCTTCTGACAGTAGATACTAAAGTATCCCTCATCACATCCATACTAAAACACAGGGTTAGAGCTGCTGACTGTAGATACTAAAGTATCCCTCATCACATCCCTACTAAAACACAGGGTTAGAGATGCTGACTGTAGATACTAAAGTATCCCTCATCACATCACATATATAGAATATAATTGTAAATGGAGGCTGTGACTGCGTCCCTGTTGTTATGGTTACTTATTTCATTCACTTTGTACAGGCTCATATACTATGTAGCCAGCGCAATAATTTAGAACGGTGAACAGACAGTTTTGCTGCAACTACGTAAGTAGGTGTCCGTATATCACCGGATAATGGACACCCCTGCAGCCAATCAGAATCAAGTATTCACCCAGACCATGGTATGATTATCTATGGTTTAACCACTAAACACCATCAGGCAAATCAACACCTTTGACCTCCTTGTTGTGTTTGATCAGTGAGAGACAGGACCACAACCTACCAGTCCACTGTGCTGCTTTAATGTTGAACTTTACCTGACATTAACACAGAGACACAACCACAACACAACCACAACAAACTACCCTGAAACTAATGCAGTTATGCAAGCCATACCATACTACCGTTAGGTCATTCCATGTCGGTGCAGACAAATGATTCAAAGCTGCTCTCTCTAATTCAGTAGAGACTAGAGAGAGCCAGGATAAGCCTGTGAGTTACTTCTCCACCTTAAAAGACTTTATTGTACTACATTTATTGTAAACATGTAATTTTGTTATAATAGCTTTACATACAAATAAGAGAGATCAGTGCAGCTCTAGTGAAAGTTTGACAACAATAACCTCCCTACACACACACACACACACACACACACACACACACACACACACACACACACACACACACACACACACACACACACACACACACACACACACACACACACACACACACACACACACACACACACACAGCATGAGAGTCAGTGTCCAGCCCTGCAGGTACCAGGCCTGGTATGAGCACAGACCGGGCGGGGCTCAGCCCTCTTAGACTGGTTGAGACCAGAAGGTCTTAAACTCCTGGGTGGAGGAGTGCTGCAGTGTCTAAAGCAGGCTGCTAGCAAACATGCAGCCCTGTGTGAGGTGGACCCTGATGTCATCTTCAGTGTCTGGTTGAAACACAACACACTTGTTTACATGGGGGTGACAGTGCTCCTATCTTTGATGAATGTATTAAAGGAATAGTGCCTTGTAGTGGTATGGAAGATGGTTTACTTGGTAGTGATGGTATCACTCTTATACAGTGTGTCTGTGTGTATGCATGAGTGGATACAGTCAAGTTTACCACTCGTGCTTATATATGATATACTCTGTAGTAGATGATCAGCCCTTGTACATGTGGTTCATGTGTTTAAGTAATGTCATCTCTTGTCTTTAGAGATCAACAGGAGAAGTCTGAGTCAGACCAGAGTCACCATGAGGACTTGTCCTCCATATTCACAGTGAGTTTTGTGTTAATATAAAGTACAAACAAAACAGAATCATTTGTATCATATTGTTCTACTGTGTAGATATTTCCTGGTTCATCTAATATCTTCCCTCTCTGTTTCAGGTGCTTGAGGAGACCGTCATCAGGTTTGTGAAGAAAGAGCTGAAGAGGATGAAGAGGATTCTGAGTTCAGATTTCCCAGAAGGCTTAGAGAGTCAGAGGGAGGACCAGGAAGTGGTGGACCCTGAATATCAGAAGCAGGAGAGCAGTGCCAGAGAGGGAGCTCTGAAGATCACACTGCACGTCCTGAGGAACATGAACCACAAGGAGCAGGCTGACACTCTGGAGAAAAGTAAGAGACTCCAGATTTAGTCTTAGTAGACCCGTTTGATGGTATATGATGAAGGTTAGATAAAGAAAGTTATGAGACTCAGAGTAGCCCAATGTTGTGTAGATCTTCCTATGACCTTGTACTATGTGTGAATATACTAAACTGTTTCATTATTGTGTACCTGATAAATGGTCATAGATTGGAAATTTGTTTTGAATTGAATGTCAAGGACACATTGTCAGTTCATAATCTGTGAATAATCAAAACTACATTTAACAAAAACACGCACTTAACGTGTTGTTTTTTGTTTAGATGAGCGTGCTCAGATTTGTCGACAGAAACTCAAATCTGAACTAAGGAAGAAGTTTGAAACTGTGTTCGAGGGCATAGCTAAACAAGGAAACCCAACTCTTCTCAATAAGATCTACACAGATCTCTACATTACAGAGGGTGAGAGTGGAGGGATCAATAATGAACATGAGGTGAGACAGATTGAGACAGCATCCAGGAAATCAGCAAGAACAGAAACAGCCATCACATGCAACAACATCTTTAAACCCTCAGCTGGACGAGACACACATATCAGAATTGTTCTGACAAAAGGAGTTGCTGGCATCGGAAAAACTGTCTCAGTGCAGAAGTTCATCACGGACTGGGCTGAGGGACTAGCTAATCAGGAAATCCAGTTCATCTTTCCTCTTCCGTTTCGAGAACTGAATTTGTTGGATGGAGAAGAGTTCAGTCTGAAGGAACTTGTCCATCACTTCTTCTCGGAAACCAGAGAATTAGGAATCTCCAACTACGACAAGTACAACGTTCTGTTTGTCTTTGACGGTCTGGATGAGTGTCGACTGCCCTTAGCCTTCAAAAAGAACAAGAGCTGGTGTGATGTCACAAAGTCCACCTCAGTGGATGTGCTGCTGACCAATCTGATCAGAGGAAAGCTTCTTCCCTCTGCTCTCATCTGGATCACCACTCGACCTGCAGCAGCCAATCAGATCCCTTCTGAGTGTGTTGACCTGGTGACAGAGGTACGAGGGTTCAATGACCCACAGAAGGATGAGTACATCATGAAGAGATGTAGTGATGAGATCCTGGCCAGGAGAATCATCTCACACATCAAGACATCAAGGATCCTCTACATCATGTGCCACATTCCAGTCTTCTCTTGGATTACTGTTACAGTCCTTGAACACATGCTGAGAACAGAGAAGAAAGAGAAGATGCCCAAGACCCTGACTGAGATGTACACAGCCTTCCTGGTGTTACAGACCAAACAGAAGAAGGTGAAGTATGCTGGGAAAACCGAGACCGATCCACACTGGGATGAAGACAGCATTCAGAGTATTCTGTCACTGGGAAAACTGGCCTTCCACCAGCTGGAGAAAGGCAACCTGCTTTTCTATGAGAAAGACCTGACAGAGTGTGGAATTGATGTCCGTGATGCCTCAGTGCACTCAGGAGTGTTCACACAGATCTTCAGACAGGATGGTAAAGTCTTCCAGGAGAAGGTGTTCTGCTTTGTCCATCTGAGCTTTCAGGAGTTTCTGGCTGCTGTGTTTGTGTTTCTCTCATTCATCAACAACAATGACAATCTGATGTCTGAGACTCCATCAGCTTCCAGTTCCAACAAAGTGTTGACTCTTTTCAGAGAGAAACCAGAAGTCGGATTCTACAAGAGTGCTGTGGACAAGGCCTTGCAGAGTAAGAATGGACAACTGGACCTTTTCCTCCGCTTCCTCCTGGGCCTCTCAATGGAGTCCAATCAGACTGACTTACGAGGCCTACTGACTCAGACAAGAAGCAAAACACAGAGCCATGAGAAAACAGTCAAGTACATCAAGGAGAAGATCAGAGAGGATCCCTCTCCAGAGAGATGCATGAATCTGTTCCACTGTCTGAATGAACTGAATGACCATTCTCTGGTGGAGGAGATCCAACACTACCTAAGCTCAGGAAGTCTCTCCAGTGAGAAGACGCTCTCATCTACACAGTGGTCAGCTCTGGTCTTTGTGTTGCTGAATTCAGAAGAGAAGATGGACGTGTTTGACCTGAAGAAATACTCCAGATCAGAGGAAGGTCTTCTGAGGCTGCTGCCAGTGGTCAAAGACTCCAAAACTGCTCTGTATGTATAAGGCTTTTATTTTATTTTTTTAGATAATATTACAACAGCACATCTTGTGATAGTGTTTGATTATCGTATGTTCCTATTATACAAAACGTGACTGATGATGTCTCATGTTCTCCTTATGTTATTAGGCTGAATGACTGTAACCTCTCAGAACGGTGCTGTGAAGCGCTGGCCTCAGCTCTCCCCTCCTCAGATCTGACAGAGCTGGACTTGAGTAACAACAACCTGGGGGATTCAGGCATGAAGCTGCTCTCTGCTGGACTGGGGAATCCACTCTGCAAGCTGGAAACACTGAGGTCTGTATTCATGTTCAACATGACACAACTATAGTTATAATCTCACACCACGCACTGAATCACACACTGGTCATAAGTTTGTGGTCTATTAAAGGTACAAGGGGTCCGGCTAATGAAATAGTCAGGGCAGTCAAGGGTCGTAATCCACAAGGAGTCATTCAGGTACAGGGCAGCAGGCAGGATCGGAGTCAGGGCAGGCAGGATGTAAAGACCAGGGGAACTAAGAGGCAGAAAACGCTAAAGGAGGTAGAGAAAAATATGCTGGTACTGTAGTCTTGACAAACAAGAAGAACTGAACCTAAACAAAAAACACAGGATAAATGCGGGTAGGAAGGAAGATGGGAGACACCTGAAGGGGGGTGGAGACAAACATGAGATGGGTGAAACAGATCAGGGTGGGACAGGAATCTCTTTAAGACATACTACTTCATTATATTATTGTAGATTGACATGGCATTGTGTTTTGTATCTGTCTGCTAGTGTACTGTTGTCCCTGTGCTTGACACCACTATCCCTACATCAAGGGTTGTGTGTCAGAAATAGCCAGAAAAGTATGCTGCGTGGTATACTGACAGACCTGCTATTGGATGTAATATGTAATACTTTCTTGGTGTATTGTACTACTATGACGATTTTGTGAGGAACAGAAGGGTAAAATTAAAGAGGCCATTGCAAATGTTACCCTTCTGTTCCTCCCTCAAAATGGTCCTTCTCAACTTTTTTAAAAGGACAGAAAAGGTGCACTGCATGTACAATTTCTGACACTATAGTTTGGTACGATTCCATTTGAGATAAAAGTAAAGTCAGCCAACCTGAACAGACAGTCCTCTGACTAATCAAACCTTCTTGGTGTTTTAGAGTAAAATGACAGACTGATATTCTTTATTTCTACCTCCAGAGGGTAGTAGTGTTTATAATTCTTCTTATAATCATAATAGAAATACCTCAGGATGACCACATGATGTCTCAGTAAATGACAAGAGATAGAATATTCCACAGGTACAATCCAGCCCAGTGACATCAGCTTCTCAGACAGGTTAATATTTCACATTGGTTACTGACTACCGTGTCATTGTGTTCAAATCAATGTTATTTGTATAGCCCTTTCTACAAGCAATGTCACAGAGGGCCCATAGAACTGCACCTAAACCAACCTAAACCCTCAAGGAAGACAAGGAAAAACTCAGGAAAACTCAGTTAAAACATTTAAGAAAGCCTGGGAGGAGCAATTCAGTGAGAGTTCCACTTCTCCAGAGGTGGTCGGTGACTAAGAGAGGTGCAGACCACAAGCAAAGCATAATCATGCATCAAGAGTAGAGATGGAAATAAAATGTGCAAATGGATGTTGAACACAGATAATCAGAGCTCCAACTCAGTGCTCTTGATGTAACCCTAATAAACACCTAGACAGTGCCAGCCTCCCTGATTGAAACATGAAGTCTGTTCCAGAGGAGAGAAGCTCTATATGAGAACACCTTGTCCCCCCTGTTGGTTTCAGCTTGCAACAGTAACTCACCACAACACCCATAGGAAATGATCAGACTGATTTTCTTTATTTCTACCTCTAGAAGATAGTAGTGTTAGTAATCCATATCATGATTACCTTCTACAGGCTGTCAGGCTGTCACATCACAGAGGAAGGATGTGCTTCTCTGAGCTCAGCTCTGAAGTCAACCTCCTTCCTGAGACAACTGGATCTAAATAACAATGATCTGAAGGATGCCGGCATGAAGCTGCTCTCTGCTGGACTGGGGAATCCACTCTGCAAACTGGACACACTGAGGTCTGTATTTATGTTCTACATGAGACATTAGTAAAGTTATAATCACATAATGTATTTGTATGGTTGATTTAGATAACAGAGTTTCACTCATGGCTTCATCAAAGAGAGAACTGGAGGGAATATCATCTGCAGCACCTTTATAGACTCTGTAATCTAAATCAGTAGCACACATAATATCACTTTCCCATTGTGGACGTGTGTCTTTGTGGTTGTTGTGATGTTAATTCTTTTTTACATTTTACGAATGTTGGGGTCACTAGGAAAAGTAAGACATTTGAAGTTGGAAAAAAAACTGATTTGGGAGTTTTCTCTGCTGTTAAATAAAACTACAGTCATCTTTGACCCTTATGACTACACAAGGGACTATTCATCATATTATTGTACATTTAAGGGCCAGGGAGACGTGCACAAAGTACGCACCAAACAAACGCAGGATACGTGCTGCAGCCATTCAGCATGTGTACACGTACATAGCGGAAAGTATATTTCGGCCTTAAGTGTCAGGTGCAACGCTGCTCTTTAGGAAGTTGAACACACATGTATTGGTCATTTGCACAGATCACTAAAGATAATATTGGCCATTATATTCCTTGAGGTTGGTTTTGCTACATGTAACATAGCATTAAAGCAAAAAGAGAACAGACTGCAGACAAGAATGTAACAACTTTAAACTACACTGCTCAAAATAATTAAAGGAACCGTTTTTTATCAGGGTATGGCATGAATTAACTCTGATAATGATCTGGTCAGTTAAGTGGCAGAGGGGTACTTTCCGCTGCATTGGTGTTGATGTAATTAACAACAGGTACACTAGAGGGGCAACAATGAGCCGACCCCAAAACAGGACTGGTTTTGCATGTGGAGGCCATTTCAAGTTTTTCCCTCTTGATCTCTTTGAGTGGGAGCATGAGTCGATTTCTTAACCCTACAGAAGTTGCACATATTGTCCAACTCCGTGCCGTTGCAAGGAGATTTGATGTGTCTCCCAGCACAATCTCCAGTACATGGAGGACATTCCAGGAGACAGGCAGTTACTCTAGGAGAGCTGGACAGGGCCGTAGAAGGTCCTCGACCCATCAGCAGGGCCGATATCTGCTGCTTTGTGCAAGGAGGAACAGGTTGAGCACTGCCCGAGCCCTACAGAATGACCTCCAGCAAGCCACTGGTGTGAATGTCTCTGCCCAAACAATCAGAAACAGACTTCATGAGGGTGTCCTCAGGGCGCAACGTCCTGTAGTGTGCCCTGTGCTCACTGCCCAGCACCGTGGAGCTCGATTGGCCTTTGCTATAGAACACCAGAACTGGCATGTCCGCCCCTGGCACCCTGTGCTTTTCAAAGATGAGAGCAGGTTCACCCTGAGCACCTGTGATAGACGTGAAAGGGTCTGGAGAAGCCAAGGAGAACACTGTACTGCCTGCAACATCATTCAGCATGACCGGTTTGGTGGTGGGTCAGTGATGGTCTGGGGAGGCATATCCATGATTAACCGTTTGTTCCAACACCGTTATCCACGAACAGCATCCGAATATAGCAGTTCCTCTTCTCTCAGGATGGAAGGCAGAGCCAACAGGCAGTTATGTTGCTCTTTTGGAGCAGAATATGGTTATCCAATGACCTAACAGAATTAAATAAATACTGATAAGCATTCTGTTATTTTAAAATATATACATTTATTGGGTAGCTAATTTTTTTTTGCATACATTTGGTTAATTTCACTTCCATTGAATTCCCCTTTCATTTTTCAGAAGAACTTGCTGTTATTTTACTATGATAAAATTGTCCAATAGCATGACGTGTTTGCATGTTCTGTCATGTGATCTCCATCTCTGGATCAGTTAGCCATGTTTCTAAAAAGAACGACGTTAACTAATGGCGTCGGAACCAGCGATGTACAGCTGCTCAGAAAATTCAAAGATAAGAAAAATGTAGCTAACATCTGAAAGTTTAAGTCAACAAAACATGACTTTCCAGTCCAGAACAAAAGTATTTCAGAGTTTTTTTACTGTAATTTAGAAGAAGTTTACCTCAGGATAACCACAGGATATTCGCGGTGTATAAACCAGGACATTTTGTAGCTAGCTAAAAAAGAGCAACTGAGGTGGGATATTCTTCAATTGGAATCCAACTCAGTGGAACAAGTTCGCCAGGTAGGCTAATATTTCACCGTTTTATATGTAAAATGACATTTTAGTTGACTGAGGCAGGGTAGGGGGAACGGGAGGTAGTTACAAATATCTAGGAAGAGGCAGCAGGAGAGGGCTTTGCCGTTTAGTTGTTTATTATGCGTAAGACCTCATTGGCGTAATGCAGGAACGTTTGTATGCCGACTGCACGACTTTCAAACAGACGATATTGTTGTATGATTTTAGCATTCAGTCGAACAACCCCATTATATTAGCCGTTTCCCAATATGGCTTTTATAGCATCAATAAAGCGTGCTTGATGCTGCCAGTACACACTCTCCCTGAGCGTTCAACTTCAGAATTTCCATCTACGTCAATCATACCAGCGCAGGTGACGACAATGTCCCTTGATTGGGGATAGCGGCCAGATTTTGTGGAATACAAAACACCTTTTTCAGTTTGAAGCTCAAGTTCCAATAAAAGGGCGAGTTCTCGCTTAATGTTTCTAGTTTTCCAATACGTCTATATCGTTGCCATTATACACAGGTAGTTTAGGAGTGATCTTATGCTGACACAATGTATCAGATTTTCCAGTCCTTATTTGCCGTTTAGTTGTTATTTATTATGCATAGTTGTAAAATGTAGATTGACATACCAGGTTTCCCAATGTCATTGGTGGTCTGTGCACTGTGGTCTGTTCTCTGGTCTGGTGAGAACTGTGTCCCTTCCCTCTACCTGTGCCCCTTCCTGTCACCTGTGTCCCTAAATATAGAACCCTGTGCCTCCAATGACTGCCACCCAGTGTCCAAAATATTCTGACAGTTCTATCTAACCAAAATAATATGACATGTCAATAAGAAACACAAATGGCTCCTACAGTTAGGAAAGTGGAAGATAGATGCTGTCTATTGTGCCGGAAAGCTAAAGGAGAACTACAGCTTAACTACAGTTTAAACAAGAACTCACACAGGGAGACTTATTAGTTGATTTGGTCACTACCTCCGTATACAGAGGAAAGGACATTTTTGTTTATTGTCTATTAATTGTAAAGTGGTATGTTCACATCAACCAAGAGGCCAGTCGTGATGTGTCGTTTGTGAACGATTCCTTCATATTGAACGAATCTTTAGAATGACTGGGGAGTAACGAGTCGTCTCAGTGAGTGATTCGTTCATCTTCTCGTGGCAGCGCATAGGGACTGTTGCATTGGCTCAGTAGAGAAAACAGAAAGGATTCGTTCACCTCATTCACGTTCACGTGACTGCTAGGTTTAGCATAGAAGACGTGAATGATTCGAGTGATAATTACAGGTTTTGTTATTTTTGCTTTACTTACAGTTCAGTGCAGTAATTGTTTGCTGTGATAATTAAATACCAGTGTGATAATAAGTGACCATTTCAAATCATGCAAACTGTCATGATGTATTGTATTTAATGGGGGAGTTTTTGTGGAAATATTGTGCAATTCCTTTCCCTATAGCCTACTCTAATTTATCTTGGCTGGTTTAGATGCACTAATATTTCTTCCTTTGGAATATGATAACTGTTTCAAATAGTGGAAATATTGAACAAGCAAACTTGCTGGTTCTTTATCCTCGATTCTCTATGATCATCCCAACATTCCCAATACAAAAACCATGTTGTACAAATATATAGAATTGTCTGTCACATGGCTCTTCTTTCATTGGCTCACTTGCATGGATCCTGCACGCGTGCATGTGTGCGTGCATATGTCTTAAAGTGGCCCTGCTTAGGCTAACTAATTGATAAGATAAGGATCTTCCTGTTTACCTAAGCCTTTACCTTGCCTATAGTTCACCTGGGGGGTTTGCCTCTCTCTACACAAATGGAATGCTGAACACAGTATCATTCTTATACAGTATAAAGAGTTACATCTTCAGCTTTTCTGATATTGGATTACATGGGTCACTCTGTCTAATGAGGGGAGGTGCAGCTATGACAGTACCTGCCAAATGAACCCCTCTGTGCTGACTCACTCTGGAGGCCCAGATGGATTCTGTCACAATATTGATCCTCTTTCTACAGGCTGTCAGGCTGTCTGGTCACAGAGGAAGGCTGTGCTTCTCTGGCCTCAGCTCTGAGGTCCAACCCCTTCCACCTGAGGGAACTGGACCTGAGCTACAATCATCCAGGAGAAAAGGGATTGAAGCTGCTCTCTGCTAGACTGGAGGATCCACACTGCAGACTGGAGAAACTCAAGTAAGATGTTTGTTTTTTATATACCTCTTAATGTAATGTCGCTTAACACTGAATATATCTAATTACGTTAATAGGCCTTGCATTTCTTGATGTTACAATTAAAACTGCATGTTTAATCTACAATATGGTTGTAGCCACAATCATAATTGTATTTCCAGAAAGCGGGTTTAGTGAAAACTGAGTTTTTAAACCCTGAGATGAGGGAAACTCTGGGTTTTTAGCTCCAGAAAGAGAGGTCACTAAAACCAGACGTTGTAAAATGTAGCTCAGCTCAAACCTAGGTCTTAGTGTCGGTTTGAAGTGAATGTAGCTAGGGACTTCAACAAGAAAAGAAAATGGAATCAATTTGAGCGCAAAATAGTTTTTGAGCTTCATATAATATAAACATTATATTATATGAATATTATATCATATCAATATTATATCATATTGTTATATTTGCCGAATTTTTTTTTAACTACAAATATTATTATATTTACTCAGTTTTGGACACCTTTGTGCAGAGAATGCTGATACTAAGGCCCAATCCCAATGTCCCCCCTAAACCCTAAGCCCTGAACCCTCACACACTTACTTGACGTCACCTAGTAAGTGATTGAGTGCAAGAGGCTACAAGAGCTCAAAATGCTATAAATTGGAATGGTTCAGCACTTTGCGGCATTATAGGTAAAATAGTAATGTTGTTGGATCAAATCTGATGAAAGCATATTTGGAATTTATCATCAAAGGACAACCTACACACTAGGGCTGCACGATTATGGGCAAAATGATAAGCACGATTATTTTGATCAACATTGAGATCACGATTAATTATCATGATTATTTGTTGATTTTAACCAAAACAACTTTTTTTGTCACGTAGGCTAATTATACCATGCAGTTCGTCAGTGATGAAGTAAGCAAACAGCGCTTGATCGGCCATGACTGACGTCAACGCAGCAAACCAGGAAGCAGGAATGTCCGACTTTACGCAGCCGTTTATAACTCTTCCCCGACTGCAAGCAGCAACTCTCGCTGGTCGTTTCATGCAGCCAATGTCGAACGCACCTATGGTTTACTGAGCGCTAAATTGGCTTTGCCAAAAGAATGCCGCATTTTAAATATCGCTCCATCACGCGAATTTGATCGTGGGAAGCCAAAATCGTGATTAAAATTGTATTAATTGTGCAGCCCTACTACACCCAGTTCTGGCTATATTAACCGTCAGTGAGCTTTGTGTTTAAACTTACTGATGTTAACTGTTATTTCTAACTTCTATTTCTGTTTACGTCAGGGTTGGTTGCTCCTTCCATGCTTGTTTGTTTACTGTTCTTCGTCTTTCTTGTCTTATGAGGAGGGTTAGCCAGGATCTTTTTCTCTCTTCCAGGCTTCCCCCGGTAACCCTCGTGTTTCACGTCACTACGCTGTGAATTGTGGGCAAGTCTGCAAAAATGCAGACTTACGGGTGCCTAAAATGTCTTCGAAAGAGCCCTCACGAACTTGACAATTTGACAGTGGGACAGCCCTAAGCCCTCACAGACTTAGTGAGAACGTGCCTCAAAGTCTGTGAGTCTGTGAGGGTGGACATTGGGATTGGGCCTAACCGTTCGTAAACTCCAGATTGATTGTCCTGTTGTCTCCGAGGGAAAAAGCTGTTTGACCCGTGCATTGATTCAGAGCGTGCACGGAGAGAGGGGTTTATTCACAGACGTGTCTGTTGTAGTGAGAGAGAGAGAACGCGAGCGGGGCAAGAAGGGGCTGAGCGAATCAGTATGCTGCGTGCAGCTCTACTATTAAATATTTTTTTGTGATGTTAAACAGTAAAAGCAAAAACACCATTTTATAAATTTGTGGTGGTAAATCTCTAATTGTGGCGGGCCGTTACAAATAAATTAATGTATGGGAAACACTGAAAACTGGGTGTGTTGCCACGGTAACTGACTGTGAACCTCACCTGCTTGCTGGCAGCTTTTCTGTAACAAACCATGAGTTTCTCCCTCTCCCCTCCCTCATGCTGAGCCTGAAGCTACTGTCAGACATGGGGGGTCCTTTCCTCATCAACCTGATTGTTGTTGAAGCCATATAACACATACGGATGACATGAAATTCTACAGTTTTCCATGCAGAGCTAACCTGGCATTTCCTGAACATCTCACTGTTAATCTGTGCTGTGGAGGTTGATGGACCCTCCTTCTCGTAATCTTGTCATTAAAAAGGAGAAGAATGTGCCAGTTGTTTTGCGCACATAGGATTGTTCCATTTCTTCTTCACTTGTAGTAAGACGTTAGCCTGGTCCTAACCAGACTCTCGTACATTTCATTTGTACAGAGAGTCTGGGCTCGCTCCCTTGACAAGCGTTAACTTCCTTGAAGGCGGGTACTCTGTTGAAGTTTAAAACTATTGGATCTGCCCAGAGCCACTCTGGATCTGCCATAACCAATCGCTAGCGTTCGCCTTAGCCAACTCCTTCACCACTAACGGAGCGAGCTGGAAAATCAAACGAACCCCGTGGGGAGCAAAGATTGTTCTTGCTCCGGCTTTAACTTCTGGATATTCGGCAGCGTTGCCACAACAGACCGAATGGCTTCGCTCGCATCTTTCTCCGTCGCCATTACAGAACTACAACTCAAACTAGTGCACGACATCAACGTCATCGTTCTCAGCCACTCCCTCTGTTTGCTGATTGGACGGTAAAAAGTTGACTTGAGACATCAACTAATATACGGAAAGCCCTGACGGAGTACAGAAGCAAAATGAAAATTGAGCGGAAGTACGTAGGAGGGCAGAGCCAGGCTAGTAAGACGTGGTTAAATGTCAAATTAATATACTGCTTTGAAATGTACTGAATGAACAATTGCCTCTTTTGCTGTTGAAGTAGTTTTTCTGCTTTCTGAAAATGTCTTCATACTCGCCTGCACGCATGAGAATTTCTAATTCTCTGGATAAGAGCGTCTGCTAAATGACTAAATGTAATTCCAGTGAATTAGAAATGAACTAACTCAGATCAGCTGTTCTGGAAGCGATAACTCTGAGCTTCCCATCTCAGGGTTCATCAAGTCAGAGTTCAGGGTTCGGCTCAGAGTTTGTAAAACCTGCTTTCTGGAATACACCTCTGATGATGAGAGAAACAACATGTTTACTTAGAAAGTCAGTTGCTAAGTCACTTATCAACAGGTGAAGTGTATTTTCATCATTCCTCTGCTTATCCCTGCAGTGTGGATCATGGTGGAGAGTGCCGGATCAAACCTGGCTTTTTGAAGGCCTGGAGATGTGAGTATTGACTGCTACTTGGTTCTAGTACACAAGGTCATACAAGGGACTACCATTAGTGACTTGGACACTGTCAAAAATGGACACACTCACACACACTGTAAACACACACTTTTAGAAGCAGTAATTTAACACAATTACCCACATCAATACTGTGTGTACGTCTGTGTGTGCTATGTCCCCTTCCTTCTCTCCTCCCCTCTTCCTCTCCTCCCCTCTTCCCCTCCTCTGCTCTCCTCCCCTCTTCCCCTCCTCCCTCTTCCTCTCCTCCCCTCTTCCCCTCCTCTGCTCTCCTCTCCTCTTCCCCTCCTCCCTCTTCCTCTCCTCCCCTCTTCCCTCTACTCTCCTCCCCTCTTCCCCTCCTCTGCTCTCCTCTTCCCCTCCTCCCTCTTCCTCTCCTCCCCTCTTCCCTCTGCTCTCCTCTTCCCCTCCTCCCTCTTCCTCTCCTCCCTTCCTCCCCTCTTCCCTTCTTCCCCTCCCTCTCCTCCCCTCTTCCCCTCCTCCCTCTTCTCCTCTTCCTCTCCTCCCCTCGTCCCCTCCTCCCCTCTTCCCTTCTTTCCCTCCCCCTCTTCCCTTTTTCCCTCTCCTCTCCTCTTCCCCTCCTCCCTCTTCCTCTCCTCTTCCTCTCCTCTTCCCCTCCTCCCTCTTCCTCTCCTCCCCTCTTCCCTTCTTCCCCTCCTCCCTCTTCTCTCCTCTTCCTCTCTTCCTCTCCTCCCTTCCTCCCCTCTTCCCTTCTTCCCCTCCCTCTCCTCCCCTCTTCCCCTCCTCCCTCTGCTCTCCTCCCCTCTTCCCCTCCTCCCTCTCCTCCCCTCCCCTCTTCCCTTCTTCCCCTCCTCCCCTCTTCCCCTCCTCCCTCTTCTTTCCTCTTCCTCTCTTCCTCTCCTCCCCTTTTTCCTTCTTCCCCTCCTCCCTCTTCTCCTCCCCTCGTCCCCTCTTCCCCCCCTCCCTCGTCTCCTCTTCCTCTCCTCCCCTTCTCCCTCTCCTCTCCTCCCCTCGTCCCCTCCTCTCCTCTTCCCCTCATCCCTCTCCTCCCCTCTTCCCCTCTTCCCTCTTCCCCTCCTCTGCTCTCCTCTTCCTCTCCTCCCCTCTTCCCCTTCTCCCTCTCCTCTCCTCTTCCCCTCCTCTCCTCTTCCCCTTCTCCCCTCTTCCTCTCCTCCCCTCTTCCCTTCTTCCCCTCCTCCCTCTCCTCCCCTCTTCCCCTCCTCCCTCTTCCCTCCTCCCCTCCTCTGCTCTCCTCTTCCCGTTCTCCCTCTCCTCCCCTCTTCCCCTCTTCCTCTCCTCCCCTCTTCCCTTCTTCCCCTCCTCCCTCTCCTCCCCTCTTCCCCTCTCCTCTGCTCCCCTCCTCCCCTTCTCCCTCTCCTCTCTTCCCCTCCTCCCCTCTTCCACTCTTCCCTCTGCTCTCCTCTCCTCTTCCCCTCCTCCCTCTCCTCCCCTTTTCCCCTCTTCCCTCTGCTCTCCTCTTCCTCTCCTCCCCTCTTCCCCTTCTTCCTCTCCTCCCTTCTTCCCCTCCTCCCCTCTTCCCCTTCTTCCTCTCCTCCCTTTTTCCCCTCCTCCCCTCTTCCCCTCCTCCCCTCTTCTCCTTCTTCCTCTCCTCCCTTCCTCCCCTCTTCCCCTCTTCCCCTTCTTCCTCTCTTCCTTTTCCCTCTGCTCTCCTCCCCTCTTCCCCTTCCTCCCCTCCTCCTTCTCTTCACTTCTCCCTCTCCTCCCCTGTTCCCCTCCTCCCTAGAAAGATGGAGTGATGGGGGCATATCAGGGGTAAGGAGATGAGGGATGATGGAAAGAGAGATTTGGAGGGAGAGAGGTAGCATGTGAGGGAGGGAGAACAGAATGGGAGAATGAAAGGAAGAGAGGGAGAGTGGAAGAGAGAGAGGGGGAGGGACAGAGAGCAGGGTAGAGAGAGAGAGAGTGAAGAGAGAGAGAGAGTGAGGATGGGTAGAGAGAGAGAGAGAGAGTGAAGAGAGAGAGAGAGTGAGGATGGGTAGAGAGAGAGAGAGAGAATGAAAGGGGGAGTGAGGATGGGTAGAGAGAGAGAGAGAGTGAAGAGAGAGAGAGAGAGTGAGAATGGGTAGAGAGAGAGAGAGAGAGAGAGAGAGAGAGAGAGAGAGAGAGAGAGAGAGAGAAAGGGGGAGGGCAGGAAGAGGGAGACATTCTAATGTGAATGATGATGATCAGTAATATATTGTGTCTTGGTCTCCCCCATCAGATGCCTGTGAGCTCACACTGGACCCAAACACAGCACACAGAGAACTCTCTCTGTCCGAGGAGAACAGAAAGGTGACAAGGAGGAGAGAGAAGCAGCCGTATCCTCGTCACCCAGAGAGATTTGAGGAGTGGCCACAGGTGCTGTGTAGAGAGGGTCTGTCTGGGCGCTGTTACTGGGAGGCAGAGTGGAGTGGAGGAGGATGGGTTGTTATAGCAGTGACATATAAAGGAATCAGCAGGAGAGGAGGGGGTGCTGACTGTGGGCTTGGATGGAATAACAAGTCCTGGAGTCTGGACTGTGATGATAACAGTTACTCTGCCTGGCACAATGATAAGAGAACTGACATACCTGCCCCCCCCTCCAGCTCCCACAGAGTAGGAGTGTATCTGGACTGGCCGGCCGGCACTCTGTCCTTCTACACAGTCTCCTCTGACACACTGACCCACCTGCACACATTCCACAGCACATTCACTGAGCCCCTCTATCCTGGGTTCAATGTTTATGGCTCCTCAGTGTCCCTGTGTCAGGTAGAATAGCCCACACACACTCTCACACACTGTGCTCACATAGATGTCATTGAAGATTGAACTGTATACAGTTGTGATTGATATCCCAGAGTGTTTGTAAATATTGCTGTGTGTAGAATGTTTGTTTTGTTTTAACCTTTAGATGTAAATATTACTGATATAAAATTTGATTAATATCTCTAAATATTACCGACGCTTCCACCAGAGTGAGTTATTTTTCCAAAACGGAAGCTAGCTAGCTTTAGTTAGCTTCCGTTACCTAGCAACCTAGCATAATACTCGTAGCAATGCTACTACCTGCTAGCGTTACTTGTTAGCCTCCTAACTGTACATTTTGAAGCCATACTACAGCGTTTGTCATGTCGTTTTTGTCTATCGGAAAATAGTGGGTTGGAATGTTCAGAATCACACGTGCGACGTTACTCTGTGGGGCTTTCGAACTATCGCACACGTGTGATGCTACTCCTTAACGGGTTCATTGTTGACAAACAACAATCCAAGTTTATGTACCCTTAGTATAGATAGTCCACATATTTACATTTTAGGTATATGTTTATTGTATGCACCTTCCTGCCAAAGCAAATTCCTTGTCTGTGCAAACTCTCATGGCGAATAAATCCCATTCTGATTCTGATCCTGTCTTTGATCTCAGTTCCACTGAATGTGATGAACTAAATAGTGTCTTAGTGACTAAATAAGGAGAAATAAAGATGTTTTATACAGGATGATAGAAGACATGCTGTGTGTTTGTTGGTGACCCAGTGGCCCTATAGACACACACACACACACACAGACACACAGACACACACACATTTACACACACACACACACACGTACACACACACACATGTACACACACACACACACACTGGAAACACTACATTTAGGACCAGTAATATGACAGTATTACCCACTTGAATATACACTGTGTGTGTGTCTAGTGTGATCCCCTCCCTCCCTACTCTCTCCTTCCACCCTCCCTCCCTACTCTCTCCCCCCCACCCTCTCTCCCTACTCTCTCCCCCCACCCTCCCTCCCCACACTCCCTCCCTACTCTCTCCCCCCACCCTCCCTCCCTACTCTCTCTCCCCCCACCCTCCCTCCCTACTCTCTCCCCCCACCCTCCCTCCCTACTTTACATTTACATTTACATTTATTCATTTAGCAGACGCTTTTATCCAAAGCGACTTCCAAGAGAGAGCTTTACAAAGTGCATAGGTCACTGATCATAACAACAAGATAGCCAAAAAACATCGCGAGTAGCCAAAACATGAAGCACACATTGTGAACAACCAAAGTAAGTGCCAAAGGGAAGAACCATAAGAGCATGTAGTTAAACAAGTCACAACCAAACAACATGAACAGCTATAAGTGCAAGTGTACCTGTGGGAAAAAGCAAGCAACAGTAATAAAACAATATATCACAGCGAGAACCAAAAATTTTAATCAGTTACCACTAACCACAAGAGCAACAAGTCTCTAAGCAAGAGTCATTGTGATCCTTGAGGAAACTAACATCGGGTCAAGCGAACCGTTCCTAAGTACCGTTGTACTCCCGGAACAAGTGCGTCTTGAGCCTTTTCTTGAAGGTGGAGAGACAGTCAGTGTCTCTGATGGAGGTGGGGAGTTGATTCCACCACTGGGGGGCCAGACAGGAGAAGAGCTTGTGTTGGGACCGGGCGGTCTTGAGCGGTGGGACCACCAGGCGGTTGTCTGAAGAAGACCGTAGGTGGCGGGTGGGGGTGTAAGGCTGCAGGAGAGACTTGATGTAGACGGGTGCAGTCCCGTTCACTGCTCGGAAGGTCAATACCAGGGTCTTGAATCTGATACGGGCCATGATAGGTAGCCAGTGGAGAGAGATGAGGAGCGGGGTAACATGGGAGCGTCTGGGTAGATTGTAGACCAGGCGGGCCGCCGCGTTCTGAATCCTCTGAAGAGGGCGGGTTGCACATGCTGGGAGACCAGCGAGCAGAGAGTTGCAATAGTCCAACTTGGAGAGGACGAGTGCTTGGACTAGCAGCTGGGTGGAGTGCTCAGACAGGTATCTCCTGATCTTCCGGATGTTGTAGAGGGTGAATCTACACGACCGGGAGACCGCAGCAATGTGGGCCGTGAGGGAGAGCTCGTCGTCCATGGTAACCCCAAGGTTCCTGGCAGAGGATGAAGGGGTCACCGTCGCAGATCCCAGGGTGATTGAGAGATCGTGGGAGATGGAGGGTTTAGCCGGGATGATGAGAAGTTCTGTTTTGGCGAGGTTCAGCTGGAGGTGGTGCTCGGTCATCCAGGCGGAGATGTCTGTGAGGCAGGCCTCAATCCTAGCTGAGATCCCCGGATCGGTCGGGGGGAACGACAGGTACAGCTGCGTGTCGTCAGCGTAGCAGTGGTAGGAGAAGCCATGGGAGGTGATGATTGGTCCAAGTGAGGTGGTGTACAGAGAGAAGAGGAGGGGTCCAAGGACGGAGCCCTGTGGGACACCAGTGGAGAGCTGGCGAGGGCCCGACAGTTTGCCTCCCCAGGAAACCTGGTAGGATCTTCCCGACAGGTAGGATGAGATCCACTGGAGTGCAGTGCCAGTGATGCCCATCTCAGAAAGTCTGGCGAGCAGGATCTGGTGGTTAACCGTATCAAACGCTGCAGAAAGGTCCAGCAGAATGATAACGGATGACCTGGAAGCCGCTCTGGCAGACTGGAGGGCAGTGGTGACTGAAAGGAGGGCAGTCTCTGTGGAGTGGCCAGTCTTGAAGCCCGATTGGTTGGGGTCAAGCAGGTTGTTCTGAGAGAGAAAGTTAGACAGTTGGTTAGATACAGCACGTTCAATTGTTTTTGAAAGGAAGGGTAACAGTGATACCGGTCTGTAGTTCTGGAGAACGGCAGGGTTAAGGGAGGGTTTTTTGAGTAGAGGGGTAACTCTAGCCTGTTTGAAGGCAGAGGGGAAGGTGCCAGAGGTGAGAGAGGAGTTTAGGACATGGAGAAGAAAAGTTATGATGGAGGGGGAGATGGTTTGAAAGAGAGGGGAGGGTATAGGATCAAGGGGACAGGAGGTGGGGCGATGAGAGAGAATGAGGTCAGAGATCTCTGCCTCAGACAGGGGAGAAAAAGAGTTTAGACATTTAGTTGGGTCAGTCATGGAGGGTGAGAGGGTAGGAAAGGTGGGTTTAGGGAACCGACTGCTAATGTCGGCGACTTTTTTCTCAAAGAAGGAGGAGAAGTCGTCTGCTGTCAGGGTGGAGGGAGGGGGTGGGGGAGGTGGGTTAAGAAGGGTGGAGAAGGTAGAGAAAAGTTTGTGGGGGTTTGAAGCAGAGTTAATTTTGTTCAGAAAGTAGAGGGTTTTAGCACCAGTTATGTGAGAAGAGAAGGATTTGAGGAGGGAGTGATACTTATCAAGGTCCAGACCGCCTTTGGACTTGCGCCATCTCCTCTCGGCTGCCCGAAGGGTGGACCGTTCTTCACGAATAACATCCGTAAGCCACGGGCAGGAGGGAGAAGATCGTGCAGGCCTGGTTGACAGGGGACAGAGAGAGTCAAGTGATGCAGTTAAAGTGGTTAACAAGGTGTCGGTGGCAGTGTTAGTGGGGTGGGACGAGAACTCGTCAATGGGGGGGAGGGAGGATGTTACAATAGAGGAGAAATGGGAGGGGGATAGGGAGCGGAGGTTGCGCCGGAAAGTTACAAGGGGAGGGGAGGTAGAAGGAGTTGGAGGGAGAGAGATAGAGAATTGGATAAAGTAGTGATCAGAAATATGCAGTGGGGTTACAGAGGTTAAGTCAGTGATACAGTTACGTGTCAGGATGAGGTCTAGCTGTTTGCCTGCCTTGTGGGTCGCCGGTGTGCTCAGCAGCGTCAGGTCGAAGGAGGTCAGGAGAGACAAGAAGTCGACGGCCTGAGTTCCTTGGAGGTGGATGTTGAAGTCCCCAAGGACTATCAGGGGGGTTCCATCATCCGGGAGGACGCTGAGGAGCATGTCCAGCTCCTCCACAAAGTCGGCTAGCGGGCCTGGTGGGCGATAAAGAACAATTAAGTATGCTTTGATAGGATCAGTTAGCATCGCATAATGGTGTTCAAATGATTTGGCAGTAACAGGGAGTGGTGTGGATGTGTATTTAATATGTGGGGAAAGAAGCAACCCTGTCCCACCACCCCGCCCGGTTGAGCGGGGTGAGTGAGTGAAGGAGTGGTTGACGGAGAGAGCAGCTGGAGTTGCAGTGTTCTCAGGGCGGATCCATGTCTCTGTCAGCGCAAGGGCATGAAGAGAAGCATGAGATGCAAACGCTGGGATGAAGTCTGCCTTGTTCACAGCGGACTGGCAGTTCCAGAGCCCTATAGAAAGAGAGAGGGCAGGTGGAGAAGATCTGGATAGGTAGCGAAGGTTAGAAGTTGACCGTATATACTTTGTGATATATCTACGTCTACGGGTAGTGTAATGAACGGGAATGCTGAAGAAACACATGCTAGCTATGAATATGTTGTAGGTGGATTAGAATACAAATAGGGTGATACTTATCAGAAGAGGTGATCCACCACGTCGGCCATCCTCGGTGGACTCCCGCAGGTAGACTCCCTGTCTTTGTTCGACCGAGTCTTCGTGCACCGAGGCTGCCAGACGAGGCTGCCTCTGCAGTGCTACTCGCCTAAATATGCTAAAGGCGCAGCTGACAATGGCCCTAATTATGTAAACAAAGCCAGGGTCTCACTCGGCGGCAAGTACCCTGAAACTCGATCTCTAGCTAGCTACCTATTGACCAATTTAGCTGCTATACCCTTACCCTCTGTCAAAGAGGCAAATAATTAGCAAAACACAAATGAATGAAACAAACTCTGGTTACTTACAGTCAGATGGCAGTCACGAAGTACACTCAGTAAGACACTATTAGCTCTTTCTCCCCCCCACCCTCTCTCCCTACTCTCTCCCCCCACCCTCCCTCCCCACACTCCCTCCCTACTCTCTCCCCCCACCCTCCCTCCCTACTCTCTCTCCCCCCACCCTCCCTCCCTACTCTCTCCCCTCACCCTCCCTCCCTAACCTCCCTCCCTACTCTCTCCCCCCTCCCTCCCTACTCTCTCCCCCCACCCTCCCTCTCTACTCTCTCTCTCCCTACTCTCTCCCCCCACCCTCCCTCTCTACTCTCTCCCCCCACCCTCCCTCCCTACTCTCTGCCCCACCCTCCCTCCCTACTTTCTTCCCCACCCTCCCACTCTCCCCACCCTCCCTCCCCACACTCCCTCCCTACTCTCTCCCTCCACCCTCCCTCCCCACTCTCTCTCTCCCTACTCTCTCCCCCCACCTTCCCTCTCTACTCTCTCCCCCCCACCTTCCCTCCCTACTCTCTGCCCCCCACCCTCCCTCCCTACTCTCTCTCTCCGTACTCTCTCCCCCCACCCTCCCTCCCTACTCTCTCTCCCCCACCCTCCCTCCCTACTCTCTCCCCCCACCCTCCCTCCCTACTCTCTCCCCCCCACCCTCCCTCCCTACTCTCTCCCCCACCCTCCCTCCCTACTCTCTCTCTCCGTACTCTCTCCCCCCACCCTCCCTCCCTACTCTCTCTCCCCCACCCTCCCTCCCTACTCTCTCCCCCCACCCTCCCTCCCTACTCTCTCCCCCCCACCCTCCCTCCCTACTCTCTCCCCCCACCCTCCCTCCCTACTCTCTCCCCCCCACCCTCCCTCCCTACTCTCTCCCCCCCACCCTCCCTCCCTACTCTCTCCCCCCACCCTCCCTACCCTCCCTCCCTACCCTCCCTCCCTACTCTCCCTCCGTACTCTCTCCCCCCACCCTCCCTCCCTACTCTCTCCCCCACCCTCCCTCCCCACACTCCCTCCCTACTCTCTCCCCCCACCCTCCCTCCCTACTCTCTCCCCCCCACACTCCCTCCCTACTCTCCCTCCCTACTCTCTCCCCTCACCTCCCTCCCTACTCTCCCACCCTCCCTCCCTACTCTCTCCCCCCACTCCTCATCTCCCTCCACTGGCTTCCCATCACGGCCCGTATCAGATTCAAGACTCTGGTACTGACCTTCCGAGCGGTGAACGGGACTGCTCCCGACTACATCAAGTCTCTCCTCCAGCCTTACACCCCCCCCACCCCCCACCCGCCACCTACGGTCTTCTTCTGACAACCGTCTGGTGGTCCCACCGCTAAAGACCCAACCCAAGCTCTTCTCCTGTCTGGCCCCCCAATAGTGGAATCACCTCCTCACCTCCATCAGAGACACTGACTGTCTCTCCACCTTCAAGAAAAGGCTCAAGACGCACTTGTTCCGGGAGTACAACGGTACTTAGGGATGATTTGCTGGACCTGATGTTAGTTTCCTCCAGGATCACAATGACTCTTACTTAGAGACTTGTTGCTCTTGTTGGTTAACTGTAACTGATTTAAAATGATCGTACTCGCTGTGAAATATATTTTTACTGTTGCTTGTTTTTTCTACAGGTACACTCTTGCACTTTTTTGAGGTTCATGTTGTTTAATTGTAACTTACTCAACTACAAGCTCTTATGGTTCTTCCTTCTGGCACTTATTTAGGTTTTTCACAATGTGTGCTTCTTGTTTGGCTCAACGCAATGTTTGGGGCGTCTCAGTGTTATGATCAGTGACCTGTGCTCTTTTGTAAAGCTCTCTCTTGGAAGTCGCTTTGGAGAAAAGTGTCTGCTAAATGAATAAATGTAAATATACTCTCTCACCCTCCCTCCCTACTCTCTCCCCCCACCCTCCCTCCCTACTCTCCCTCCCTACTCTCTCCTCCCACCCTCCCTCCCTACCCTCCCTCGCTACTCTCTCCCCCCACCCTCCCTCCCTACTCTCTCCCCCCACCCTCCCTCCCTACTCTCCCTCCCTACTCTCTCCTCCCACCCTCCCTCCCCACCCTCCCTCCCTACTCTCTCCCCCCACCCTCCCTACCCTCCCTCCCTACTCTCTCCCCCCACCCTCCCTCCCTACTCTCTCCCCCCACCCTCCCTCCCTACTCTCTCCCCCACCCTCCCTCCCTACTCTCTCCCCCCACTCTCCCTCCCTACTCTCTCCCCCCACCCTCCCTCCCTACTCTCTCCCCCACCCTCCCTCCCTACTCTCTCCCCCCACTCTCCCTCCCTACTCTCTCCCCCCACCCTCCCTCCCTACTCTCTCCCCCCACCCTCCCTCCCCACCCTCCCTCGCTACTCTCTCCCCCCCACCCTCCCTCCCTACTCTCTCCCCCCACCCTCCCTCCCTACTCTCTCCCCCCACCCTCCCTCCCTACTCTCCCTCCCTACTCTCTCCCCCCACCCTCCCTCCCTACTCTCCCTCCCTACTCTCTCCCCCCACCCTCCCTCCCTACCCTCTCCCCCCTCCCTCCCTCCCTACTCTCTCCCCCCACCCTCCCTCCCTACTCTCTCCCCCCACCCTCCCTCCCTACTCTCCCTCCCTACTCTCTCCCCCCACCCTCCCTCCCTACTCTCCCTCCCTACTCTCTCCCCCCACCCTCCCTCCCTACCCTATCCCCCCACCCTCCCTCCCTACCCTCCCTCCCTACTCTCTCCCCCACCCTCCCTCCCTACCCTCCCTCGCTACTCTCTCCCCCCACCCTCCCTCCCTACTCTCTCCCCCCACCCTCCCTCCCTACTCTCCCTCCCTACTCTCTCCCCCCCACCCACCCTCCCTACTCTCCCTACTCTCTCCCCCCACCCTCCCTCCCTACTCTCTCCCCCCACCCTCCCTCCCTACTCTCTCCCCCCCACCCTCCCTCCCTACCCTCTCCCCCCACCCTCCCTCCCTACTCTCTCCCCCCACCCTCCCTCCCTACCCTCTCCCCCCACCCTCCCTCCCTACTCTCTCCCCCCCACCCACCCTCCCTACTCTCCCTACTCTCTCCCCCACCCTCCCTCCCTACTCTCTCCCCCCCACCCTCCCTCCCTACCCTCTCCCCCCACCCTCCCTCCCTACTCTCTCCCCCCCACCAAGTTAGCCTCCTAACTGTACATTTTGAAGCCATACTACAGCGTTTGTCATGTCGTTTTTGTCTATCGGAAAATAGTGGGTTGGAATGTTCAGAATCACACGTGCGACGTTACTCTGTGGGGCTTTCGAACTATCGCACACGTGTGATGCTACTCCTTAACGGGTTCATTGTTGACAAACAACAATCCAAGTTTATGTACCCTTAGTATAGATAGTCCACATATTTAAATTTTAGGTATATGTTTATTGTATGCACCTTCCTGCCAAAGCAAATTCCTTGTCTGTGCAAACTCTCATGGCGAATAAATCCCATTCTGATTCTGATTCTGATCCTGTCTTTGATCTCAGTTCCACTGAATGTGATGAACTAAATAGTGTCTTAGTGACTAAATAAGGAGAAATAAAGATGTTTTATACAGGATGATAGAAGACATGCTGTGTGTTTGTTGGTGACCCAGTGGCCCTATAGACACACACACACACATGTACACACACACATGTACACACACACACACACACGTACACACACACACATGTACACACACACACACACACACACTGGAAACACTACATTTAGGACCAGTAATATGACAGTATTACCCACTTGAATATACACTGTGTGTGTGTCTAGGGTGATTCCCTCCCTCCCTACTCTCTCCCCCACCCTCCCTCCCTACTTTCTCCCCCCCACCCTCTCTCCCTACTCTCTCCCCCCACCCTCCCTCCCCACACTCCCTCCCTACTCTCTCCCCCCACCCTCCCTCCCTACTCTCTCCCCCCACCCTCCCTCCCTACTCTCTCTCCCCCCACCCTCCCTCCCTACTCTCTCCCCCCACCCTCCCTCCCTAACCTCCCTCCCTACTCTCTCCCCCCTCCCTCCCTACTCTCTCCCCCTACCCTCCCTCCGTACTCTCTCTCTCCCTACTCTCTCCCCCCACCCTCCCTCCCTACTTTCTTCCCCACCCTCCCACTCTCCCCACCCTCCCTCCCCACACTCCCTCCCTACTCTCTCCCCCACCCTCCCTCCCTACTCTCTCCCCCCACCCTCCCTCCCTACTCTCTCTCCCCCCACCCTCCCTCCCTACTCTCTCCCCTCACCCTCCCTCCCTAACCTCCCTCCCTACTCTCTCCCCCCTCCCTCCCTACTCTCTCCCCCTACCCTCCCTCCGTACTCTCTCTCTCCCTACTCTCTCCCCCCACCCTCCCTCCCTACTTTCTTCCCCACCCTCCCACTCTCCCCACCCTCCCTCCCCACACTCCCTCCCTACTCTCTCCCCCACCCTCCCTCCCTACTCTCTCCCCCACCCTCACTCCCTACTTTCTCCCCCCCCCTCCCCCCCTCCCCACTCTCCCCACCCTCCCCCCCCACACTCCCTCCCTACTCTCTCCCCCCACCCTCCCTCCCCACTCTCTCTCTCCCTACTCTCTCCCCCCACCCTCCCTCTCTACTCTCTCCCCCCCACCCTCCCTCCCTACTCTCTGCCCCCCACCCTCCCTACCCTCCCTCCCTACTCTCTCTCTCCCTACTCTCTCCCCCCACCCTCCCTCCCTACTCTCTCCCCCCCACCCTCCCTACTCTCTCCCCCACCCTCCCTCCCTACTCTCTCCCCCCACCCACCCTACCCTCCCTCCCTACCCTCTCTCCCTACTCTCCCTCCCTACTCTCTCCCCCCACCCTCCCTCCCTACTCTCTCCACCCACCCTCCCTCCCTACTCTCTCCCCCCACCCTCCCTCCCTACTCTCCCTCCCTACTCTCTCCCCTCACCTCCCTCCCTACTCTCCCACCCTCCCTCCCTACTCTCTCCCCCCACTCCTCATCTCCCTCCACTGGCTTCCCATCACGGCCCGTATCAGATTCAAGACTCTGGTACTGACCTTCCGAGCGGTGAACGGGACTGCTTCGACTACATCAAGTCTCTCCTCCAGCCTTACACCCCCCCCCCCCCCCCGCCACCTACAGTCTTCTTCTGACAACCGTCTGGTGGTCCCACCGCTCAAGAGCACCCGCTCCCAACCCAAGCTCTTCTCCTGTCTGGCCCCCCCAATGGTGGAATCACCTCCCCACCTCCATCAGAGACACTGACTGTCTCTCCACCTTCAAGAAAAGGCTCAAGACGCACTTGTTCCGGGAGTACAACGGTACTTAGGGATGATTTGCTGGACCTGATTCTAGTTTCCTCCAGGATCACAGGGCAGAGAGAGGAGGGTTCTGGCAGGGCAGGTGATCAGAGACAGGGCAGAGAGAGGAGGGTTCTGGCAGGGCAGGTGATCAGAGACAGGGCAGAGAGAGGAGGGTTCTGGCAGGGCAGGTGATCAGAGACAGGGCAGAGAGAGGAGGGTTCTGGCAGGGCAGGTGATCAGAGACAGGGCAGAGAGAGGAGGGTTCTGGCAGGGCAGGTGATCAGAGACAGGGCAGAGAGAGGAGGGTTCTGGCAGGGCAGGTGATCAGAGACAGGACAGAGAGAGGAGGGTTCTGGCAGGGCAGGTGATCAGAGACAGGATAGAGAAAGGAGGGTTCTTATACAACCTTCTATCTAAGATTCTTGATATAATCTATATTAATGACCTAAGGGGAAGTTCTTGAAAGGGTCAGTTGGAGGCCTCCAGTAAGGTGCTAATGAAGCAGCTGATGACAGTAGCTTTGTAGTTTACAATCCATTGTGGAGAAGAGTGAGTTCATTATTTGTATTGATTATCAGTTGTTTAGAATGACCAGATGTTGTGAGTCTATATAAGACTGGGTGTGTATTGGAGTCAGTATCACTCGGCTGGATGACACTAGCAATACGTGTCCTACAGAAGGTCGATCACAGAACGCTCTGTTAGGTAATGTACGGTACAGAATAAATCATTTGTATTAATCCGGCATCCTGACTATTCAAGTACACAGTTTCTTCAGATTTTCCACCACACTCTCACCCCTTCTCCATCTTTCTCCTTTCCTCTCAACCTCGTTCTATTTCTCTCTCCCTTCCTCTCATCTTCTCTCATCTCGTTCAATTTTCATTGTTTATCTCAGTGCCTGGTATTTGTTCCTCCCTCTCTCTCCTCCCCCTCTCAACCGTCACACCTTCCCCTATTTCTCCTCACCCTTTCTGGCCCCTCTCCCCTTTCCCCCTTTTTACCTCTTTCTTCGCTCCTCCTTTCCTCCTTTCTCCACCTCCTCTCTACTCACCTCGCCCTATTTCTCATCCCATCTCTTCCTCCTCTCCGCTCTCCTCCCCTCCCCCTATATCCCCTCACATTGGGCATGCATGCACCTTTACATAAGTTCCAGTAATGAGACTCCAAACAAGATCAACTGGTCCAACAAGGAAGTGTGTGTGCGTATGTATGTGGGTGTGACACATTCAAATATGTACAGAATGTTCCATGAACAGTAACAATAACAACAGCAGTAAGAGCAGTCTTTAATGTTGGGATCAGATGAGTACAAGGCAGCACTACAGGTGATCAGACTGTCAGCATTACTGTCAGACACACACATAACCAGATGGAGCACAGAGAGGAGGCTGATGGTGAAACCAGACTTTTATAAAGGTCAGTAGAAGGTGTTTATTCATATGTTGGAGAGTGAAGGATTTACTGTCAGTCCAGGATAGGGTATTATTAAGTAAATTAGCATCTCTATTCCTGGTCGGATGTCTTATCCTTTCAAATACTGGACATGTGTTTGTGTAACAGAATAGATCCTAGGCTACAATATAACATGATTTCATGTCTGTTAAACATGTCTATTGTGTTTGCAAATGTTATCGTAGGCTATTGTGTGTTGGCAACAATGTCAGCCTGTGCTGATCAACAGGAAGAGGATGTGCTGGGTTATCAGTTAACAGTGTCCAGGGAAGGAGACAGACTGATATTTACATTTAGTAGTCACTCTTATCCAGAGCGACTTACAGTAAGTACAGGGACATTCTCCCCAAAGCAAGTAGGGTGAAGTGCCTTGCCCAAGGACACAACGTCATTTGGCATGGACGGGAATAGAACCGGCAACCTTCTGATTAATAGCCCGATTCCCCAACCGCTCAGCCATCTGACTCCCTATATTTGACAACAACACCGTATTAAGGGCATTAAGGGTTAAAAGAATATTATATTTGTCTATCCTATTTAGACTACTTTGATCCTCTATAGACTGGGGAGCTAGTGCTAACAGCTTTTGATTGTGGGTCAAAGAGATGGCTAGCCCATGATAGCCCATGATGACAAACTTTCATTCAATACACCATCTAGTGTACACCTGTTCCATGTGTTCCTCTGTGCATTGGTGAATGTTTCATTTGCACTGTGCAAGAGTATCCTGAGCATGAGAAAGACCCTGATCAGAGACAGGGCAGAGAGAGGAGGGTTCTGGCAGGGCAGGTGATCAGAGACAGGGCAGAGAGAGGAGGGTTCTGGCAGGGCAGGTGATCAGAGACAGGGCAGAGAGAGGAGGGTTCTGGCAGGGCAGGTGATCAGAGACAGGGCAGAGAGAGGAGGGTTCTGGCAGGGCAGGTGATCAGAGACAGGGCAGAGAGAGGAGGGTTCTGGCAGGGCAGGTGATCAGAGACAGGGCAGAGAGAGGAGGGTTCTGGCAGGGCAGGTGATCAGAGACAGGGCAGAGAGAGGAGGGTTCTGGCAGGGCAGGTGATCAGAGACAGGGCAGAGAGAGGAGGGTTCTGGCAGGGCAGGTGATCAGAGACAGGGCAGAGAGAGGAGGGTTCTGGCAGGGCAGGTGATCAGAGACAGGGCAGAGAGAGGAGGGTTCTGGCAGGGCAGGTGATCAGAGACAGGGCAGAGAGAGGAGGGTTCTGGCAGGGCAGGTGATCAGAGACAGGGCAGAGAGAGGAGGGTTCTGGCAGGGCAGGTGATCAGAGACAGGGCAGAGAGAGGAGGGTTCTGGCAGGGCAGGTGATCAGAGACAGGGCAGAGAGAGGAGGGTTCTGGCAGGGCAGGTGATCAGAGACAGGGCAGAGAGTGGAGGGTTCTGGCAGGGCAGGTGATCAGAGACAGGGCAGAGAGAGGAGGGTTCTGGCAGGGCAGGTGATCAGAGACAGGGCAGAGAGAGGAGGGTTCTGGCAGGGCAGGTGATGGAGGACAAACATCCATAGTTACAGTACAGAACACAGTACAGTGATAATCATGTGACAAGTCATGTTTCTGGAATGATTAGGGGTGATTGTACATCAGACTGGCAGAGGTTTTTAAATAATTTGCTTAGATCACGTCGTATTTACCCATCATGCTTATAAGTCATGAGACTCACAACTCCACCCAACACCCATCATTCCTACTGGGAGCGTCAAGTGAAAGTGCATTTCCTCATCCATGACATGGTTTCTACAGAGTCCTGTAGCACCACAGGACTGGAATGTAGAAATGGGTAAAACCAGATAGATGAGAATCAAACTAAACTACAGTGGAGATAGAGAGGGGGGAGGGGTGCTGAGTGACAGGAAAATGACATTTTCTTGAAGAATTATTGATAAATACAAAACGTCATTATTATTAATGTGACAATGAGGGTTAAGGGTTAAGTTTACTCATACATTAAATGGTTTCAATAGTACCTAGACAGGCAAGAATGGAATGTGTGGTGAGAGAGAGAGATGGAATGTTTTACTTGGCAAAACTCACCAACCAATCATATTGTGCATCATTTTATTTCATATCAATCTCAAACATAATAAGATAGATTTACCAACACACAATACTACAAAATCAAAATGTTGTGAAGTGTGAAACAAAATGATTCTGAAAGAGAACAACAATACTTGTGTGATGGCAATGGCTTTTAACATACTAATTTAGAAACATCTTTTGTCACTTAAAGTCTAGTTTTTAAGAAATGTTTGAACTTTATTTTACTAAGCAACACACAATACACTCTCTCCAGTGATCCACAATGGCCACAAGTAATAAAACGCACCTGTTGGAAACTCTGGAGCAGCTCGGGGAAAAGGAGCTGAAGAAGTTTAAATGGTTCCTGCAGAATGAAGTTCCAAGTGGGTTTAATCCCATCCCAAAGAACAAGTTGGAGAACGCTGATGAACTGGACACAGTGGAAAAGATGGTGGAGACATATGCACTCAAAGGAGCTCTGATGATCACTGTGGAGATCCTGAGAAAGATGGATCAGAATAATCTTGCTGAGCGGCTGATGGGTAAGTGTTCTATGGGTATTAGTATTATTTGTTTCCCAACTTGGAAACAAAAACAACAATGCTGTGATAATGCTGCAATCTCATAAGCTGGTATACATTATATCTAGAAATATGTTGTATTCACTGTCAGAGATGCAGTGTAGAGGATATGTTGCCCTCCTTTCTGTGTCTATCACTTAGGACTGCAGACACTGTAAGGACGACTGACACCCTTCTCATAACTAAACAAGGTGACATTATATTAGTGGTAGTCCAGCATGCTAACACCAACCCCAGTCCACACAGGACAGGAAACCCAGCACAGACACAGGACATGATCCTTACATGTCACCCACAGCTCCACAGAGTGGAACACCTTAGAGGATGAGACAGCCCTGACTCTTCCTGTCTTCTCTCTCCTCACAGGTGTCAGTGGTGCTGAGGAGGCTGGTGGGAACAGTTCAACTTCCTGTCTTCCTCAGGAAGTCCAGGGTTCCTCCAACACGACTGAGACTGGAGGCCATGCTGCTGCTCCTGGTGGAAACCCCTCAGAGCCTCATGGTACTTAAGAAATGATCATGATGAAATAGACTGTCATGGTACTTAAGAAATGATCATGATAAAATAGACTGTCATGGTAAAAGATGAAGCATAGGCAGTATATGTATGCTATAGAGAGCTTAGAGTAATATTGTTGGAAATATTCATATCACAAGTAATGTGTGTGTGTGTGTTGGCTTGTGTTCTCACAAGTATCAATTACAAAGTAAGAAAATACAAATAAAACAATGTCTAGGCTACAATATATTATATACTGTACTGTGCCATTGAGCATCAGTAAGGAGCCTCCTTCTGTTCTGAACTCCTGCTGCTGATACATGGTGGCGTCTCCGTCCATTCAGACAAGTTACACACCAACCTTTCTGTTTGTTTCAGAGGAAGCATCCCTGATCCCACAGCAAAGCACCTCCTCACCAACGTAAGACAGTAAACATGTATTTTAATGTGGTATCATAAGACGGGGAGTCAGGTGGCTGAGCGGTTAGGGAGTCGGGCTCGTAATCTGAAGGTTACCAGTTCGATTGCCAAATGACGGTGTGTCCTTGGGCAAGGCACTTCACCCTACTTGCCTCGGGGGGAATGTCCCTGTACTTAAAAGGACAGGAGTCGCTCTGGATAAGAGCGTCTGCTAAATGAGTAAATGTAAATTAGACATTACAATAATGAAGTATACAATCATTTTGACAGTGGAAAATACTTTGTATGCTTACAGTAAGTGAGGCATAACCTCAAAGCAGCAAACCTGTCATTTCTGTTCAAATCAAAAACAATATTGACATGATTATTTCATTTCTTCAGACAACTCTATGAAGACAAAGAGAGAGAGACAAACAGGAGTGGTGAAGACAATGGTGAGCCTGTATTTTGAACTTGCTTTCTTTTATTATTTTTTGAGCCTGCCTTTCCAAAGCCATCAGCCAACGGGCTTGATAGAGTAACAGCTCAGCCCCTCATGCTCAACAGTACAAACCCTCTTTAGTCTCCCTGTTCATTACAGCCCTACATTAACATTAGGCTCAGGACTAAACCATATGATGTACTGTTAGTGTATGTCTTTATAGTCTATATTATACAGCAGATACAACACTGTTCATTACAGTCCTACATTAACACTAGGCTCAGGACTAAACCATATGATGTACTGTATATTTTACAGCAGGTACAACACTGTTCATTACAGCCCTACATTAACCTTAGGCTCAGGACTAAACCATATGATGTATTGTTAGTGTATGTCTTTATAGTCTATATTATACAGCAGGTACAACACTGCTCATATACTGTATGTCAGGAAAAAAGGTACCTTGGGAAAATAACGTCCATTTCATCTCATCAGTAATAATAATTTTGTCAACCAACACAAGTCGAAATGGGAGAGTCAAACCTGCATAGCTACAGGCAAACAATCAACACACACAACAAACTGTAGACCTGACTTTGACACAATGCAGCACTTGACTCTTCCTGTCTCTAAATAATCCTGTATTCAAAAGCAACATCCACTTCATATGTTGAGTTATGAAGATATTAGCAGTAGTATTATTGTACAGCTTTAAGAGAGACTGTTGTCAGTTAGAAGGCTTGCATTGTATAGGTATGTTAATAAATATAAAATGTTTGTTTTATCCAGGTGTTCTTGAATTAATCGATCATTTCAAACTGAAACTGAAAGAGAAGTTTCAAGAAGTTTTTGAGGGCATAGCTAAAAAAGGAAACGCAACTCTTCTCAATAAGATCTACACAGATCTCTACATTACAGAGGGTGAGAGTGGAGAGGTCAATAAAGAACATGAGGTGAGTCAGATTGAGACAGCATCCAGGAAATCAGCAAGACCAGAGACAGCCATCACATGCAACAACATCTTTAAACCCTCAGCTGGACGAGACACACGTATCAAAATTGTTCTGACAAAAGGAGTTGCTGGCATCGGAAAAACTGTCTCAGTGCAGAAGTTCATCACAGATTGGGCTGAGGGACTAGCCAATCAGGAAATCCAGTTCATCTTTCCTCTTCCGTTTCGAGAGCTGAATTTGTTGGAGGGAGAAGAGTTCAGTCTGAAGGAACTTGTCCATCACTTCTTCTCGGAAACCAGAGAATCAGGAATCTCCAACTACGACAAGTACAACGTTCTGTTTGTCTTTGACGGTCTGGATGAGTGTCGACTGCCCTTAGCCTTCAAAAAGAACAAGAGCTGGTGTGATGTCACAAAGTCCACCTCAGTGGATATGCTGCTGACCAACCTGATCAAAGGAAAGCTTCTTCCCTCTGCTCTCATCTGGATCACCACTCGACCCGCAGCAGCCAATCAGATCCCTTCTGAGTGTGTTGACCTGGTGACAGAGGTACGAGGGTTCAATGACCCACAGAAGGATGAGTACATCATGAAGAGATGCAGTGATGAGATCCTGGCCAGGAGAATCATCTCACACATCAAGGCATCAAGGACTCTCTACATCATGTGCCACATTCCAGTCTTCTCCCTAATGTGTGTGACCGTCCTTGAGCACATGCTGAAAACAGACAAGAAAGAGAAGTTGCCCAAGACCCTGACTGAGATGTACACACAGTATCTGGTGTTACAGACCATACAAAAGAAAGTGAAGTATGCTGGGAAAACTGAGACAGATTCAGACTGGGATGAAGACAGCATTCAGAGTATTCAGTCACTGGGAAAACTGGCCTTCCACCAGCTGATCAAAGGCAACCTGATTTTCTATGAGAAAGACCTGACAGAGTGTGGAATTGATGTCTGTGATGCCTCAGTGTACTCAGGAGTGTTCACACAGATCTTCAGAGAGGATCGTAAAGTCTTCCAGAAGAAGGTGTTCTGCTTTGTCCATCTGAGCTTTCAGGAGTTTCTGGCTGCTGTGTTTGTGTTTCTCTCATTCATCAACTACGATGAGAATCTGATGTCTAAGAATCCATTAGCTTCCAGTTTCAACAAACTGTTGGCTCGTTTCAGAGAGAAACCAGAAGTCCGATTCTACAAGAGTGCTGTGGACAAGGCCTTGCAGAGTAAGAATGGACAACTGGACCTTTTCCTCCGCTTCCTCCTGGGCCTCTCAATGGAGTCCAACCAGACTGACTTACAAGGCCTACTGACTCAGACAAGAAGCAACACACAGAGCCATGAGAAAATAGTCAAGTACATCAAAGAGAAGATCAGAGAGGATCCCTCTCCAGAGAGATGCATGAATCTGTTCCACTGTCTGAATGAACTGAATGACCATTCTCTGGTGGAGGAGATCCAACACTATCTGAGCTCAGGAAGTCTCTCCAGTGAGAAGAATCTCTCACCTACACAGTGGTCAGCTCTGGTCTTTGTGTTGCTGACTTCAGAAGAGAAGATGGACGTGTTTGACCTGAAGAAATACTCCAGATCAGAGGAAGGTCTTCTGAGGCTGCTGCCAGTGGTCAAAGACTCCAAAACTGCTCTGTATGTATAAGGCTTTTATTTTATTTTTTTAGATAATATTACAACAGCACATATTGTGATAGTGTTTGGTTATCGTATGTTCCTATAATACAAAACGTGACTGATGATGTCTCATGTTCTCCTTATGTCATGTAGGCTGAATGACTGTAACCTCTCAGAACGGTGCTGTGAAGCGCTGGCCTCAGCTCTCCCCTCCTCAGATCTGACAGAGCTGGACTTGAGTAACAACGACCTGGGGGATTCAGGCATGAAGCTGCTCTCTGCTGGACTGGGGAATCCACTCTGCAAGCTGGAAACACTGAGGTCTGTATTCATGTTCAACATGACACAACCAGGGGACAGTGTTGTAATCAAGATCACCTAAACTGAGACCAAGGTGTATCGAGACCGAGATAAGACCAAGACTGAGGGGTCGAGACCGGGTCAACACTAAGACCAAGACTGGGCGATACCGAGTCACGTCCAAGACCAAGGCAGGGCGATACTGGGTCAAGACCTGGGGCCTCATGTATAAAGGATTGCGCAGCTTTCATACCAGAAGATGGCGTACGGCCAAAACTCAAAAAGTACTTACACACAGAAATATTCACATGTATAAAACCGTGTCGTACGCCAGGTCCTGCGCACCTTTCCTTTATAAATCACAATCGACGTGAGATTGACCGCACATGAACGAGCCACTGACCCCGCCTTGCCTCCTCCCATAAATGAATATGCAGATGGACTATAAATGCGCTCCTGATGTCATGTCTGAATTAACGTACTTCTTCGAATAAACGCCGCCCTCGAATAAACGCCGCACCAAAAATTAACGTTAAACGCCGCGGCGTTTATTCTAAGAAATACGGTGACTTGGTTCTGACAACAGAGGTGGAGGAAAGAAAATGTGTCCTGTTTGGTGGCCTGTCATCAGATATTAGCGACAAAAGAAAGTCGGTGGAGTGGAAAACTGTCACTATTTAAGCCCTTTCTTGTTTTTAACCTGTAGCACTTTGAGATTTAGCTAAATGTAAAGTGCATTACAAATACAACTAGAGAGGGTACAATTTCTGGGGAAATTGTAGGGTGTGCTTGCTTGCGTCGGTTGCACAGGGGTCTGTATATTTTATATAAAAATGCATCGGGCCTACTTATTATTTATAAAGATTACATAGATTTAAAAGCATCTTTTTTTTGCTGCTCATTTACAACTCAAAATACGAGTGAAGTGTCGAATGAAATATGATGTCTTCTCATTTCCCCTGCAAGAGGCAGCTAACAGGCTGAATCAAAACGAATACATTTGGCAGACCGGTGTAAAAATTGACCTAATCTCTATGACTTAAACGTCCTTTTAAGTTGTCCCTTCTCGTGATATTTTCAGGCATTTAGCCTACTCATATTGCATTCATTCATTAATAAAGAACCCCCTTTGAAGATTATTCTACGACGTTACCGGCAGAAGATAGAATCGCGATTCAAACAGTACCATCTGCTAACTGAAAATATGCCCCCAAAAACGTAAATAAGCTTGACATTTATTTAGTAGAAAATCGCTCATTCATAAAAAGCTCACTGGTAGCGATCATTGTCAGTAACAACGCAAAATGCGATATAGCCCTGTGTGGAGAAGCTGCCCCGGTAAATTATACTACTACAGTACAGTACTAGACTACTGCTGTGTTGGTCTTGGTAGCGATTGCGTTGGTTGAATTCGATTTAACGTTCCGTTGTACGGTTAAGGCTGAAATTAATTATTTTCATGAACAGATTGACAAAGTTTAGGCTGTGGCAATGAAGTTCAGGTTAGTAGTCAGATTGTTTCAACTATTGAAAGACTTTTGAGTAAGGGGAGTGCCGAACATGTTCTGTCACCGTTTGACTTGAACAGCTGAGGAGTTTTTGTTAGCTACTCACACTAGTGTCTCGGGTAGGCTACAGCGTTGCAGTGAGCTACACTGGTTTGAAACCACAGGTAATGGTAATTTCACCAACAAATCGTTTACTAATGTCAGAATAAATCATATAACGAAAATGTATATGTGAGGAATGTTTATTTTAACGATTGAAAACAGATACATCATAGACCACTGTAGTATGTGTTGCCCGGGCAACACAGGCTAATGTCATGATGCTAATACTTCAGTGAAATAGTAGACTACTGTTTCCGAAAGTAGATGTACTTCCTTAATAATATCAGCTTATATTGTACATTACATATCACAATTGTGTGTCATATCACAAAGTAAAATGAGTAAATAGTTATCACCCTGGCCTCTTTTCTTGTGGCGTTTCTGCAGCTGCCTTGCAGTAAAGCTATAGTTAGCCTAGCTATCCCCCAAGTTAACAGATGCTAAACGAATGTTCTGGCAAAGGTAGTCACGCGTGTTTTCGTGACGCAGTGACGTTAGTAACGTCAGTGACTGTGGCTAGCAAATTAGCCACCGTTAGCTTCACTTTTCGCCACAAAAACTTAATTTAAGCTTAAACCATGCAACGGAACGCAAATTCCAATAGAAGCAACTCAATCGCTACCAAGACGAAACTTTTGACACCTACGTTGTCTATGTAGGCCAAGTATTTACTGAGTTTTAGGGGGGCAAAAAGAAAAAAAAAAAAAAAAAATAATAATAATAATATATATGTGAGAGAACAAAGGTTGTGCTCTCGCCGAAGGCTTGAGCACACCCAATTATTATTATTATAGGGCCATAAATGCTGTGGGTTCAGAGAACCGGACCATGGCAGAAATTAAGAAGAAATGGTCCGATGTAAAACTTTAAATGAAGAAACGAGTGGTGGCGCATCGTAACAGCATGGCAGCTATAGGGTTAGCGTGACATGCATTTCCTGAGTGATTTTGTCGTTCGTTTGACACCCTCAAGTTATTAAGTGGTGGCGGATTAAACAGAAGGCTTTAGCATTTTCCGTTTGGGTTTTGGCATTTTGATGTGATCATCCACATTAAAGATCAAACTTTTATTTTTATGTTTTTTGAATAGTCAACGTCATAAACGTATTAGTGGAAACTTTATTTTGTAATGTTTGGTGAGTTTCGGCACTTTTCAGTTAGAATTCGCCATGTTACAGAGCCACGTTACAAGACTTTGCGGACGGTCCGCACATTCTCACGTCTGCTCAAAAGTTTCTCACATTTCTTACGTCAAGTAAATCTTTATACATCACAAAGTGTGCGTGAAAAACAGCGTACGCAAGCTTTTTGTGCGTACGCAACTTTTATACATGAGGCCCCAGACCACTCAAAACACACAAGCAGTAGGGTTTGACTTGGTAAAAAGTTAGATTTGATCTGTAACTGTATTTGAACAAAAAATTAGCACTCTCAAAGTAGTCCAGTGTGCTTATGGCCAGGCAATGCATTATATTTAATGCATTCGTTTTTTTCTTTTCTTAGAGGCGGATTAGTACTCTGCTTTCACATCTGTCTCTCTCACCCAAGTGAAGGAGCGCGGTACCACAGTGTTTAACTTAGCTTCATTAAGTCGGGAGAGATATGCAGCTGACATGAGTTTACGTTGAGGTAACATCACTTTATATTCATCATTAGCTACATAGCTTTAGGTGGCCTGGCTCGTTATCACAAACACAATCTGCCAAGCAACACAATCTGCCAAGCAACTTAAACGAAATTTGAAATGCCGGTAAAGGTTTTATGTAGGCCTAGTCCCAGCCTCATCAGTGAGCGTCTCTTTGCATAATTACACAAGGTGTGTTTTCTTTTGGACGTTATTGTAAACTATTTGTGGTTCAGGGGCCCGTTGTCCGTACGTCGCTAACTCAGTTAGCTGGATTTGATTGTTGACGATTTGTCATTATCTTGGATTGTTCGGTTCTTCGAAGCTCATCCTGGACTTGCTGTCATAGCAACAGGTCCGTAAACTTAAACCTGCTAGGGAGCAGGTTTATTTTATGTAAACACGAATAGATTGAGGCTTTACAAGCAGAGGTGATACAGGAAGTCTGTCACAGACATGTCTTGTCCGTTTTTACTACAGGAACCTGTTGCAGAAGGTGCAAGAATAATTAGTAGAATTTAACATGAAACCGAATTAATTGCTCATTGCGTGATAGATAGGCTCCTTAAGCACAGCGCGATATGCTAGCCTATACTTTTTGAGGGTGTCATTTACATAATACATTTGTTGAAACCACATCATATGACATTAAACATGATAAATGAAAATATGAAAGTATGAAAATAAAAAAAATAGGCCTAGCTTACTGTAATAAGCGATAAAACGCGTCACTCCTCTACATTTAATTTGGTCTGCTACTTTTTGCCAGCCGTTCTGATAAAATCTTCGGTAACACTTTATAATAAGTCAACGCTTTTTGGCATTTACAAAGTGTTAACTAATAGTTAGTTAATCCTTTATAAAACATTTTGAAACATTAACAATACATTATTAAATAGTTAATAAGCTTATTATTAAATGTTATGTTAATCATTAATAAACACTGTTAAACATTATGGATTTGATTCATAATACAATTCATAAGGTGTTTGATAACTGCATTACCATACTTTATAGACAGCTTGTTAATATAGTTGCAAACCAGTAGTTTATAATCTGTTAATGGTACATGCGCTGGTATAGAAAGCATTAGCAAATGGTGAACAAACCATTTACATTACCTTTACAAAGCATGAGTAAATAACTAACAACATATTTAATTATGTCTTTAATTAATGTACGCCAAGTCGAATACATGATGTACACTAATACTTAGCAGATGTCTTAACAACTATTTTATAAACACTTACTAATGATGCAACTTGTGATTAGTAATGCAAGTTACAAAGCATTTACTAACTGTTAGTTAAGGCTTTTGTGTTATTTATTAAGGTGTTCTTGTCCATTCTCAAACCTCACATTCACAAAGGTATCATAACAACTATTTTATAAACACTTACTAATGATGCAACTTGTGATTAGTAATGCAAGTTATAAAGCATTTACTAACTGTTAGTTAAGGCTTTTGCGTGACCTAATCTAAAGTGTGAACTATCTATGCCTTATTAAACATTTATAAGTTATTTATTAAGGTATTCTTGTCCATTCTCAAACCTCACATTCACAAAGGCTGAACATACGTTTCTCAAAAGGAAACAGACACAACACAATGTGATACACAAAATTACTATTTTATTGAAGTAATGACAGGCATGTGTCTTACTAACTACAGTACTTAGCTCTACTAGCCGAGAGTGACAGCGGTCGATACTTGTAACCTCAGTTTGATATTTCCCGGCATGACCGAACGGTCGAGGTTAGTAAGTTGTTTATTATATGGCATTTCTAGCTCTTTTCATTTAAAACATGTCGTTTTGTTCAGCTCTACTCAAGTCTTCACACGGTGTGTTTCAGGTGTTAGCACCTACAGTACCTAGCAACCAATCTGAAATCTGAGCAACCAAACCTAGCAATCTGCCTAGCGCTTGTCGTTTATCTCTCTGTGTTCACACTTTTCTGCTCTTTTAGAAAGTTAAGAATTTCCTCGTCGCTGTTGATGTCTTCATTGTCATCTGGATAGTAAAACTCCTCGACCTCGCTCATTTTGAAGATGACATCAGCGGAGGGCAATAAGAATACGTATCAGACCGCAGGTCAAAACGCGCATAGAATATAAAGACGTAATACGCGGCTGGCATGACTACCCATTAGCCAATCAGAACGCTCGTACTGTTGTTGCAATTGAACCAATATGCTGTTCTTATTGGTTCAGAAGACGTTCTCAAAAGAGTTGTTGATATGTTGCCTTGGAGATGTAGTGACGTCACCAGTACAAGTGCCACTGATTGCTCTGACAAGATGGCGTCTGCTCCAGATTCGCCGTGTTTGATTTGGGATCTTCCCACGTATTGTTGTAGTATATAAGAAACCAAATGTTTACTCTTCGACAGGTCAGCAAACGCTTTGTCGCCTCAATTTGTTAAAACGATTTGTTTGTTTGTAACCCTCGACCTACGGTCTCGGTTAACAAACGTTTTAACAAATCTCTGCTTTCAAAGGCGTTTGCAGATCTGTCGAGGAGTAGCTAAACATTTGCAGTTTATTACAGCCATTTTTTGAAAATAAAATACAGCTTTGGGTAACCAACTTTTATACCAATTCTACTGTATCGCTTCTTAATGGAAATAAAATACTATTTTATTACCCAGGTAAATAAATTAACAGCTATTTCTTCAAAAAAAAAAAAACACAACTAATAGGCCTATAGTCTTTCTATAAATGCTTAATAAGGCATAAATAGTTCACACTTTAGATTAGGTCACGCAACAGCCTTAACTAACAGTTAGTAAATGCTTTATAACTTGCATTACTAATCACAAGTTGCATCATTATTAAGTCTTTATAAAATAGTTGTTAAGATATCTGCAAAGCATAGTGTACATCCTGTATTCGACTTGGCATACATAATTTAAAGACATAAGTAAATATGTTGTTAGTTATTTACTCATGCTTTATAAAGGTAATGTAAATGGTTTGTTCACCATTTGCTAATGCTTTCTATACCAGCTCATGTACCATTAACACCTTTTAAACTACTGGTTTGCAACTATATTAACAAGCTGTCTATAAAGTATGATAATGCAGTTATCAAACACCTTATGAATTGTATTATGAATAAAATACATAATTTTTAACAGTGTTTATTAATGATCAACATAGCGTTTAATAATAAGCTTATTAACTATTTAATAATGTATTGTTAATGTTTCAAAATGTTTTATAAAGGATTAACTAACTATTAGTTAACACTTTGTAAATGCCAAAAAACGTTGACTTATTATAAAGTGTTACCAAATCTTCAAATTCGGAGTAACCTTCGAGCAAGCTGTTGCTCTGTTGGCTCTGTTGCGGAAAAAACAGGGCGCTCATTTTGGCCACGGTGAGCAGCCATAGACTTATGTGAGCAGCCAATAGCAGCGTTGCTGATCAAGGTTTCTACTATCGATACATACCCCCTTTTAGACCAACGTATAACTCAATCCAGCTATACTAATCATAAACAACAAGTGTGTTCGAAGAACCGAATTAGCCAGATCATGATAAGCAAGATTATGTCATCTTGGATGTGTCATTTGATCTCGGATGTAATAAGCGACGTACGGAGAACGGGCCCCTGGTCTGCATACCTGTTCAACATAACACAACCACAGTTATAATCACACCACGCACTGAATCACACACCACACACTGGTCGTAAGTTTGTGGTCTATTAAAGGTACAAGGGTTCGGACAAAGAATATTCAGGGCAGGCTAGGTTTGTCATTCAGGTACAGGGCAGCAGGCAGACTCGAAGTCAGGGCAGGCAGGATGTAAGGACCAGGGGAACTAAGAGGCAGAAAAGACTAAAGGAGGTAGAGAAAAACATGCTGGTACTGTCGGCTCGACAAACAAGAAGAACTGACCCCAAACAGAAAACACAGGGATAAATGAGGGTAGGAAGGAAGATGGGAGACACCTGGAGGGGGTGGAGACAAACATGAGATGGGTGAAACAGATCAGGGTGAGACAGGAATCTCTTTAAGACATACTACTTCATTATATTATTGTAGATTGACATGGCATTGTGTTTTGTATCTGTCTGCTAGTGTACTGTTGTCCCTGTGCTTGACACCACTATCCCTGCATCAAGGGTTGTGTGTCAGAAATAGCCAGAAACGTATGCTGCTTGGTATACTGACAGACCTGCTATTGGATGTAATATGTAATACTTTCTTGGTGTATTGTACTACTATGACGATTTTGTGAGGAACAGAAGGGTAAAATTTAAGAGGCCATTGCAAATGTTACCCTTCTGTTCCTCCCTCAAAATGGTCCTTCTCCACTTTTTAAAGAGGAAAGAAAAAGGTGCACTGCATGTACAATTTCTGACAATAGTTTGGTACGATTCCATTTGAGATAAAAGTAAAGTCAGCCAACCTGAACAGACAGTCCTCTGACTAATCAAACCTTCTTGGTGTTTAAGAGTAAAATGACAGACTGATATTCTTTATTTCTACCTCCAGAGGGTAGTAGTGTTTATAATTCTTCTTATAATCATAATAGTAATACCTCAGGATGACCACATGATGTCTCAGTATACGACAAGAGATAGAATATTCCACAGGTACAATCCAGCCCAGTGACATCAGCTTCTCAGACAGGTTAATATTTCACATTGGTTACTGACTACCGTGTCATTGTGTTCAAATCAATGTTATTTGTATAGCCCTTTCTACAAGCAATGTCACAGAGGGCCCATAGAACTGCACCTAAACCAACCTAAACCCTCAAGGAAGACAAGGAAAAACTCAGGAAAACTCAGTTAAAACATTTAAGAAAGCCTGGGAGGAGCAATTCAGTGAGAGTTCCACTTCTCCAGAGGTGGTCGGTGACTAAGAGAGGTGCAGACCACAAGCAAAGCATATTCATGCATCAAGAGTAGAGATGGAAATAAAATGTGCAAATGGATGTTGAACACAGATAATCAGAGTTCCAACTCAGTGCTCTTGATGTAACCCTAATAAACACCTAGACAGTGCCAGCCTCCCTGATTGAAACATGAAGTCTGTTCCAGAGGAGAGAAGCTCTATATGAGAACACCTTGTTTGAACACCCCTGTTGTTTTCAGCTTGCAACAGTAACTCACCACAACACCCATAGGAAATGATCAGACTGATTTTCTTTATTTCTACCTCTAGAAGATAGTAGTGTTAGTAATCCATATCATGATAACCTTCTACAGGCTGTCAGGCTGTCACATCACAGAGGAAGGATGTGCTTCTCTGAGCTCAGCTCTGAAGTCAACCTCCTTCCTGAGACAACTGGATCTAAATAACAATGATCTGAAGGATGCCGGCATGAAGCTGCTCTCTGCTGGACTGGGGAATCCACTCTGCAAACTGGACACACTGAGGTCTGTATTTATGTTCTACATGAGACAATAGTAAAGTTATAATCCGTAATGTATTTGTATGGTTGATTTAGACAACAGAGTTTCACTCATGGCTTCATCAAAGAGAGAACTGGAGGGACTATTATCTGCAGCACCTTTATGGACTCTGTAATCTAAATCAGTAGCACACATAATATCACTTTCCCATTGTGGACGTGTGTGTCTTTGTGGTTGTTGTGATGTTAATTCTTTTATACATTTGAAGTTGGGTAAAAAAAAAAACTATTTGGGGGTTTTCTCTGCTGTTAAATATAATAGCAGTCATGTTTGACCCTTATGACAACACAAGGTGTAGAGTCTTTTACCAACTCCTACATTAGGCCAATGAGGTGGGACCAGGGAAGCACTTGCTTGGACGTGTGTTCTGCGTGCCAATAATCAATGTCCACAATATGTCTGCATTTCTGTGCTGACGGCCTGCTCACGGTAGCACCAGCAATACAGTCCATTTAATTGCATTTCTGGATTAGTTCCATTCATTTTCTTTTGCACACAAATCAAACAATGACACACAAACCTGACACGGTGAAAAGCTGTATGCTTTTCCACCTAGCCACACACCTGTGTATCCCTGGCTGTTAATTACCTATATGCCTTCCCAAAGACAATGCTCCACCCAGTGCTCAAACATAAAACTGCCCATTTATTAGCATCACCAATGTGGTATATAAATAAAACAAAACAAAGTTGTATAATGGCTCCAACACAAGGGTTAAGATATACTATTCCTCATATTATTGTACATTTACCTGGACAGGGAGTTATGCATCTGGCAGCTTTTGTGCTGTTGTTTGAAAATTTTCAAAGTCTTCAATCAATCTTCAAAGTTCAAAAAACGGCACTGGAACTTGGCAAAGTTTGATGCAATGGCTTTATTGGTCTTCAAGATGACAAAAATCCCAATAAATGTGAGCAGGTTCCGGAACCCAACTGATCTTTACCCCCCAGGCATGCAATTACATAATGCTCACCTATTTTCATGTGCTATTTTACTATTGATAGTTACAGATGGTCTTCGATCTTACGCATAACACCTGTTCTGGGGGTTTCAGATTTCACTCGCACCTTAGCTTTGATGCCTTTGACCTTGCTTACATTTGGAGATGTACATTTTGCTGCTGGGTGACACTAATACGTTTTTCTCTTAAAACAGGTTCTGTAAGCCACACTTACGATGAGGCTGCTCACGCTGCTTACACAATCAGGCTCGTTGTAAATCCTCCTTACTTAGGGCTAGTGCTGACCTTGTGCAGGCGGCCACAGATAAGATTCCAGGTGTGGGGTCAAAAACAGCGGATCTTGACTTCTAGCTCAGGCCTCTGCCTGCCTCCAGGTGGCCTTCTCCCTCACTCCTCAGCCTCTGTCACCCAGATCTCACACTCAGGCTCAATATCTTCTATCGTTTAGTGGTAATAATACTAAGCTCAACTATAATAAGTCAACAGCTTAACATATGGTTCCCAGTAATATAAAATAATACTAAAAGGGGTGAAAATTTCCAAAATTTCATTTTCAATCAGATAAATCCATAATCATACCCATCATCATCGTTTCAACAGTATGGTGTCAATTTCCACGTCAGTCCCTATGGTTGGCGCCTCTTCCACTGCATGAAGGGTTTCGGATTAGGAATAGCAAGAAGTGTGCTTGGTGTATAATACTACTCTGTAACTGGCTATTTTTACTTCAGATGATGGTCCATTTACATGTATTCTTTCAGCAGACACTTTTATTCAAAGGGACTTCCAAGAGAGAGCTTTACAAAAAGTGCATAAGTCAATGATCATAAACAACGAGATAGCCCCAAACATTGCGGGTAGCCAAAACATGAAGCATACATTGTGAAAAAGCAAATAAGTGCCAAAGGGAAGAAACATAAGAGCATGTACAATTAATCAACATGATCCTCTAAAGTGCTAGAGTGTATCTGGTGGAAAGCAAGCAACAATAATATAATTCACAGCGAGTACAAATGGTTAAATCAGTTACAACTAACCAACAGGAGTGACTAACAAGTCCCTCAATAATTGTCATTGTGTTCCTGGAGGAAATAAGCTAACATCTGATCCAACAAATCTTTAAGTGCGTCTTTAGCCTTTTCTTGAAGGTGGGGAGACAGTCAGTGTCTCTGATGGAGGTGAGGAGGTGATTCCCCCATTGGGAGGCCAGACAGGAGAAGAGCTTGGGTTGGGAGCGGGTGCTCTTGAGAGGTGGGGCCACCAGACGGTTGTCAGAAGAAGACCGTAGGTGGCGGGTAGGGGTGTAAGGCTGGAGGAGAGACTGGATGTAGGCTGGTGCAGTCCCGTTCACCGCTCGGAAGGTCAGTACCAGGGTCTTGAATCTGATGCGGGCCGTGATGGGTAGCCAGTGGAGGGAGATGAAGAGCGGGGTGACATGGGAGCGTCTGGGTAGGTTGATGGTAGCATTCCATCGGAGATGCAGGGATAGTATACTGGCCCACGATTTCTGTCGGTATTGCACCTTGCGTATGCGTACATTTAAGGGCCAGGGAGACGTGCACAAAGTACGCACCAAACAAACGCAGGATACGTGCTGCAGCCATTCAGCATGTGTACACGTACATAGCGGAAAGTATATTTCGGCCTTAAGTGTCAGGTGCAACGCTGCTCTTTAGGAAGTTGAACACACTTGTATTGGTCATTTGCACAGATCACTAAAGATAATATTGGCCATTATATTCCTTGAGGTTGGTTTTGCTACATGTAACATAGCATTAAAGCAAAAAGAGAACAGAATGCAGACAATAATGTAACAACTTTAAACTACACTGCTCAAAATTATTAAAGGAACTGTTTTTTATCAGGGTATGGCATGAATTAACTTCTCTGATAATGATCTGGTCAGTTAAGTAGCAGAGGGGTACTTTCCGCTGCATTGGTGTTGATGTCATTAACAACAGGTACACTAGAGGGGCAACAATGAGCCGACCCCAAAACAGGACTGGTTTTGCATGTGGAGGCCATTTCAAGTTTTTCCCTCTTGATCTCTTTGAGTGGGAGCATGAGGCGATTTCTTAACCCTACAGAAGTTGCACATATTGTCCAACTCCGTGCCGTTGCAAGGAGATTTGATGTGTCTCCCAGCACAATCTCCAGTACATGGAGGACATTCCAGGAGACAGGCAGTTACTCTAGGAGAGCTGGACAGGGCCGTAGAAGGTCCTCGACCCATCAGCAGGGCCGATATCTGCTGCTTTGTGCAAGGAGGAACAGGTTGAGCACTGCCCGAGCCCTACAGAATGACCTCCAGCAAGCCACTGGTGTGAATGTCTCTGCCCAAACAATCAGAAACAGACTTCATGAGGGTGTCCTCAGGGCGCAACATCCTACAGTGTGCCCTGTGCTCACTGCCCAGCACCGTGGAGCTCGATTGGTATTTGCTATAGAACACCAGAACTGGCATGTCCGCCCCTGGCACCCTGTGCTTTTCAAAGATGAGAGCAGGTTCATCCTGAGCACCTGTGATAGACGTGAAAGGGTCTGGAGAAGCCAAGGAGAACACTGTACTGCCTGCAACATCATTCAGCATGACCGGTTTGGTGGTGGGTCACTGATGGTCTGGGGAGGCATATCCATGGAGGGACGCACAGGCCTCTACAGGCTAGAGAACGGCAGTTTGACTGCCATTAGGTATCGGGATGAAATCCTGGAACCCATGGTCAGACCCTACGCTGGTGCAGGTCCTGGGTTCCTCCGGATGCACGACAATTCCCGGCCTCATGTGGCAAGAGTGTGCAGGCAGTACCTGGAGGATGAAGGAATCGATACAATTGAATGTCTCTCACGATCACCTGACCTAAACCCGATAGAACACCTCTGGGACATTATGTTTCGGTCCATCAGACGCCGCCAGGTTGCTCCTCAGACTTTACAGGAGCTCACTGATGCCCTTCGACAGATCTGGGAGGACATCCCACAAGACACCATCCATCGTCTCATTAGGAGCATGCCGCGACGTTGTCAAGCATGCATACAAGCACGTGGGGGCCACACAAGATATTGAGAAGCATTTTGAGTTGAAGAAATTTAATTTTGGCAAAATGAACTAGCCTGTCACATCATTTTTTCACTTTGATTTTTGGGGTGTCTGTAAAATTAAGCCCTCTTAAAGTATGAAAACGTATTTCCATCAAAAGATGTGTCATCCTTTCGTTCCTAAGACATTAAACTGTCCATATCAGTATAGATATCCAACATAATTTTTTTTCACATTGAGATCTGATGTGTTTTCAAAAGTGTTCCATAATTTTTTGAGCAGTGTAAAATATATATATATATATATATCTGTCTGTATGTCTTTCTATGTCTTTCTGTATTTCAACATTTTATATATAAAATGTTGAAATGTTGAAATACAGAAAGACAGGCATGATGGTGTTGATGATTAACCGTTTGTTCCAACACCGTTATCCACGAACAGCATCCGAATATAGCAGTTCCTCTTCTCTCAGGATGGAAGGCAGAGCCAACAGGCAGTTATGTTGCTCTTTTGTAGCAGAATATGGTTATCTAATGACCTAACAGAATTAAATAAATACTGATAAGCATTCTGTTATTTTAAAATATATACATTTATTGGGTAGCTACGTTTTTTTTGCATACATTTGGTTAATTTCACTTCCATTTAATTCCCCTTTCATTTTTCAGAAGAACTTGCTGTTATTTCTCTATGATAATATTGTCCAATAGCATGTCGTGTTTGCATGTTCTGTCATGTGATCTCCATCTCTGGATCAGTTAGCCGTGTTTCTAAAAAGAACGACGTTAACTAATGGCGTCGGAACCAGCGATGTATATCTGCTCAGAAAATTCAAAGATAAGAAAAATGTAGCTAACATCTGAAAGTTTAAGTCAACAAAACATGACTTTCCAGTCCAGAACAAAAGTATTTCAGAGTTTTTTTACTGTAATTTTGAAGAAGTTTACCTCAGGATAACCACAGGATATTCGCGGTGTATAAACCAGGACATTTTGTAGCTAGCTAATAAAGAGCGACTAAGGTGGGATATTCTTCAATTGGAATCCAACTCAGTGGAACAAGTTCGCCAGGTAAGCTGATATTTCACCGTTTTATATGTAAAATGACATTTTAGTTGACTGAGGCAGGGTAGGGGGAACGGGAGGTAGTTACAAATATCTATGAAGAGGCAGCAGGAGAGGGCTTTGCCGATTAGTTGTTTATTAAGCATAAGACCTCATTGGCGTAATGCAGGAACGTTTGTATGCCGACTGCACGACTTTCAAACAGACGATATTGTTGTAAGATTTTAGCATTCAGTCGAACAACACCATTATATTATCCGTTTCCCAATATGGCTTTTATAGCATTCAATAAAGCGTGCTTGATGCTGCCAGTACGCACTCTCCCTGCGCGTTGAACTGCAGGGTTTCCAATCTGTCATACCAGCGCAGGTGACGACAATGTCCCTTGATTGGGGATAGCGGCCAGATTTTGTGGAATACAAAAACCTTTTTCAGTTTGAAGCTCAAGTTCCAATAAAAGGGCGAGTTCTCGCTTAATGTTTCTAGTTTTCCAATACTTCTATATCGTTGCCATTATACACAGGTAGTTTAGGAGTGATCTTATGCTGACACAATGTATCAGATTTTCCAGTCCTTATTTGCCGTTTAGTTGTTATTTATTATGCATAGTTGTAAAATGTAGATTGACATACCAGGTTTCCCAATGTCATTGGTGGTCTGTGCACTGTGGTCTGTTCTCTGGTCTGGTGAGAACTGTGTCCCTTCCCTCTACCTGTGCCCCTTCCTGTCACCTGTGTCCCTAAATATAGAACCCTGTGCCTCCAATGACTGCCACCCAGTGTCCAAAATATTCTGACAGTTCTATCTAACCAAAATAATATGACATGTCAATAAGAAACACAAATGGCTCCTACATTTAGGAAAGTGGAAGATAGATGCTGTCTATTGTGCCGGAAAGCTAAAGGAGAACTACAGCTTAACTACAGTTTAAACAAGAACTCACACAGGGAGACTTATTAGTTGATTTGGTCACTACCTCCGTATACAGAGGAAAGGACATTTTTGTTTATTGTCTATTAATTGTAAAGTGGTATGTTCACATCAACCAAGAGGCCAGTCGTGATGTGTCGTTTGTGAACGATTCCTTCATATTGAACGAATCTTTAGAATGACTGGGGAGTAACGAGTCGTCTCAGTGAGTGATTCGTTCATCTTCTCGTGGCAGCGCATAGGGACTGTTGCATTGGCTCAGTAGAGAAAACAGAAAGGATTCGTTCACCTCATTCACGTTCACGTGACTGCTAGGTTTAGCATAGAAGACGTGAATGATTCGAGTGATAATTACAGGTTTTGTTATTTTTGCTTTACTTACAGTTCAGTGCAGTAATTGTTTGCTGTGATAATTAAATACCAGTGTGATAATAAGTGACCATTTCAAATCATGCAAACTGTCATGATGTATTGTATTTAATGGGGGAGTTTTTGTGGAAATATTGTGCAATTCCTTTCCCTATAGCCTACTCTAATTTATCTTGGCTGGTTTAGATGCACTAATATTTCTTCCTTTGGAATATGATAACTGTTTCAAATAGTGGAAATATTGAACAAGCAAACTTGCTGGTTCTTTATCCTCGATTCTCTATGATCATCCCAACATTCCCAATACAAAAACCATGTTGTACAAATATATAGAATTGTCTGTCACATGGCTCTTCTTTCATTGGCTCACTTGCATGGATCCTGCACGCGTGCGTGTGTGCGTGCATATGTCTTAAAGTGGCCCTGCTTAGGCTAACTAATTGATAAGATAAGGATCTTCCTGTTTACCTAAGCCTTTACCTTGCCTATAGTTCACCTGGGGGGTTTGCCTCTCTCTACACAAATGGAATACTGAACACAGTATCATTCTTATACAGTATAAAGAGTTACATCTTCAACTTTTCTGATATTGGATTACATGGGTCACTCTGTCTAATGAGGGGAGGTGCAGCTATGACAGTACCTGCCAAATGAACCCCTCTGTGCTGACTCACTCTGGAGGCCCAGATGGATTCTGTCACAATATTGATCCTCTTTCTACAGGCTGTCAGGCTGTCTGGTCACAGAGGAAGGCTGTGCTTCTCTGGCCTCAGCTCTGAGGTCCAACCCCTTCCACCTGAGGGAACTGGACCTGAGCTACAATCATCCAGGAGAAAAGGGATTGAAGCTGCTCTCTGCTAGACTGGAGGATCCACACTGCAGACTGGAGAAACTGAAGTAAGGAGATGTTTGTTTTTTATATATACCTCTTAATGTAATGTCGCTTAACACTGAATATATCTAATTACGTTAATAGGCCTTGCATTTCTTGATGTTACAATTAAAACTGCATGTTTAATCTACAATATGGTTGTAGCCACAATCATAATTGTATTTCCAGAAAGCGGGTTTAGTGAAAACTGAGTTTTTAAACCCTGAGATGAGGGAAACTCTGGGTTTTTAGCTCCAGAAAGAGAGGTCACTAAAACCAGACGATGTAAAATGTAGCTCAGCTCAAACCTAGGTCTTAGTGTCGGTTTGAAGTGAATGTAGCTAGGGACTTCAACAAGAAAAGAAAATGGAATCAATTTGAGCGCAAAATAGTTTTTGAGCTTCATATAATATAAACATTATATTATATGAATATTATATCATATCAATATGATATCATATTGTTATATTTGCCGAATGTTTTTAACTACAAATATTATTATATTTACTCAGTTTTGGACACCTTTGTGCAGAGAATGATGATACTAAGGCCCAATCCCAATGTCCCCCCTAAACCCTAAGCCCTGAACCCTCACACACTTACTTGACGTCACCTAGTAAGTGATCGAGTGCAAGAGGCTACAAGAGCTCAAAATGCTATAAATTGGAATGGTTCAGGACTTTGCGGCATTATAGGTAAAATAGTAATGTTGTTGGATCAAATCTGATGAAAGCATATTTGGAATTTATCATCAAAGGACAACCTACACACTAGGGCTGCACGATTATGGGCAAAATGATAAGCACGATTATTTTGATCAACATTGAGATCACGATTAATTATCATGATTATTTGTTGATTTTAACCAAAACAACTTTTTTTGTCACGTAGGCTAATTATACCATGCAGTTCGTCAGTGATGAAGTAAGCAAACAGCGCTTGATCGGCCATGACTGACGTCAACGCAGCAAACCAGGAAGCAGGAATGTCCGACTTTACGCAGCCGTTTATAACTCTTCCCCGACTGCAAGCAGCAACTCTCGCTGGTCGTTTCATGCAGCCAATGTCGAATGCACCTATGGTTTACTGAGCGCTAAATTGGCTTTGCCAAAAGAATGCCGCATTTTAAATATCGCTCCATCACGCGAATTTGATCGTGGGAAGCCAAAATCGTGATTAAAATTGTATTAATTGTGCAGCCCTACTACACCCAGTTCTGGCTATATTAACCGTCAGTGAGCTTTGTGTTTAAACTTACTGATGTTAACTGTTATTTCTAACTTCTATTTCTGTTTACGTCAGGGTTGGTTGCTCCTTCCATGCTTGTTTGTTTACTGTTCTTCGTCTTTCTTGTCTTATGAGGAGGGTTAGCCAGGATCTTTTTCTCTCTTCCAGGCTTCCCCCGGTAACCCTCGTGTTTCACGTCACTACGCTGTGAATTGTGGGCAAGTCTGCAAAAATGCAGACTTACGGGTGCCTAAAATGTCTTCGAAAGAGCCCTCACGAACTTGACAATTTGACAGTGGGACAGCCCTAAGCCCTCACAGACTTAGTGAGAACGTGCCTCAAAGTCTGTGAGTCTGTGAGGGTGGACATTGGGATTGGGCCTAACCGTTCGTAAACTCCAGATTGATTGTCCTGTTGTCTCCGAGGGAAAAAGCTGTTTGACCCGTGCATTGATTCAGAGCGTGCACGGAGAGAGGGGCTTATTCACAGACGTGTCTGTTGTAGTGAGAGAGAGAGAACGCGAGCGGGGCAAGAAGGGGCTGAGCGAATCAGTATGCTGCGTGCAGCTCTACTATTAAATATTTTTTTGTGATGTTAAACAGTAAAAGCAAAAACACCATTTTATAAATTTGTGGTGGTAAATCTCTAATTGTGGCGGGCCGTTACAAATAAATTAATGTATGGGAAACACTGAAAACTGGGTGTGTTGCCACGGTAACTGACTGTGAACCTCACCTGCTTGCTGGCAGCTTTTCTGTAACAAACCATGAGTTTCTCCCTCTCCCCTCCCTCATGCTGAGCCTGAAGCTACTGTCAGACATGGGGGGTCCTTTCCTCATCAACCTGATTGTTGTTGAAGCCATATAACACATACGGATGACATGAAATTCTGATCAGAGTCTGATCCCAGACTCTGCGCTACAGCTAGCAGGTTTCAAACTGCTGAGAGCGGATCGTAACCCTGTGCTCTCTGGCAAAACGAAAGGCGGTGGTATTTGTTTTTACATTAACAGTGGCTGGTGTGAAGATGTGACAGTGATTCTGCAGCACTGTTCTCCTGATCTGGAATCATTTTTTATTAACTGTAGATCTTTTTACTCGCCACGAGAGTTTGCATCATTCATTCTGGTTGGCGTCTACATGCCTCCGCAGGCTAGCGTTAACGAGGCTCAACGTGTGCTCGCCAGCCAGATACTGAGTGTGGAGCATGAAAATCCGGATTCCTTGGTTATTGTGCTAGGCGACTTTAACAAAGGCAATCTCACTCAAGAACTCCCAAAATATAGACAATTCATCAAATGCCCTACCAGAGAAGGAAACACCCTGGATCACTGCTACTCTACAATCAGCAAAGCATACCATGCGGTCCCCCGAGCAGCACTGGGTCACTCTGACCACGCCATGGTCCACCTGATTCCTGCATACAGGCAGAAGCTAAAGCGCTGTAAGCCTGCTGTGAGGACATCAAAACAGTGGACCAGTGAAGCTATGGAGGATCTGCGGGCGTGCTTGGACTGCACTGACTGGGACATGTTCACGACTGCTACCAATAGTCTGGATGAGCTCACAGAGGCTGTGACATCATACATCAGCTTCTGTGAGGACTGCTGTATACCAACACGCACCAGGGTAAGCTACAACAACGACAAACCCTGGTTTACAGCTAAACTCAGAAGGTTGAGGTCAGAGAAAGAGGCCGCGTTTAGGAGTGGGGACAAAGACAGTTTCAAGGAGTCAAAGAACAGGTTTAGCAAGGCGGTGAGGGAGGCTAAACGACTGTACTCAGAGAGGCTAAAACACCAATTCTCTGCAAACGACTCTGCTTCTGTCTGGAGAGGGCTCAGGCAAATTACCAACTACAAGCCCAGAGCCCCCCACTCCACTAACGACTCCCGCCTGGCCAACGACCTGAATGAGTTCTACTGCAGATTTGAAAGACAATTGGACAGTCTTGAACTACCCCTTCCCACCCAGGAGGCCTCCCACCTCCCCCCCTCTACAGTGACGACTCTCTCCATTCAGGAGGGTGAAGTTAACAGACTTTTCAAGAGGCAGAACCCCCGCAAAGCAGCTGGGCCGGACTCTGTCTCTCCAGCCACCCTCAAGCACTGCGCTGACCAGCTGTCTCCGGTGTTTACCCACATCTTTAACACCTCCCTTGAGACATGCCATGTGCCAGCCTGTCTCAAGTCCTCCACCATCATCCCTGTGCCCAAAAAGCCAAGGCCAACAGGACATAATGACTACAGACCCGTCGCCCTGACCTCTGTGGTAATGAAGTCTTTCGAGCGGCTGGTGCTGGCACACCTTAAATCCATCACTGACCCTCTACTGGACCCCCTGCAGTTTGCCTACAGAGCCAACAGGTCTGTGGACGATGCAGTTAACATGGCCCTCCACTTCACCCTACAGCACCTGGACTCCCCAGCATCCTATGCCAGGATCCTGTTTGTGGACTTCAGCTCTGCCTTCAACACCATCATCCCCGCCCTGCTTCAGGACAAGCTCTCCCAGCTGAACGTGCCTGATTCCACCTGCAGGTGGATCACAGACTTCCTGTCTGACAGGAAGCAGTGCGTTAAGCTGGGAACACAAGTCTCTGACTCCCGGTCCATCAGCACCGGATCACCTCAGGGCTGCGTCCTTTCTCCTCTGCTCTTCTCCCTGTACACCAACAGTTGCACCTCCAGTCATCCGTCCGTCAAACTCCTGAAGTTTGCGGACGACACCACCCTTATTGGGCTCATCTCTGGTGGAGACGAGTCTGATTATAGGTGGGAAGCGGCCAACCTGGTGACCTGGTGCAGCCAGAACAACTTAGAGCTCAATGCTCTTAAGACAGTGGAGATGGTTGTGGACTTCAGGAGGAACACAGCCCCACTCACCCCCATCACCCTGTGTGACTCCCCAGTCAACACTGTGGAGTCCTTCCGCTTCCTGGGCACTATCCTCTCCCAGGACCTCAAGTGGGAACTGAACATCAGCTCCCTCATCAAGAAAGCACAACAGAGGATGTACTTCCTTCGGCAGCTGAAGAAGTTCAACCTGCCAAAGACAATGATGGTGCACTTCTACTCAGCCATCATTGAGTCCATCCTCACCTCCTCCATCACCGTCTGGTACGCTGCTGCCACTGCCAAGGACAAGAGCAGACTGCAGCGTATCATCCGTACTGCTGAGAAGGTGATTGGCTGCAATCTGCCTACCCTCGAGGACCTGCACACCTCGAGGACCCTGAGGCGAGCGAGGAAGATTGTGGCCGACTCCTCCCACCCTGGACACTCCCTGTTTCAGTCACTCCCCTCCGGCAGAAGGCTGCGGTCTATCAGGACCAATACCTCACGCCACAAAAACAGTTTCTTCCCTTCCGCTGTTGGCCTCTTCAACAAGGCCAAGGGACCACACTGACTCAAATTACTTATTGCCTAAAGCACTGCTTTTGCACTGCACCATAACATGGTATCTTGTACATTTGTATTTTTTGTAATATTTGTATTTTTGTATTTTTATATTGTAATTTACGGCAACTTATATTTATCCCACTTAGTACTGCTAGTTTATGTACCCTTAGTATAGTTAGTCCACATATTTAAATTTTAGGTATATGTTTATTGTATGCACCTTCCTGCCAAAGCAAATTCCTTGTCTGTGCAAACTTTCATGGCGAATAAATCCCTTTCTGATTCTGATTCTGAACAGGGAATCACTGTAAAAAAAAAAAAATTCTACAGTTTTCCATGCAGAGCTAACCTGGCATTTCCTGAACATCTCACTGTTAATCTGTGCTGTGGAGGTTGATGGACCCTCCTTCTCGTAATCTTGTCATTAAAAAGGAGAAGAATGTGCCAGTTGTTTTGCGCACATAGGATTGTTCCATTTCTTCTTCACTTGTAGTAAGACGTTAGCCTGGTCCTAACCAGACTCTCCCCTCGCTCCATTGACAAGCGTTAACTTCCTTGAAGGCGGGTACTCTGTTGAAGTTTAAAACTATTGGATCTGCCCAGAGCCACTCTGGATCTGCCATAACCAATCGCTAGCGTTCGCCTTAGCCAACTCCTTCACCACTAACGGAGCGAGCTGGAAAATCAAACGAACCCCGTGGGGAGCAAAGATTGTTCTTGCTCCGGCTTTAACTTCTGGATATTCGGCAGCGTTGCCACAACAGACCGAATGGCTTCGCTCGCATCTTTCTCCGTCGCCATTACAGAACTACAACTCAAACTAGCGCACGACATCAACGTCATCGTTCTCAGCCACTCCCTCTGTTTGCTGATTGGACGGTAAAAAGTTGACTTGAGACATCAACTAATATACGGAAAGCCCTGACGGAGTACAGAAGCAAAATGAAAATTGAGCGGAAGTACGTAGGAGGGCAGAGCCAGGCTAGTAAGACGTGGTTAAATGTCAAATTAATATACTGCTTTGAAATGTACTGAATGAACAATTGCCTCTTTTGCTGTTGAAGTAGTTTTTCTGCTTTCTGAAAATGTCTTCATACTCGCCTGCACGCATGAGAATTTCTAATTCTCTGGATAAGAGCGTCTGCTAAATGACTAAATGTAATTCCAGTGAATTAGAAATGAACTAACTCAGATCAGCTGTTCTGGAAGCGATAACTCTGAGCTTCCCATCTCAGGGTTCATCAAGTCAGAGTTCAGGGTTAGGCTCAGAGTTTGTAAAACCTGCTTTCTGGAATACACCTCTGATGATGAGAGAAACAACATGTTTACTTAGAAAGTCAGTTGCTAAGTCACTTATCAACAGGTGAAGTGTATTTTCATCATTCCTCGGCTTATCCCTGCAGTGTGGATCATGGTGGAGAGTGCTGGATCAAACCTGGCCTTTTGAAGGCCTGGAGATGTGAGTATTGACTGCTACTTGGTTCTAGTACACAAGGTCATACAAGGGACTACCATTAGTGACTTGGACACTGTCAAAAATGGACACACACACACACTGTAAACACACACTTTTAGAAGCAGTAATTTAACACAATTACCCACATCAATACTGTGTGTACGTCTGTGTGTGCTATGTCCCCTTCCTTCTCCTCTCCTCCCCTCTTCCTCTCCTCCCCTCTTCCCCTCCTCTGCTCTCCTCCCCTCTTCCCCTCCTCCCTCTTCCCCTCCTCCCTCTTCCTCTCCTCCCCTCTTCCCTTCTTCCCCTCCTCCCTCTTCTCTCCTCTTCCCCTCTTCCTCTCCTCCCTTCCTCCCCTCTTCCCTTCTTCCCCTCCCTCTCCTCCCCTCTTCCCCTCCTCCCTCTGCTCTCCTCCCCTCTTCCCCTCCTCCCTCTCCTCCCCTCTTCCCCTCCCCTCTTCCCTTCTTCCCCTCCTCCCCTCCTCCCTCTTCTTTCCTCTTCCTCTCCTCCCCTCTTTCCTTCTTCCCCTCCTCCCTCTTCTCCTCTTCCTCTCCTTCCCTCGTCCCCTCTTCCCCCCCTCCCTCGTCTCCTCTTCCTCTCCTCCCCTCGTCCCCTCCTCTCCTCTTCCCCTCATCCCTCTCCTCCCCTCTTCCCCTCTTCCCTCTTCCCCTCCTCTGCTCTCCCCTTCCCTTCTTCCCTCTACTCCCCTGTTCCCCTCCCTCTCCTCCCTCTTCCTCTCCTCCCTCTTCCTCTCCTCCCTCTTCCCCTCCTCCCCTCTTCCCTTCTTCCCCTCCTCCCTCTCTCTCCTCTTCCCCTCCTCCCTCTCTCTCCTCTTCCCCTCCTCCCTCCCCTTCCCTGTTCCCCTCCCCTCCCTCTGCTCTCTTCTTCCCCTCCTCCCTCTTCCTCTCCTCCCTCTTCCCCTCCTCCCCTCTTCCCTTCTTCCCCTCCTCCCTCTCTCTCCTCTTCCCCTCCTCCCTCTCTCTCCTCTTCCCTTCCCCTGTTCCCCTCCCCTCCCTCTGCTCTCCTCTTCCCCTCCTCTCTCTCCTCCCCTCTTCCCCATCTCCCTCTCCCCTCCTCCCCTCCTCCCCTCTTCCCCTCCTCCCCTCTTCCCTTCTTTCCCTCCCTCTCTTCCCCTTCTCCCTCTCCTCCCCTTCTCCCTCTCCTCTCCTCTTCCCCTCCTCCCTCTTACTCTCCTCCCCTCTTCCCCTCCTCCCCTCTTCCCTTCTTCCCCTCCTCCCTCTCCTCCCCTCTTCCCCTCCTCCCTCTTCTCTCCTCTTCCCCTCCTCCCTCTTCCCTTCTTCCTCTCCTCCCCTCTTCCCCTCCTCCCTCTTCTCTCCTCTTCCTCTCCTCCCCTCCTCCCCTTCTCCCTCCCCTTCTCCCTCTCCTCTCCTCTCCTCTTCCCCTCCTCCCTCTTCCTCTCCTCCCCTCTTCCCTTCTTCCCCTCCTCCCTCTCCTCTCCTCTTCCCCTCCTCCCTCTTCCTCTCCTCCGCTCTTCCCCTCCTCTGCTCTCCTCTTCCCCTCCTCCCTCTTCCTCTCCTCCGCTCTTCCCCTCCTCTGCTCTCCTCTTCCCCTCCTCCCCTCTTCCCTTCTTCTTCTCCCCTCTTCCCCTCTTCCCTCTACTCTCCTCCCCTCTTCCCCTCCTCTGCTCTCCTCTCCTCTTCCCCTCCTCCCCTCTTCCCTCTGCTCTCCTCCCCTCTTCCCTTCTTCCCTCTCCTTCCTTCTTCCTCTCCTTCCCTCTGCTCTCCTCCCTTCTTCCCCTCTTCCCTCTGCTCTCCCCTTCCCTTCTTCCCTCTCCTCCCCTGTTCCCCTCCCTCTCCTCCCTCTTCCTCTCCTCCCTCTTCCTCTCCTCCCTCTTCCCCTCCTCCCCTCTTCCCTTCTTCCCCTCCTCCCTCTCTCTCCTCTTCCCCTCCTCCCTCTCTCTCCTCTTCCCCTCCTCCCTCCCCTTCCCTGTTCCCCTCCCCTCCCTCTGCTCTCTTCTTCCCCTCCTCCCTCTTCCTCTCCTCCCTCTTCCCCTCCTCCCCTCTTCCCTTCTTCCCCTCCTCCCTCTCTCTCCTCTTCCCCTCCTCCCTCTCTCTCCTCTTCCCTTCCCCTGTTCCCCTCCCCTCCCTCTGCTCTCCTCTTCCCCTCCTCTCTCTCCTCCCCTCTTCCCCATCTCCCTCTCCCCTCCTCCCCTCCTCCCCTCTTCCCCTCCTCCCCTCTTCCCTTCTTTCCCTCCCTCTCTTCCCCTCCTCCCTCTGCTCTCCTCCCTCTCTTCCCCTCCTCTCCTCTTCCCTTCCTCCCTCTTCCCCCCTCCCTCTTCCTCTCCTCTTCCTCTCCTCTTCCCCTCCTCCCTCTTCCTCTCCTCCCTTCCTCCCCTCTTCCCTTCTTCCCCTCCTCCCTCTTCTTTCCTCTTCCCCTCTTCCTCTCCTCCCTTCCCTCTTCCCTTCTTCCCCTCCCTCTTCTTTCCTCTTCCCCTCCTCCCTCTCCTCCCCTCTTCCCCTCCCCCTTCCCCTCCTCTCCTCCCCTATTCCCTCCTCCCCTCTTCCCTTCTTCCCTCTGCTCTCCTCCCCTCTTCCCTTCTTCCCCTCCTCCCTCTTCTTTCCTCTTCCCCTCTTCCTCTCCTCCCTTCCCTCTTCCCTTCTTCCCCTCCCTCTTCTTTCCTCTTCCCCTCCTCCCTCTCCTCCCCTCTTCCCCTCCCCCTTCCCCTCCTCTCCTCCCCTATTCCCTCCTCCCCTCTTCCCTTCTTCCCTCTGCTCTCCTCCCCTCTTCCCCTCCTCTCCTCCCCTCTTCCCTTCTTCCCTCTGCTCTCCTCCCCTCTTCCCCTCCTCTCCTCCCCTCTTCCCCTCCTCTGCTCTCCTCTTCCTCTCCTCCCCTCTTCCCCTCTCCCTCTCCTCTTCCCCTCCTCCCTCTTCCCTCCTCCCCTCCTCTGCTCTCCTCTTCCCCTCCTCCCTCTCCTCCCCTCTTCCCCTCTTCCTCTCCTCCCCTCTTCCCTTCTTCCCCTCCTCCCTCTCCTCCCCTCTTCCCCTCTCCTCTGCTCCCCTCCTCCCCTTCTCCCTCTCCTCTCTTCCCCTCCTCCCCTCTTCCACTCTTCCCTCTGCTCTCCTCTCCTCCCCTCTTCCCCTTCTTCCTCTCCTCCCTTCTTCCCCTCCTCCCCTCTTCCCCTTCTTCCTCTCCTCCCTTTTCCCCCTCCTCCCCTCCTCCCTCTCCTCCCCTTTTCCCCTCTTCCCTCTGCTCTCCTCTTCCTCTCCTCCCCTCTTCTCCTTCTTCCTCTCCTCCCTTCCTCCCCTCTTCCCCTCTTCCCCTTCTTCCTCTTCTCCCTTCTTCCTCTCTTCCTTTTCCCTCTGCTCTCCTCCCCTCTTCCCCTCCTCCCTCTCTTCACTTCTCCCTCTCCTCTTCTCCCCTGTTCCCCTCCTCCCTAGAAAGATGGAGTGATGGGGGCATATCAGGGGTAATGAGATGAGGGATGATGGAAAGAGAGATTTGGAGGGAGAGAGGTAGCATGTGAGGGAGGGAGAACAGAATGAGAGAATGAAAGGAAGAGAGGGAGAGTGGAAGAGAGAGAGGGGGAGGGACAGAGAGCAGGGTAGAGAGAGAGAGAGTGAAGAGAGAGAGAGAGTGAGGATGGGTAGAGAGAGAGAGAGAGAATGAAAGGGGGAGTGAGGATGGGTAGAGAGAGAGAGAGAGTGAAGAGAGAGAGAGAGAGTGAGGATGGGTAGAGAGAGAGAGAGAATGAAAGGGGGAGTGAGGATGGGTAGAGAGAGAGAGAGAGAGAGAATGAAAGGGGGAGTGAGGATGGGTAGAGAGAGAGAGAGAGAGAGAGAGAGAGAGAGAGAGAGAGAGAGAGTGAGGATGGGTAGAGAGAGAGAGAGAGAGAATGAAAGGGGGAGTGAGGATGGGTAGAGAGAGAGAGAGAATGAAAGGGGGAGTGAGGATGGGGAGAGAGAGAGAGAGAGAGAGAGAGAGAGAGAGAGAGAGAGAGGATGGGTAGAGAGAGAGAGAGAGAGAGAATGAAAGGGGGAGGGCAGGAAGAGGGAGACATTCTAATGTGAATGATGATGATCAGTAATATATTGTGTCTTGGTCTCCCCCATCAGATGCCTGTGAGCTCACACTGGACCCAAACACAGCATGCAGAAAACTCTCTCTGTCTGAGGAGAACAGAAAGGTGATAAGGAGGAGAGAGGAGCAGCCGTATCCTGATCACCCAGAGAGATTTGAGGAGTGTCCACAGGTGCTGTGTAGAGAGGGTCTGTCTGGGCGCTGTTACTGGGAGGCAGAGTGGAGTGGAGGAAGGGTTCATATAGCAGTGACATATAAAGGAATCAGCAGAAGAGGAAGGGGTGCTGACTGTAGGCTTGGATGGAATAACAAGTCCTGGAGTCTGGTCTGTGATGATAACAGTTACTCTGCCTGGCACAATAACAAGAGCACTGCCATACCTGCCCCCCCCTCCAGCCCCCACAGAGTAGGAGTGTATCTGGACTGGCCGGCCGGCACTCTGTCCTTCTACACAGTCTCCTCTGACACACTGACCCACCTGCACACATTCCACAGCACATTCACTGAGCCCCTCTATCCTGGGTTCAGGGTTTGGTCTGACTCCTCAGTGTCCCTGTGTCAGGTAGAATAGCCCTCACACACTCTCACACACTGTGCTCACATAGATGTCATTGAAGATTGAACTGTATACAGTTGTGATTGATATCCCAGAGTGTTTGTAAATATTGCTGTGTGTAGAATGTTTGTTTTGTTTTAACCTTTAGATGTAAATATTACTGATATAAAATTTGATTAATATCTCTAAATATTACCGACGCTTCCACCAGAGTGAGTTATTTTTCCAAAACGGAAGCTAGCTAGCTTTAGTTAGCTTCCGTTACCTAGCAACCTAGCATAATACTCGTAGCAATGCTACTACCTGCTAGCGTTACTTGTTAGCCTCCTAACTGTACATTTTGAAGCCATACTACAGCGTTTGTCATGTCGTTTTTGTCTATCGGAAAATAGTGGGTTGGAATGTTCAGAATCACACGTGCGACGTTACTCTGTGGGGCTTTCGAACTATCGCACACGTGTGATGCTACTCCTTAACGGGTTCATTGTTGACAAACAACAATCCAAGTTTATGTACCCTTAGTATAGATAGTCCACATATTTACATTTTAGGTATATGTTTATTGTATGCACCTTCCTGCCAAAGCAAATTCCTTGTCTGTGCAAACTCTCATGGCGAATAAATCCCATTCTGATTCTGATTCTGATCCTGTCTTTGATCTCAGTTCCACTGAATGTGATGAACTAAATAGTGTCTTAGTGACTAAATAAGGAGAAATAAAGATGTTTTATACAGGATGATAGAAGACATGCTGTGTGTTTGTTGGTGACCCAGTGGCCCTATAGACACACACACACACATGTACACACACACATGTACACACACACACACACACACACGTACACACACACACATGTACACACACACATGTACACACACACACACACACTGGAAACACTACATTTAGGACCAGTAATATGACAGTATTACCCACTTGAATATACACTGTGTGTGTGTCTAGTGTGATCCCCTCCCTCCCTACTCTCTCCTTCCACCCTCCCTCCCTACTCTCTCTCTCCCTACTCTCTCCCCCCACCCTCCCTCCCCACACTCCCTCCCTACTCTCTCTCCCCCCACCCTCCCTCCCTACTCTCTCCCCCCACCCTCCCTCCCTACTCTCTCCCCTCACCCTCCCTCCCTACTCTCTCCCCTCACCCTCCCTCCCTAACCTCCCTCCCTACTCTCTCCCCCCTCCCTCCCTACTCTCTCCCCCTACCCTCCCTCCCTACTCTCTCTCTCCCTACTCTCTCCCCCCACCCTCCCTCTCTACTCTCTCCCCCCACCCTCCCTCCCTACTCTCTCCCCCACCCTCCCTCCCTACTTTCTTCCCCACCCTCCCACTCTCCCCACCCTCCCTCCCCACACTCCCTCCCTACTCTCTCCCTCCACCCTCCCTCCCCACTCTCTCTCTCCCTACTCTCTCCCCCCACCTTCCCTCTCTACTCTCTCCCCCCACCCTCCCTCCCTACTCTCTGCCCCCCACCCTCCCTCCCTACTCTCTCTCTCCGTACTCTCTCCCCCCACCCTCCCTCCCTACTCTCTCTCCCCCACCCTCCCTCCCTACTCTCTCCCCCCACCCTCCCTCCCTACTCTCTCCCCCCCACCCTCCCTCCCTACTCTCTCCCCCACCCTGCCTCCCTACTCTCTCCCCCCACCCTCCCTACCCTCCCTACCCTACCTCCCTACTCTCCCTCCGTACTCTCTCCCCCCACCCTCCCTCCCTACTCTCTCCCCCACCCTCCCTCCCCACACTCCCTCCCTTCTCTCTCCCCCCCACCCTCCCTCCCTACTCTCTCCCCCCCACCCTCCCTCCCTACTCTCTCCCCCCCACCCTCCCTCCCTACTCTCTCTCTCCCCGACCCTCCCTCCCTACTCTCTCCCCCCCACCCTCCCTCCCTACTCTCTCCCCCCACCCTCCCTCCCTACTCTCTCCCCCCCACCCTCCCTCCCTACTCTCTCTCTCCCCCACCCTCCCTCCCTACTCTCTCCCCCCCACCCTCCCTCCCTACTCTCTCTCTCCCCCACCCTCCCTCCCTACTCTCTCCCCCCCACCCTCCCTCCCTACTCTCTCTCTCCCCCACCCTCCCTCCCTACTCTCTCCCCCCCACCCTCCCTCCCTACTCTCTCGACCCCACCCTCCCTCCCTACTCTCTCCCCCCCACCCTCCCTCCCTACTCTCTCCCCCCACCCTCCCTCCCTACCCTCCCTCCCTACTCTCTCCCCCCACCCTCCCTCCCTACTCTCTCCCCCCACCCTCCCTCCCTACTCTCTCCCCCCACCCTCCCTCCCTACTCTCCCTCACTACTCTCTCCCCCCACCCTCCCTCCCTACCCTCCCTCCCTACTCTCTCCCCCCCACCCTCCCTCCCTACTCTCTCCCCCCACCCTCCCTCCCTACTCTCCCTCCACCCTCCCTCCCTACTCTCCCTCCCTACTCTCTCCCCCCACCCTCCCTCCCTACCCTCCCTCCCTATTCTCTCCCCCCACCCTCCCTCCCTACCCTCCCTCCCTACTCTCTCCCCCCACCCTCCCTCCCTACCCTCCCTCCCTACTCTCTCCCCCCACCCTCCCTCCCTACCCTCCCTCCCTACTCTCTCCCCACTCTCTACCCCCACCCTCCCTCCCTTTTCTCCCTCCCTACTCTCTCCCCCCACCCTCCCTCCCCACCCTCCCTCCCTACTCTCTCCCCCCACCCTCCCTCCCTACTCTCCCTCCCTACTCTCTCCCCCCACCCTCCCTCCCTACCCTCCCTCCCTACTCTCTCCCCCCACCCTCCCTCCCTACTCTCTCCCCCCCCACCCTCCCTCCCTACTCTCTCCCCCCACCCTCCCTCCCTACCCTACTCTCTCCCCCCACCCACCCTCCCTCCCTACCCTCCCTCCCTACTCTCTCCCCCCACCCTCCCTCCCTACCCTCCCTCGCTACTCTCTCCCCCCCACCCTCCCTCCCTACCCTCCCTCCCTACTCTCTCCCCCCACCCTCCCTCCCTACCCTCCCTCCCTACTCTCTCCCCCCACCCTCCCTCCCTACCCTCCCTCCCTACTCTCTCCCCCCACCCACCCTCCCTCCCTACTCTCTCCCCCCACCCTCCCTCGCCACCCTCCCTCCCTACTCTCTCCCCCCACCCTCCCTCCCTACTCTCCCTCCCTACTCTCTCCCCCCACCCTCCCTCCCTACTCTCTCCCCCCCCCCCTTCCCTCCCTACCCTCCCTCGCTACTCTCTCCCCCTACGCTCCCTCCCTACTCTCTGATATGAAAGGACCCTGGACTTAGTGGTGGACGCCTCAGACACACATCCCATCTACCTGCACCTGGGCTCAATCTACCTGGAGGAGGCCAGGGGGAGATGGGCAGGGTCACACACACACATGAACCAGGGAGATGGTTTAGTAACTTAACTAGGAGGTAGTTTGGGGACAATCATTGTTTTGCTGAAACCCATCTGTTTGTATCTGTCCATTTGTAGCATGAGAAGGCTCAGAGGACATATTTAGGTGCCTGCATGAGTACCCGTCTTGTCTCTCCTCCCTGAGAGCCCTGCATATCCCAGACCTGCTCAACAAAGGAGCAGACCTGATGTCACGGGGACGAACCACCGTTGGGGGTGGATGGACGAGGCCTCTCCCTCAGTGGAAGGATGCTCTCCCAAGCCGGAGGCACGGTGAAGAGCCCACCTGGGATCGGAGGTCCTCTCATGGCTTGGCTACTGAGAGGGACCTGTTAGAACACAGAGGTCTGTCTGAGGCTGTCATCCAGACTGTACAGAGCACACGCATGTGATCCACTGTGAGGGGTCATGTGATCCACTGTGAGGGGTCATGTGACACGCTGGCAAACTTTGTCTCGGTGGTGTGAAGGACAAAACGTTGACCCAGTCTCGACCTTTTACAATCACTGTTTAACAAGCTTACTCCTCGCTCTGACAACGGCTAAGGTGTCCCCCTGCCCCCTCCTCTCTCATGCTACTGTAAGGCTGGGTGTCCCCCTGCCCCCTCCTCTCTCATGCTACTGTAAGGCTGGGTGTCCCCCTGCCCCCTCCTCTCTCATGCTACTGTAAGGCTGGGTGTCACCCTGCCCCCTCCTCTCTCATGCTACTGTAAGGCTGGGTGTCCCCCTGCCCCCTCCTCTCTCATGCCACTATAAGGCTGGGTGTCCCCCTGCCCCCTCCTCTCTCATGCTACTGTAAGGCTGGGTGTCCCCCTGCCCCCTCCTCTCTCATGCTACTGTAAGGCTGGGTGTCCCCCTGCCCCCTCCTCTCTCATGCCACTGTAAGGCTGGGTGTCCCCCTGCCCCCTCCTCTCTCATGCCACTGTAAGGCTGGGTGTCCCCCTGCCCCCTCCTCTCTCATGCTACTGTAAGGCTGGGTGTCCCCCTGCCCCCTCCTCTCTCATGCCACTGTAAGGCTGGGTGTCCCCCTGCCCCCTCCTCTCTCATGCTACTGTAAGGCTGGGTGTCCCCCTGCCCCCTCCTCTCTCATGCCACTGTAAGGCTGGGTGTCCCCCTGCCCCCTCCTCTCATATGCTACTGTAAGGCTGGGTGTCACCCTGCCCCCTCCTCTCATATGCTAACATCTGGAGTTGCTGGACAGAGTCTCTGCTTGATGGGTCTCACACCTCATTGTGTAACTTCCTGTCGCATTGCTAAGTCATGTGTTGATAAGGGTCAAGATGTGGTCTGATTGGTTGTTCTTGTGTATAAAGGGAATTGTGAAGCATTGTTCTGTGGATTCTTCATCTCCTGAGACCTTCTCCTCAGCTCTGGCTTGTCCTACTCCTTCTCCTTCCTCACCTCTTGCTTTCTCTCTCTGATTTACAATAATCATGGTAGAGTAGTATGATTTAAAGATTTCATTTTGTAAGATGTTTGCCTTGTAATTGATTTCATTCATTTGCAATGTTATTAAATATATATTCATTTAACCTTACTTTGACCATTCTTGCTCTGATTTAACCCACAGTCAAATAACTAATTATATTGATATTGGCATTGTGATATTGGCATTGACATTGGTTAATGTTAAAACACTGTTTAGTTTCCCATCTTCCTTCAAACGGGAATTTGTTTTGATTGTTTGCCAATATTAAACCCCCGACACTACCTGACATGCTGTGCATCTATCAGATCTTCCCCTCAGTTACTGATCTGCTGTGGTGGATCAAGAGTTGGGATACTTTGTCTCCACAAAGCCTCTCTCTCTGGCTCCACAATGCTCTCAGTATCATGGATGAGGGTGTGGGATGTCCTGTGTCTCCTGGCATTCAGGCTCATTCCACCAGAGGAGTGGAGACTTCGGTAGCCATCTTCCGTGGTGAGGGAGTGGAGGAGATCTGTAAGACACTACGGCCCTCCCTTTCTAACCCTAACCCTGTCTGAGACTGCTGTTATTGTCCCCATATACATGTGACCTCCAGCACACAGCCATGACAACACTGCTCTCATTCCAGTGCTGCTGAATAAGCACACAGCAGTTATCTGGGGAGTGTTTACAACAGAAGGTTAATAAAGTGAAATAGATTCAGCCCAAGAGACAAGGGTGTAGATATTCCTGGTCATGAAGACTCTTGGTTGTAACAGGACAGAGAGACCAGGAGAAACACAAGTGCAGAACTTTGATTCAGAACACAGGTTCAGATGTACCAAGGGCTAATCCAGAATCATGGTCAGGAACAGGTCAGGGTCAGTCCAGGTACAGCAGGTCTATAGGAGTGTGGTGGTCAGGAACTGGTGAGGGTCAGTCCAGGTACAGCAGGTCTATAGGAGCGTGGTGGTCAGTGACAGGTGAGGGTCAGTCCAGGTACAGCAAGTCTATAGGAGCGTGGTGGTCAGACAGGTGAGGTTCAGTCCAGGTACAGTAGGTCTATAGGGGACAGGGGAGATAGGGCAGGGTTTATACAGGAGAGCAGAACTTCTGGTCGTAGTGTAATAATCTGCTTTATGATGTTCATGCTGCTAATGACTCAACATTCTAGTGTGTTGCCACCAGGGCATTGTGAAGTCACTGTGATCTCAGGTAACAAGGGCAGTGGAGAGGTGGATTCTGGGACCTGAAGTCCTGTAGATATCCAGACCAACAACTCTGCATTTATAAAATATATTTTCTCAGGGATATTGTCTTTCTCCAGTTAGTCGTAGGTCTGTAACTTCACTTGTGTCTGATGTTCTGATGTGACAGTACACCCAGGGCCCTCCTACCTGAAGGGTTAACAGCTCTCATGATGGGGTCTATATCACTGGACTCTGACCTGTTTTATTGTACTGTTCAGTGTACCTGCTACTATAATGAATGATAGCGTCTATATGACCAGACTTTGACCTGTGTTCTTGTACTGAACCTGTAACTATAATGTTCCAGAGACACTCCTGGAAGCAGCACAAACAGCATCAACAGATTTCTTCTTCAGCACGAAGGACAATGCCTCCTTGACTTGACGTTGTGTTTGTGAATTCAGACCAGGAGAAAGCAGAGGTAAGTCCCTCCAGGGATCATGTTCAGGTCAGGTAGGAAGTGAGGATGATTCTAGTTGAACGCTCAGACCTACAATCCTCCTGAATGGAGGACCAGGGTGTGGTCAAGAGACACAGCTGAACCGTTGGAACATTTGGTTGGACACTCACATGAATAACTGTATCTAGTAGAGAGTGAAGGATTTTAATGGGTTTAATGGTAATATTTGTTTGTCAGTAGTTAGTGTTTCATGGTACTGAAGGTGATTTTGAGTACAAATGTACAGTACAGATCCTTGGTGATTCCTGTTAATCATTGTCTACAGTACATATGTCTACTGGACTGGGTGTTGTTACAGAACATGTGATGACAGAGAGCAGTTTCAGAGAAGGCAGTAAAGATGCTTTAGATAAGATTACACTGTTCATTATGTCTCTTGAGTTAAGGTTGTTGAAAGTGATCATGTGTTAAATAATAGAATATAATCCAATGCTGATATTGCAGAGTTAGACTTGGTGATGTGTCCTCAGTATGAACACCTCAACCAGCAGCTCTGACAGTCCCTCCCTTCCTGACTTTCTGACTCTTATTTCATCTACTCATTTGTCTCACACCAGCTCTCCGTCTGTCTCTCTCTCCATCTCTCTGCATAATACACACACTACACACACCTGCCTCTCTCTCTCCCTTTGTCTCTGTAGCGGGGTTTGCTCGTTTAAAGATAGAAATACTTAATTTATCATCAAGTTTGGGGCACCACCCTAATATTGGTTTAGGACATTAGGGAATCCTATGTTTAATATGTAATAATCAGTCTCATCTTTAGGAATGAATTCGTTCTAAGTGTAGAGCCAATCGTAACATCAGTGAACACGCACGTCAAAATCTTTACAATGAATTTATTCAAGTAAGGTAAACAGATCTTATGAACAAGTTGGATTATGGGTTTGATATGAGAGATTGGTTTCAATGAACAGAATGAAATGGTCTAATTTAAAGAAAGACAGAAATTGTACAGTCAATGATTACATCCTTACAAATCATAAACAGAGCTCACGCCAATGCCATGTCGAGGAGGAAAGAGCGTTAGCCATAGTTACGTTTGATCAGGGGTTGATCAATGATGTTGAGGGCGGTTTGCGCCAAAGGTCCATTTGAAGAATCTGAAGTCAAAGCGCGGCTGCGCTGGGTCATGTGACTGAGTCTGCGGGATCTCAGTGAAGTCGCATTTGGAATTGCGTTTTTGGTTCTTCTGTTGAAACGTCCAGATAGTGACGCGTTCACTATGAAGTTGAATCTCAGGAGAAGCTTGGCGACGTCCTTTGGAACGCCAATCCTGATGGCGTTCATGCCATGGTCGGTTTCGCTGGAGTCAGAGATTGATGGTCATCTTAGGGCTTTATACAGTTCGAGAGAGGACCCGTCTGGGGTCAGATGTGGATTGGGGGAAGCTGGGTTCTCAATTCCCCCCTCCTTCCTTCACACCTACCAAAGGTGTGATCTGATCTCTGGCTGGTTCATTCGATGGTTCAAATATTGTTCTGGACATCTTGGTACAGTTACAAAATATAGTTGAATGATTGTTTTATTATGATAGCTTGTTACTAGAATCAAGATTTCAGTGAACACAACATTAAAACAAAGTAACAAACATAACACAAATATCCCTCTCATAATTCTCCACCTTGTACTCTTGTGGTAAAGGTGAAGTCTCAAGAACTTTCCTCAAAAGTTCTGATCAAGGTATGTTCTTTGTTCAAATCGCCGCCGAAACGGATAGCAAATGGTCGCTGGAGACGTGTTGTCTAAATCAGGCCCTTTGAAGCTTGCAAGCTAGCAGGAGGGCTGATTAGGTAGATTGGGGAGGTCCCCCCCCCAATTCTATGGTTCCTTTGCATCGGCGTTTGGTGGGTAATCAGCATACTGAGGGTGTCACAAGGGCTGATTATGTTTGTCTGATGTGATTGAATCACTCTTCAGGTGTGGCAAGATGTTGGCTCCGTGTGGTCTTGCGGACCTCACTACATCTCTCTGTCCATTACTCTCTCCATCTCTCTGCATAATGAACACACACACACCTGCCTCTCTCTCTCCCTCTGTCTCTCTGTCCATTACTCTCTCCATAATGAACACACACACACCTGCCCCTCTCTGTCTCTGTGTCTCTCACTCCAGTGTTGCTGCATGAGAGTTCTGGTAGGGGTTAATAGTGTGTTATATGTAAAAGTGTCTCTTTGTGCAGGGGTCGGTTTCAAGGGGGTTTATGTTAATGTGTAACAAGTTGAAGTATATAACCTACTTTCTCACACGGTTCTTACTGATATTTATCCAAATCAACATCCAGTACAGGGGGAGATTTGAACCTGCTACCTCTTGAGCTGCAGTCAGGTGCTCTAACCACTGAGCTGCAACCCTCCCTTCTTTCTCTCTAAAGGGGGAAGGAGACTGAGTTGCAGGAGATTGTAAGGCAGGACAGAGATCAAGTGTATTAAACTCTGTGTAAATTCATCCGTAACAGTATGTCAACGGAGAAAACTGGGAAACTCTGTACACAAAGTTGTTCTCAGATTAATGAACACTGCGTACGCGACACATATCACACGTTAGTCTTCATAGACACCACTTACAGTAACTAGTGATAATCACATCATCCTCATATCACACGTTAGTCTTCATAGACACCACTTACAGTAACTAGTGATAATCACATCATCCTCATATCACACGTTAGTCTTCATAGACACCACTTACAGTAACTAGTGATAATAACATCATCATCATATCACACTTTAGTCTTCATAGACACCACTTAACTAGTGATTGTGGCACGTGAACGAGCTCAGGGTCACACCCCGTCAACTCTCATATTTGACCTGACATGGCTGTTGAAACGCCCACATTTTGTCAGGTTTCTCAATAAACATTTCAATTAACCCATTGTGAACAATGAATGATTTTTGAGAAATGGCTAAGGAAACAACAAAAAACGGTGAAAGATATTTACTGAATTTACCAGCAATAACTAGCAGTTATTTAAACATTGATGGAGTAAAAAATTAAAAGATTTCCCAAAAATAATTAACTCATTGTGCCCTATCTTAACATTATCTTTTTTTGTGGGCCAAATTCACACATTTTCTTTCTGGCTAAATCGGCTAAAAGGAGGTAATTGGCATAATTTTAGATAACCTATACAATTTACTCCCATTGAAGACCAAGTAAAACTGTCATTTGTTATGGATGCACTTTCTCTTTGCCTTTTGGTCACTCTGTGTTGCCGTATCACATCTTAAAACATGGCGTAGGCCTACGCACGGGGGGAAAGTGGAGCTATGAGTACTGAAGAAGTCTCTTATCTTACCCAAATGCTGTGAAAGTCAATAAAGTCAATTGCCAATCCAGATCTGTTAGATGCAGTTGTCTGATACACTCAAGCTGAGCATCTCATAGGACTGGACCATGAATACAGGAATGAAGGCCAGTTAAATAGTATCACAGGGAGTCAGGTGGCTGAGCGGTGAGGGAGTCGGGCTAGTAATCCGAAGGTCGCCAGTTCGATTCCCGGTCATGCCAACTGACGTTGTGTCCTTGGGCAAGACACTTCACCCTACTTGCCTCGGGGGAATGTCCCTGTACTTACTGTAAGTCGCTCTGGATAAGAGCGTCTGCTAAATGACTAAATGTAAATGTATCACAATATGGGAGGTTTTACCCTCACAAGGACTAAACAAACGTTAACATCAGGGGGTGACATCAACACAGCCTTGGCAAGCACAGACAGAAGATGCCGCATTCATGGTGCTAGATAACGTTTGTTTAGTCTTTAGATGGTTCATAGAACCGGTAACATTGTGCCCTCGGACCTACACTAGTGTCTCAGACATTTACAAGTCACATCTTACAAAGAACTAACTTATGGCTATGCAGGCATGAGCAAGCTTTAGCAAGTAGCATTATGACGGCGGGCCGTGGAGCGCTGAGAGGTGTCTAGTGTGTCTGTAACTGTGATCATAGGCTAACGTGTGTTAGCAGCACTGTCTAAACAGTCAGTGCTTAAGGACCTCCCACCTGTGCTGATTCACAGGAAGAGGATGTGCTGTGTTATCAGTTAACAGTGTCCAGGAAGGAGACAGGCTTTGCCCTTTGACAACAACACTGCACATATGTAATCAAGGGTTTAAATGAACATATCAAATGTTTATATATCCTATTTAGAGTACTTTAGTCCTTTATAGACTGGGGAGCTAGTGCTAACAGCTTTTGATTGTGGGTCAAAGAGATGGCTAGCCCATGACAACCTATGATGACATAAACTTTCATTCAATACACTCTCTAGTGTAAACCTGTTCCACTGTGTTCTGGATATTAAAATGAAGTTAATGGAATAGAATGACCAGAACAATCCCAGTACCACCAAGATCCATCAGGGCCTGTCCTTCAAGCTGAGAAGCTACTAGGGGTGGGGGCATTAGACAAAAGCTGCAGCAACATTTTGCCCTTCTTTTGCCTTTCTTTCACGGTGCCTGTGATAGTGTCTACATGCCTGTGTGTTAGTGTGTCTTAATATGTACAGCTAAGCAATGTTTTATGTTCCCTCCCTAGGAAGACTGCTCTTGAGTCTGACCACGCCCCTCACCCTTTCCAGCCTGCTCCTGTAGGTCAGCCCCCCTCCCTTGGAGTGGGCGTGGCCACAGGGTGGTCGTTGTAGCAATGAGCTTTGAGAGGCGCAGCAAAGGTGGGGTTCTGGTGGAGTTTGCGTATCAGTACACAGACAGAACTGGCAGCATCATCTCCATCAAACCTGGTGAACATTACCTCCTCCTGGACAAGACCAGTGATGACTGGTGGCTCGTCTGCAAGGATGAGAGGACCAAGCCCTTCTACGTCCCTGACAAGTATGTCAGGGAACTTCCCAGCAGGTTCCCACTGGACCATGCTGACCCCCCCAGACCAGAGACCACCAGAGTCCCTGAGACAAGACGACAACACAAGACACCACAGGTGGGTTTCAGTGTGGGGAACAGGGTCGTACTGAATGTAGAACAACATGGGGGGACAGTGAAATACCAGAAACACTCATTCACAGAGATTTAGAAGCATCATTAGTTTATAAATGTGGTGTGTTACAGCAGTGGACATTGAACTGTTTTAAAGGATGAGACACTGTCCTGAAACCTGCTGTACAGATCCTCCCTGAAACAGCACAGGGAGCATGTGTACAAGGACAGTGGGTAACACCTGACACAGTGTCAACATGTGACACAACACAGGGAGCATGTGTACAAGGACAGTGGGTCACACCTGGCACAGTGTCAACATGTGACACAACACAAGGAGCATGTGTACAAGGACAGTGGGTCACACCTGGCACAGTGTCAACATGTGACACAACACAAGGAGCATGTGTACAAGGACAGTGGGTAACACCTGGCACAGTGTCAACATGTGACACAACACAGGGAGCATGTGTACAAGGACAGTGGGTCACACCTGGCACAGTGTCAACATGTGACACAACACAGGGAGCATGTGTACAAGGACAGTGGGTCACACCTGACACAGTGTCAACATGTGACACAACACAGGGAGCATGTGTACAAGGACAGTGGGTAACACCTGACACAGTGTCAACATGTGACACAACACAGGGAGCATGTGTACAAGGACAGTGGGTCACACCTGGCACAGTGTCAACATGTGACACAACACAAGGAGCATGTGTACAAGGACAGTGGGTAACACCTGGCACAGTGTCAACATGTGACACAACACAGGGAGCATGTGTACAAGGACAGTGGGTCACACCTGGCACAGTGTCAACATGTGACACAACACAGGGAGCATGTGTACAAGGACAGTGGGTCACACCTGACACAGTGTCAACATGTGACACAACACAGGGAGCATGTGTACAAGGACAGTGGGTAACAACTGACAGTGTCAACATGTGACACAACACAGGGAGCATGTGTACAAGGACAGTGGGTAACACCTGACACAGTGTCAACATGTGACTGACTGAGGTTTAATCCATGTCACTTAATATGCACTTGTGTTTGCTTTTAAAATGCATTGTTGGTAAATTCTATAATATTGAAAATTGTGTTTGAGTGTTTTGATTTCATGACTAGACTGCATCATCTAATGTAGATAGCCTCTGATGATCAAGATAAATAATTTTCTGAACTTTTGACACCAATCCTCAGTCTGGCAGCAGTATTCCAACTTGATCCTGTGACAACTAGCCCCTGTCTCTCTATTATCATTATTATTAATGTATGAATCATTACTGTGTTTCAGAGGGCTGTCGCTAAAACGAGTCTCTCTGGGGAACATGACATGGACACCAAAGCTAAGAGGTAAGATGAGAATCCATACCTGTTCATGACTGTTCTCCATCTCAGAGCTCAGCAGTGATATTATGACATCATCATTAGTCAGAATAAATGAGAGACTGAAGGTCTGTCTCTGTTGTGTTGAAGCCCAATCCAGCAGAGACCAGCCTCACCTGTACCCAGCTGTGTGTCCATGAAGAGTGACAAGTCTATGAATCTACCTATCAAGTTCAGTGATGGAGGAGGACCTTCTAATGAGGAAGGGTATGTACTGACCTCTGCTGGTTAACCTAAAACAGGGTTAGAGATGCTGACTGTAGATACTAAAGTATCCCTCATCACATCCCTACTAAAACACAGGGTTAGAGCTGCTGACTGTAGATACTAAAGTATCCCTCATCACATCCCTACTAAAACACAGGTTTAGAGATGCTGACTGTAGATACTAAAGTATCCCTCATCACATCCCTACTAAAACACAGGGTTAGAGCTGCTGACTGTAGATACTAAAGTATCCCTCATCACATCCATACTAAAACACAGGGTTAGAGATGCTGACTGTAGATACTAAAGTATCCCTCATCACATCCATACTAAAACACAGGGTTAGAGATGCTGACTGTAGATACTAAAGTATCCCTCATCACATCCATACTAAAACACAGGGTTAGAGATGCTGACTGTAGATACTAAAGTATCCCTCATCACATCCATACTAAAACACAGGGTTAGAGATGCTGACTGTAGATACTAAAGTATCCCTCATCACATCCCTACTAAAACACAGGGTTAGAGCTGCTGACTGTAGATACTAAAGTATCCCTCATCACATCCCTACTAAAACACAGGGTTAGAGATGCTGACTGCCAGCCTGGCTGACATACAGACCATGTGGTAAAGGTTCACAGTGAGAGATACAGAGTAACAACAGGTCTGGAAACCTGCCTGTCTGACTCATTCATGTTGAACAGCAACATTAAAGCCTGGATCTGACCCTACTGATGAATGACTACAGCAACACATGTTGGACAGTATGATATATCTGTGGTGTACGGTGTTCATTTTAGGACATCCTCAGATCTCTGACTCAAGTGTCAGACTCAAACGAAAAGGCGTCAGGTCTCAGACCAAACGTCTTCAGACTCCGGCGAAATGGCTTCAGTCTCAGAAAAACCTCTGTCAGTCTCAGACAAAACGCCGTCAAACCAAACGCCGTCAGAAAAACGCCTTTCAGTCTCAGACTAAACTTTGTTAGAAAAAAAGTTGTCAGAGCTAGATGAGGGAGCTGTTTTTTATTTTTTATTTTTTTATATATGATTTATTTGTAGAAATTTCAAAACAAGACTCAATGTACAATAGTCTTCACAAATAAGAAGTGAGAGGATGACATATCAGACAGCCAAATGGTGAGAATACACATTACAGCCCCCCACCCCTCACCTCCCCTTCCCAAAACAAATATACAACAAAAGCAAGTTGATACACAAACAGAAAAGAAAATTATAAAAGCAAACAAAACACAACAACTGGCTGTTAAATGCTTGCAGTGGGAGATATCATGTTGATTTCATGTTGAACCGCAACATTTAAGCCTGGATCTGACCCTGCTGATGATTGACTACAGTAACACATGTTGGACAGTATGATATATCTGTGGTGTTTACTTTAGTGATTTATATTTGTAAGACACTTTGTTGTGTTTGTTGACAGGATGAGACAGCAGAGACCAGCCTCATCTGTACCCAGCTGTGTGTCCATGAAGAGTGACAAGTCTATGAATCTACCTATCATGTTCAGTGATAGAGGAGGGCTTTCTAATGAGGAAGGGTGTGTACTGACCTCTACTGGTTAAACTAAAACAGGGTTGAAGCTGCTGACTGTAGATACTGACCTCTGATGGTATTCACTGTTACATAAGATGACAAATAATCTGATGTATAGAGTAATCATTAGATTCAGGATTATCTAATGACATTTCTACTAAACGAAGGTTAGAACTCATTCAAACACATGACTGTGGGAGCTGTTATTTAATATTATTTCATTAACATGTGGTGTTGGTCTTCTCTTTATGTATCTATGGTTTAACCACTAGACCACCATCAGACACATCAACACCTTTGACCTCCTTGTTGTGTTTGATCAGTGAGAGACAGGACCACAACCTACCAGTTCAGTGTGCTGCTTTAATGTTGAACTTTACCTGACATTAACACAGAGACACAACCACAACACAACCACAACAAACTACCCTGAAACTAATGCAGTTATGCAAGCCATACCATACTACCATTAGGTCATTCCATGTCGTTGCAGACAAATGATTCAAAGCTGCTCTCTCTAATTCAGTAGAGACTAGAGCGAACCAGGATAAGCCTGTGAGTTACTTCTCCACCTTAAAAGACTTGACATTTACTGTAAAAATGTAATTTTGTTATAATAGTTTTACATACACCCCTCCCTGAGTCACCACCTTACCGCGGTGGAGGGGTTTGCGTGTCCTAGTGATCCTGGAAGCTATGTTGTTGGGGGCTTTATGCCCCAGGTAGGGTCACCCAGGGCAAACAGGTTCCAGGCGAAGGATCAGACAAAGCGTGGCTCAAAAACCTACCATGAAGAAAAAGAACAATGGTTCCCAGTTGCCCCTGCCCGGATGCGGGTCACCGGAGTCCACCCTGGAGCCAGGCCCGGGGGTGGGGCTCAATGGCGAGCGCCTGGTGGCCGGGCCTTTTCCCATGGGGTCCGGCCGGGCTCAGCCCGAAGATACAACGTGGGACCCCCTTCCAGTGGGCTCACCAGGGGTCATGGGGGTCGGGTGCAGTGTGAGACGGGCGGCGGCCGAAGGCAGGGGCCTTGGCGGTCCGATCCTCGGCTGCAGAAGCTAGCTCTAGGGATGTGGAACGTCACCTCGCTGGCGGGAAAGGAGCCGGAGCTGGTGCGCGAGGAAGAGAAGACCGCCCGGTCCCAACACAAGCTCTTCTCCTGTCTGGCCCCCCCAATGGTGGAATCAACTCCCCACCTCCATCAGAGACACTGACTGTCTCTCCACCTTCAAGAAAAGGCTCAAGACGCACTTGTTCCGGGAGTACAACGGTACTTAGGAACGGTTCGCTTGACCCGATGTTAGTTTCCTCAAGGATCACAATGACTCTTGCTTAGAGACTTGTTGCTCTTGTGGTTAGTGGTAACTGATTTAAATTTTTGGTTCTCGCTGTGATATATTGTTTTATTACTGTTGCTTGCTTTTTTCCACAGGTACACTTGCGCTTATAGCTGTTCATGTTGTTTGGTTGTGACTTGTTTAACTACATGCTCTTATGGTTCTTCCCTTTGGCACTTACTTTGGTTGTTCACAATGTGTGCTTCATGTTTTGGCTACTCGCGATGTTTTTTGGCTATCTTGTTGTTATGATCAGTGACCTATGCACTTTGTAAAGCTCTCTCTTGGAAGTCGCTTTGGATAAAAGCGTCTGCTAAATGAATAAATGTAAATGTAAATGTAAGTTCCGGCTAGATATAGTCGGCCTCGCCTTGACGCACAGCATCGGCTCCGGAACCAGTCTCCTTGAGAGGGGCTGGACTCTCTTCCACTCTGGAGTTGCCCTCGGTGAGAGGCGTCGGGCTGGGGTGGGAATACTTGTTTCCCCTCGGTTCGGCGCCTGTTCGTTGGGGTTCACCCCGGTGGACGAGAGGGTAGCCTCCCTCCGCCTTCGGGTGGGGGGACGGGTCCTCACTGTTGTTTGTGCTTACGCACCAAACGGCAGCGCAGAGTACCCACCCTTTTTGGAGTCTCTGGGAGGGGTGCTGGAAAGCGCTCCTCCCGGAGATGCCCTCGTCCTCCTGGGGGACTTCAATGCTCATGTGGGCAATGACAGTGAGACCTGGAGGGGCGTGATTGGGAGGAACGCCCCCCCGATCTGAACCCGAGCGGTGTTTTGTTGTTGGACTTCTGTGCTAGATACGGTTTGTCCATAACGAACACCATGTTCAAGCATAAGGGTGTCCATATGTGCACTTGGCACCAGGACGCCCGAGGTCTCTCACTAGACTTTGTAGTCGTGTCGTCGGATCTGAGGCAGAATGTCTTGGACACTCGGGTGAGGAGAGGGGCGGAGCTGTCAACTGATCACCACCTGGTGGTGAGTTGGCTACGATGGTGGGGGAAGACGCCGGTCAGGCCTGGCAGGCCCAAACGTAATGTGAGGGTCTGCTGGGAACGGCTGGCAGAATCCCCTGTCAGAAGGAGCTTCAACTCCCACCTCTGGGAGAGCTTCGATCATGTCTCGGGGGAGGCCGGGGACATTGAGTCCGAATGGGCCATGTTCTGGCCCATTATGTTGTTGAGGCGGCTGACCGGAGCTGCGGACGCAAGGCGGTCGGTGCATGTCGCGGCGGCAACCCTCGGACCCGGTGGTGGACGCCGGACGTGAGGGATGCCGTCAAGATGAAGAAGGAGGCCTATCGGACTTTATTGGCTGGTAGGACTCCAGAGGCAGCTGATGTGTACCGGCAGACCAAGCGGAAGGCGGCTTTGGCGGTCGCGGAGGCAAAAACCCGGGTGTGGGAGGAGTTCGGCGAGGCCATGGAGAATGACTTCCGAACGCTGCTCCTCCGCGTCGAGAGGGGCCAGTTGAGGTGGCTCGGGCATCTGATAAGGATGCCTCCTGGACGCCTCCCTGGTGAGGTGTTCTGGGCACGTCCCACTGGGAAGAGGCCCCGGGGAAGACCCAGGACACGCTGGAGGGACTATGTCTCTCAGCTGGCCTGGGAACGCCTCGGGATCCCCCAGGGAGAGCTGGTGGAAGTGGCCGGGGAGAGGGAAGTCTGGGCCTCCCTGCTTAGGTTGCTGCCCCCGCGACCTGACCCCCGGAAATGCGGAAGATGATGGATGGATGGATAGTTTTACATACAAATAAGAGAGATCAGTGCAGCTCTAGTGAAAGTTTGACAACAATACCCTCCCTACACACACACACACAGACACACACACACACAGACATACATACACACACCACACACACAGACAGCATGAGAGTCAGTGTCCAGCCCTGCAGGTACCAGGCCTGGTATGAGCACAGACCAGGCGGGGCTCAGCCCTCTTAGACTGGTTGAGACCAGAAGGTCTTCAACTCCTGGGTGGAGGAGTGCTGCAGTGTCTAAAGCAGGCTGCTAGCAAACATGCAGCCCTGTGTGAGGTGGACCCTGATGTCATTCTTCAGTGTCTGGTTGAAACACAACACACTTGTTTACCTGGGGGTGACAGTGCTCCTATCTTTGATGAATGTATTAAAGGAATAGTGCCTTGTAGTGGTATAGAAGATGGTTTACTTGGTAGTGATGGTATCACTCTTATACAGTGTGTCTGTGTGTATGCATGAGTGGATACAGTCAAGTTTACCACTCATGCTTATGTATGATACACTCTTTAGTAGATTATCACGCTTTGTACATGTGGTTCATGTGGTTAAGTAATGTCATCTCTTGTCCTCAGAGATCAACAGGAGAAGTCTGAGTCAGACCAGAGTCACCATGAGGACTTGTCCTCCATATTCACAGTGAGTTTTGTGTTAATATAAAGTACAAACAAGACTGAATCATTTGTATCATATTGTTCTACTGTGTAGATAGTTCCTGGTTCATCTAATATCTTCCCTCTCTGTTTCAGGTGCTTGAGGAGACTGTCATCAGGTTTGTGAAGAAAGAGCTGAAGAGGATGAAGAGGATTCTGAGTTCAGATTTCCCAGAAGGCTTAGAGAGTCAGAGGGAGGACCAGGAAGTGGTGGACCCTGAATATCAGAAGCAGGAGAGCAGTGCCAGAGAGGGAGCTCTGAAGATCACACTGCACGTCCTGAGGAACATGAACCACAAGGAGCTGGCTGACACTCTGCAGAAAAGTAAGAGACTCCATATTTAGTCTTAGTTGACCGATTGATGGTTTATGATGAAGGTTAAATATACAAAGATGGTTATGAGACTCAGAGTAGCCCAATGTTGTGTAGATCTTCCTATGACCTTGTACTATGTGATAGTATACTAAGCTGTTTCATTATTGTGTACCTGATAAATGGTCATAGATTGGAAATATGTTTTTAATTGAATGTCAAGGACACATTGTCAGTTCATAATCTGTGAATAATCAAAACTACATTTAACAAAAACACGCACTTAACCTGTGTTGTTTTTTGTTTAGATGAGCGTGCTGAGATTTGTCGACAGAAACTCAAATCTGAACTAAGGAAGAAGTTTGGAACTGTGTTCGAGGGCATAGCTAAACAAGGAAACACAACTCTTCTCAATAAGATCTACACAGATCTCTACATCACAGAGGGTGAGAGTGGAGAGATCAATAAAGAACATGAGGTGAGACAGATTGAGACAGCATCAAGGAAATCAGCAAGAACAGAAACAGCCATCACATGCAACAACATCTTTAAACCCTCAGCTGGACGAGTTACACCTATCAGAATTGTTCTGACAAAAGGAGTTGCTGGCATCGGAAAAACTGTCTCAGTGCAGAAGTTCATCACAGACTGGGCTGAGGGACTAGCCAATCAGGGAATCCAGTTCATCTTTCCTCTTCCGTTCCGAGAGCTGAATTTGTTGGATGGAGAAGAGTTCAGTCTGAAGGAACTTGTCCATCACTTCTTCTCGGAAACCAGAGAATCAGGAATCTCCAACTACGACAAGTACAACGTTCTGTTTGTCTTTGACGGTCTGGATGAGTGTCGACTGCCCTTAGCCTTCAAAAAGAACAAGAGCTGGTGTGATGTCACAAAGTCCACCTCAGTGGATGTGCTGCTGACCAACCTGATCAGAGGAAAGCTTCTTCCCTCTGCTCTCATCTGGATCACCACTCGACCTGCAGCAGCCAATCAGATCCCTTCTGAGTGTGTTGACCTGGTGACAGAGGTACGAGGGTTCAATGACCCACAGAAGGATGAGTACATCATGAAGAGATGCAGTGATGAGATCCTGGCCAGGAGAATCATCTCACACATCAAGACATCAAGGATCCTCTACATCATGTGCCACATACCAGTCTTCTCTTGGATTACTGTTACAGTCCTTGAACACATGCTGAGAACAGAGAAGAAAGAGAAGATGCCCAAGACCCTGACTGAGATGTACACAACCTTCCTGGTGTTACAGACCAAACAGAAGAAGGTGAAGTATGCTGGGAAAACTGAGACCGATCCACACTGGGATGAAGACAGCATTCAGAGTATTCTGTCACTGGGAAAACTGGCCTTCCACCAGCTGGAGAAAGGCAACCTGATTTTCTATGAGAAAGACCTGACAGAGTGTGGCATTGATGTCCGTGATGCCTCAGTGCACTCAGGAGTGTTCACACAGATCTTCAGACAGGATGGTAAAGTCTTCCAGGAGAAGGTGTTCTGCTTTGTCCATCTGAGCTTTCAGGAGTTTTTGGCTGCTGTGTTTGTGTTTCTCTCATTCATCAACAACGATGAGAATCTGATGTCTGAAACTCCATCAGCTTCCAGTTCCAAAAAAGTGTTGACTCTTTTCAGAGAGAAACCAGAAGTCCGATTCTACAAGAGTGCTGTGGACAAGGCCTTGCAGAGTAAGAATGGACAGCTGGACCTTTTCCTCCGCTTCCTCCTGGGCCTCTCAATGGAGTCCAATCAGACTGAATTACGAGGCCTACTGACTCAGACAAGAAGCAAAACACAGAGCCATGAGAAAACAATCAAGTACATCAAGAAGAAGATCAGAAAGAATCCATCTCCAGAGAGATGCATGAATCTGTTCCACTGTCTGAATGAACTGAATGACCATTCTCTGGTGGAGGAGATCCAACACTACCTGAGCTCAGGAAGTCTCTCCAGTGAGAAGAAGCTCTCATCTACACAGTGGTCAGCTCTGGTCTTTGTGTTGCTGACTTCAGAAGAGAAGATGGACGTGTTTGACCTGAAGATATACTCCAGATCAGAGGAAGGTCTTCTGGGGCTGCTGCCAGTGGTCAAAGACTCCAAAACTGCTCTGTATGTATAAGGCATTAGATTTTTTAAATGATAATATTACAACAGCACATATTGTGATAGTGTTTGATTATAATATGTTCCTACGATACAAAACATGACTCTGATGATGTCTCATGTTCTCCTCATGTTATTAGGCTGAATGACTGTAACCTCTCAGAACGGTGCTGTGAAGCGCTGGCCTCAGCTGTCCCCTCCTCAGGTCTGACAGAGCTGGACTTGAGTAACAACAACCTGGGGGATTCAGGCATGAAGCTGCTCTCTGCTGGACTGGGGAATCCACTCTGCAAGCTGGAAACACTGAGGTCTGTATTCATGTTCAACATGACACAACCAGGGGACAGTGTTCTAGTCAAGATCACCTAAACCAAGACCAAGATGTATCGAGACCGAGACAAGACCAAGACTTTGAGGGGTCGAGACCGGGTCAAGACTAAGACCAAGACTGGGCGATACCGAGTCAAGTCCAAGACTAAGTCAGGGCGATACTGGGTCAAGACCAGACCACTCAAAACACACAAGCAGTAGGGTTTGACTAGGTACAAAGTTAGATTTGATCTGTAACTGTGTATTTGAACGAAAAATTTGCACTCTTAATGTAGTGCAGTGTGCTTATGGCAATGCAGCCCATTTAATACATTAGTTTTTTTCTTTTCTTAGAGGTGCATTAGTACTCGCTCTCTGCTTTCACATCTGTCTCTCACCCAAGTGAAGGAGCGCGGTACCGCAGTGTTTAACTTAGCTTCATTAAGTCGGGAGAGATATGCAGCTGACATGAGTTTACGTTGAGGTAACATCACTTTATATTCATCATTAGCTACATAGCTTTAGGTGGCCTGGCTCGTTATCACAAACACAATCTGCCAAGCAACACAATCTGCCAAGCAACTTAAACGAAATTTGAAATGCCGGTAAAGGTTTTATGTAGGCCTAGTCCCAGCCTCATCAGTGAGTGTCTCTTTGCATAATTACACAAGGTGTGTTTTCTTTTGGACGTTATTGTAAACTATTTGTGGTTCAGGGGCCCGTTCTCCGTACGTCGCTAACTCAGTTAGCTGGATTTGATTGTTGACGATTTGTCATTATCTTGGATTGTTCGGTTCTTTGAAGCTCATCCTGGACTTGCTGTCATAGCAACAGGTCCGTAAACTTAAACCTGCTAGGGAGCAGGTTTATTTTATGTAAACACGAATAGATTGAGGCTTTACAAGCAGAGGTGATACAGGAAGTTTGTCACAGACATGTCTTGTCCGTTTTTACTACAGGAACCTGTTGCAGAAGGTGCAAGAATAATTAGCAGAATTTAACATGAAACCGAATTAATTGCTCATTGCGTGATAGATAGGCTCCTTAAGCACAGCGCGATATGCTAGCCTATACTTTTTGAGGGTGTCATTTACATAATACATTTGTTGAAACCACATCATATGACATTAAACATGATAAATGAAAATATGAAAGTATGAAAATAAAAAAAACATAGGCCTAGCTTACTGTAATAAGCGATAAAACGCGTCACTCCTCTACATTTAATTTGGTCTGCTACTTTTTGCCAGCCGTTCTGATAAAATCTTCAAATTCGGAGTAACCTTCAAGCAAGCTGTTGCTCTGTTGGCTCTGTTGCGGAAAAAACAGGGCGCTCATTTTGGCCACGGTGAGCAGCCATAGACTTATGTGAGCAGCCAATAGCAGCGTTGCTGATCAAGGTTTCTACTGTCGATACATACCCCCTTTTAGACCAACGTATAACTCAATCCAGCTATACTAATCATAAACAACAAGTGTGTTCGAAGAACCGAATTAGCCAGATCATGATAAGCAAGATTATTTCATCTTGGATGTGTCATTTGATCTCGGATGTAATAAGCGACGTACGGAGAACGGGCCCCTGGTCTGCATACCTGTTCAACATAGGACAACCACAGTTATAATCACACCACGCACTGAATCACAGACCACACACTGGTCGTAAGTTTGTGGTCTATTAAAGGTACAAGGGGGCCGGACAAAGAATATTCAGGGCAGGCTAGGTTTGTCATCCACAAGGTAGAGTCATTCAGGTACAGGGCAGCAGGCAGACTCGAAGTCAGGGCAGGCAGGATGTAAGGACCAGGGGAACTAAGAGGCAGAAAAGACTAAAGGAGGTAGAGAAAAACATGCTGGTACTGTCGGCTCGACAAACAAGAAGAACTGACCCCAAACAGAAAACACAGGGATAAATGAGGGTAGGAAGGAAGATGGGAGACACCTGGAGGGGGTGGAGACAAACATGAGATGGGTGAAACAGATCAGGGTGAGACAGGAATCTCTTTAAGACATACTACTTCATTATATTATTGTAGATTGACATGGCATTGTGTTTTGTATCTGTCTGCTAGTGTACTGTTGTCCCTGTGCTTGACACCACAATCCCTGCATCAAGGGTTGTGTGTCAGAAATAGCCAGAAACGTATGCTGCTTGGTATACTGACAGACCTGCTATTGGATGTAATATGTAATACTTTCTTGGTGTATTGTACTACTATGACGATTTTGTGAGGAACAGAAGGGTAAAATTTAAGAGGCCATTGCAAATGTTACCCTTCTGTTCCTCCCTCAAAATGGTCCTTCTCCTCTTTTTAAAAAGGAAAGAAAAAGGTGCACTGCATGTACAATTTCTGACAATAGTTTGGTACGATTCCATTTGAGATAAAAGTAAAGTCAGCCAACCTGAACAGACAGTCCTCTGACTAATCAAACCTTCTTGGTGTTTGAGAGTAAAATGACAGACTGATATTCTTTATTTCTACCTCCAGAGGGTAGTAGTGTTTATAATTCTTCTTATAATCATAATAGAAATACCTCAGGATGACCACATGATGTCTCAGTATATGACAAGAGATAGAATATTCCACAGGTACAATCCAGCCCAGTGACATCAGCTTCTCAGACAGGTTAATATTTCACATTGGTTACTGACTACTGTGTCATTGTGTTCAAATCAATGTTATTGGTATAGCCCTTTCTACAAGCAATGTCACAGAGGGCCCATAGAACTGCACCTAAACCAACCTAAACCCTCAAGGAAGACAAGGAAAAACTCAGGAAAACTCAGTTAAAACATTTAAGAAAGCCTGGGAGGAGCAATTCAGTGAGAGTTCCACTTCTCCAGAGGTGGTCGGTGACTAAGAGAGGTGCAGACCACAAGCAAAGCATAATCATGCATCAAGAGTAGAGATGGAAATAAAATGTGCAAATGGATGTTGAACTCAGATAATCAGAGTTCCAACTCAGTGCTCTTGATGTAACCCTAATAAACACCTAGACAGTGCCAGCCTCCCTGATTGAAACATGAAGTCTGTTCCAGAGGAGAGAAGCTCTATATGAGAACACCTTGTCCCCCCTGTTGGTTTCAGCTTGCAACAGTAACTCACCACAACACCATTTCACTCGCACCTTAGCTTTGATGCCTTTGACCTTGCTTAAATTTGGAGATGTACATTTTGCTGCTGGGTGACACTAATACGTTTTTCTCTTAAAACAGGTTCTGTAACCCACATTTACGATGAGGCTGCTCACGCTGCTTACACAATCAGGCTCGTTGTAAATCCTCCCTACTTAGGGCTAGTGCTGACCTTGTGCAGGCGGCCACAGATAAGATTCTAGGTGTGGGGTCAAAAACAGCAGATCTTGACTTCTAGCTCAGGCCTCTGCCTGCCTCCAGGTGGCCTTCTCCCTCACTCCTCAGCCTCTGTCACCCAGATCTCACACTCAGGCTCAATATCTTCTATCGTTTAGTGGTAATAATACTAAGCTCAACTATAATAAGTCAACAGCTCAACATATGGTTCCCAGTAATATAAAATAATACTAAAAGGGGTGAACATTTTCACAATTTCATTTTCAATCAGATAAATCCATAATCATACCCATCGTCATCGTTTCAACAGTATGGTGTCAATTTCCACGTCAGTCCCTATGGTTGGCGCCTCTTCCACTGCATGAAGGGTTTCGGATTAGGAATAGCAAGAAGTGTGCTTGGTGTATAATACTACTCTGTAACTGGCTATTTTTACTTCAGAGGATGGTCCATTTACATGTATTCTTTCAGCAGACACTTTTATCCAAAGGGACTTCCAAGAGAGAGCTTTACAAAAAGTGCATAGGTCAATTATCATAAACAACGAGATAGCCCCAAACATTGCGGGTAGCCAAAACATGAAGCATACATTGTGAAAAAGCAAATAAGTGCCAAAGGGAAGAAACATAAGAGCATGTACAATTAATCAACATGATCCTCTAAAGTGCTAGAGTGTACCTGGTGGAAAGCAAGCAACAATAATATAATTCACAGCGAGTACAAATAGTTAAATCAGTTACAACTAACCAACAGGAGTGACCAACAAGTCCCTCAATAATTTTCATTGTGTTCCTGGAGGAAATAAGCTAACATCTGATCCAACAAATCTTTAAGTGCTGGTGTACTCCCGGAACAAGTGCGTCTTTAGCCTTTTCTTGAAGGTGGGGAGACAGTCAGTGTCTCTGATGGAGGTGAGGAGGTGATTCCCCCATTGGGAGGCCAGACAGGAGAAGAGCTTGGGTTGGGAGCGGGTGCTCTTGAGAGGTGGGGCCACCAGACGGTTGTCAGAAGAAGACCGTAGGTGGCGGGTAGGAGTGTAAGGCTGGAAGAGAGACTGGATGTAGGCAGGCGCAGTCCCGTTCACCGCTCGGAAGGTCAGTACCAGGGTCTTGAATCTGATGCGGGCCGTGATGGGTAGCCAGTGGAGGGAGATGATAGGGATAGTATACTGGCCCACGATTTCTGTCGGTATTGCACCTTGCGTATGCGTACATTTAAGGGCCAGGGAGACGTGCACAAAGTACGCACCAAACGAACGCAGGATACGTGCTGCAGCCATTCAGCATGTGTACACGTACATAGTGGAAAGTATATTTCGTCCTTAAGTGTCAGGTGCAACGCTGCTCTTTAGGAAGTTGAACACACATGTATTGGTCATTTGCACAGATCACTAAAGATAATATTGGCCATTATATTCCTTGAGGTTGGTTTTGCTACATGTAACATAGCATTACATTTTTAGTCATTTTAGCAGACGCTCTTATCCAGAGCGACTTACAGTAAGTACAGGGACATTCCCCCGAGGCAAGTAGGGTGAAGTGCCTTGCCCAAGGACACAACGTCATTTGGCTTGACCGGGAATCGAACTGGCAACCTTCAGATTACTAGCCCGACTCCCTCACCGCTCAGCCACCTGACTCCCTTAAAGCAAAAAGAGAACAGACTGCAGACAAGAATGTAACATTTAAACTACACTGCTCAAAATAATTAAAGGAACCGTTTTTTATCAGGGTATGGCATGAAGTAACTCTGATAATGATCTGTTCAGTTAAGTAGCAGAGGGGTACTTTCCACTGCATTGGTGTTGATGTAATTAACAACAGGTACACTAGAGGGGCAACAATGAGCCGACCCCAAAACAGGACTGGTTTTGCATGTGGAGGCCATTTCAAGTTTTTCCCTCTTGATCTCTTTGAGTGGGAGCATGAGGCAATTTCTTAACCCTACAGAAGTTGCACATATTGTCCAACTCCGTGCCGTTGCAAGGAGATTTGATGTGTCTCCCAGCACAATCTCCAGTACATGGAGGACATTCCAGGAGACAGGCAGTTACTCTAGGAGAGCTGGACAAGGCCGTAGAAGGTCCTCGACCCATCAGCAGGGCCGATATCTGCTGCTTTGTGCAAGGAGGAACAGGTTGAGCACTGCCCGAGCCCTACAGAATGACCTCCAGCAAGCCACTGGTGTGAATGTCTCTGCCCAAACAATCAGAAACAGACTTCATGAGGGTGTCCTCAGGGCGCAACGTCCTACAGTGTGCCCTGTGCTCACTGCCCAGCACCGTGGAGCTCGATTGGCATTTGCTATAGAACACCAGAACTGGCATGTCCGCCCCTGGCGCCCTGTGCTTTTCACAGATGAGAGCAGGTTCACCCTGAGCACCTGTGATAGACGTGAAAGGGTCTGGAGAAGCCAAGGAGAATGCCATTAGGTATCGGGATGAAATCCTGGAACCCATGGTCAGACCCTACGCTGGTGCAGTAGGTCCTGGGTTCCTCCGGATGCATGACAATTCCCGGCCTCATGTGGCAAGAGTGTGCAGGCAGTACGTGGAGGATGAAGGAATCGATACAATTGAATGTCTCTCACGATCACCTGACCTAAACCCGATAGAACACCTCTGGGACATTATGTTTCGGTCCATCAGACGCCGCCAGGTTGCTCCTCAGACTTTACAGGAGCTCACTGATGCCCTTCGACAGATCTGGGAGGACATCCCACAAGACACCATCCGTCGTCTCATTAGGAGCATGCCGCGACGTTGTCAAGCATGCATACAAGCACGTGGGGGCCACACAAGATATTGAGAAGAATTTTGAGTTGAAGAAATTTAATTTTGGCAAAATGAACTAGCCTGTCACATAATATTTTCACTAAAATTTTTGGGGTGACTATAAAATTAAGCCCTTAAAGTATGAAAACGTATTTCCATCAAAAGATGTGTCATCCTTTCGTTCCTAAGACATTAAACTGTCCATATCAGTATAGATATCCAACATAATTTTTTTTCACATTGAGATCTGATGTGTTTTCAAAAGTGTTCCATAATTTTTTTGAGCAGTTAAAAAAAAAAATATATATATATATATATATATATATATTATATATATATATATATATATATATCTGTCTGTATGTCTTTCTATGTCTTTCTGTATTTCAACATTTTATATATAAAATGTTGAAATGTTGAAATACAGAAAGACAGGCATGATGGTGTTGATGATTAACCGTTTGTTCCAACCCCGTTATCCACGAACAGCATCCGAATATAGCAGTTCCTTTTCTCTCAGGACGGAAGGCAGAGCCAACAGGCAGTTATGTTGCTCTTTTGTAGCAGAATATGGTTATCTAATGACCTAACAGAATTAAATAAATACTGATAAGCATTCTGTTATTTTAAAATATATACATTTATTGGGTAGCTAAGTTTTTTTTGCATACATTTGGTTAATTTCACTTCCATTTAATTCCCCTTTCATTTTTCAGAAGAACTTGCTGTTATTTCACTATGATAATATTGTCCAATAGCATGTCGTGTTTGCATGTTCTGTCATGTGATCTCCATCTCTGGATCAGTTAGCCGTGTTTCTAAAAAGAAAGACGTTAACTAATGGCGTCGGAACCAGCGATGTATATCTGCTCAGAAAATTCAAAGATAAGAAAAATGTAGCTAACATCTGAAAGTTTAAGTCAACAAAACATGACTTTCCAGTCCAGAACAAAAGTATTTCAGAGTTTTTTTACTGTAATTTAGAAGAAGTTTACCTCAGGATAACCACAGGATATTCGCGGTGTATAAACCAGGACATTTTGTAGCTAATAAAGAGCGACTGAGGTGGGATATTCTTCAATTGGAATCCAACTCAGTGGAACAAGTTCGCCAGGTAGGCTAATATTTCACCGTTTTATATGTAAAATGACATTTTAGGTGACTGAGGCAGGGTAGGGGGAACGGGAGGTAGTTACAAATATCTAGGAAGAGGCAGCAGGAGAGGGCTTTGCCGTTTAGTTGTTTATTAAGCATAAGACCTCATTGGCGTAATGCAGGAACGTTTGTATGCCGACTGCACGACTTTCAAACAGACGATATTGTTGTAAGGTTTTAGCATTCAGTCAAACAACCCCATTATATTATCCGTTTCCCAATATGGCTTTTATAGCATTCAATAAAGCGTGCTTGATGCTGCCAGTACACACTCTCCCTGCGCGTTGAACTTCAGAGTTTCCAATCTGTCAGACCAGCGCAGGTGACGACAATGTCCCTTGATTAGGGATAGCGGCCAGATTTTGTGGAATACAAAAACCTTTTTCAGTTTGAAGCTCAAGTTCCAATAAAAGGGCGAGTTCTCGCTTAATGTTTCTAGTTTTCCAATACGTCTATATCGTTGCCATTATACACAGGTAGTTTAGGAGTGATCTTATGCTGACACAATGTATCAGATTTTCCAGTCCTTATTTGCCGTTTAGTTGTTATTTATTATGCATAGTTGTAAAATGTAGATTGACATACCAGGTTTCCCAATGTCATTGGTGGTCTGTGCACTGTGGTCTGTTCTCTGGTCTGGTGAGAACTGTGTCCCTTCCCTCTACCTGTGCCCCTTCCTGTCACCTGTGTCCCTAAATATAGAACCCTGTGCCTCCAATGACTGCCACCCAGTGTCCAAAATATTCTGACAGTTCTATCTAACCAAAATAATATGACATGTCAATAAGAAACACAAATGGCCCCTACAGTTAGGAAAGTGGAAGATAGATGCTGTCTATTCTGCCGGAAAGCTAAAGGAGAACTACAGCTTAACTACAGTTTAAAAAAGAACTCACACAGGGAGACTTATTAGTTGATTTGGTCACTACCTCCGTATACAGAGGAATGGCCATTTTTGTTTATTTTTGTGTACGTCTATTAATTGTAAAGTGGTATGTTCACATCAACCAAGAGGCCAGTCGTGATGTGTCGTTTGTGAACGATTCCTTCATTTTGAACGAATCTTTAGAATGACTGGGGAGTAACGAGTCGTCTCAGTGAGTGATTCGTTCATCTTCTCGTGGCAGCGCATAGGGACTGTTGCATTGGCTCAGTAGAGGAAACAGAAAGGATTCGTTCACCTCATTCACGTTCACGTGACTGCTAGGTTTAGCATAGAAGACGTGAATGGTTCGAGTGATAATTACAGGTTTTGTTATTTTTGCTTTACTTACAGTTCAGTGCAATAATTGTTTGCTGTGATAATTAAATACCAGTGTGATAATAAGTGACCATTTCAAATCATGCAAACTGTCATGATGTATTGTATTTAATGGGGGAATTTTTGTGGAAATATTATCTGGCACACAAATGTGCAATTCCTTTCCCTATAGCCTACTCTAATTTATCTTGGCTGGTTTAGATGCACTAATATTTCTTCCTTTGGAATATGATAACTGTTTAAAATAGTGGAAATATTGAACAAGCAAACTTGCTTGTTCTTTATCCTCGATTCTCTATTATCATCCCAACATTCCCAATACAAAAACCATGTTGTACAAATATATAGAATTGTCTGTCACATGGCTCTTCTTTCATTGGCTCCCTTGCATAGATCCTGCACGCGTGCGTGCGTGTGTGCGTGCATATGTCTTAAAGTGGCCCTGCTTAGGCTAACTAAATGAAATGCTCAGATAAGATAAGGATCTTTCTGTTTACCTAAGCCTTTACCTTGCCTATAGTTCACCTGGGGGGTTGGCCTCTCTCTACACAAATGGAATGCTGAACACAGTATCATTCTTATACACGATAAAGAGTTACATCTTCAACTTTTCTGATATTGGATTACGTGGGTCACTCTGTCTAATGAGGGGAGGTGCAGCTATGACAGTACCTGCCAAATGAACCCCTCTGTGCTGACTCACTCTGGAGGCCCAGATGGATTCTGTCACAATATTGATCCTCTTTCTACAGGCTGTCAGGCTGTCTGGTCACAGAGGAAGGCTGTGCTTCTCTGGCCTCAGCTCTGAGGTCCAACCCCTTCCACCTGAGGGAACTGGACCTGAGCTACAATCATCCAGGAGAAAAAGGATTGAAGCTGCTCTCTGCTAGACTGGAGGATCCACACTGCAGACTGGAGAAACTGAAGTAAGGAGATGTTTGTTTTTTATATATACCTCTTAATGTAATGTCGCTTAACACTGAATATATCTAATTACGTTAATAGGCCTTGCATTTCTTGATGTTACAATTAAAACTGCATGTTTAATCTACAATATGGTTGTAGCCACAATCATAATTGTATTTCCAGAAAGCGGGTTTAGTGAAAACTGCGTTTTTAAACCCTGAGATGAGGGAAACTCTGGGTTTTTAGCTCCAGAAAGAGAGGTCATTAAAACCAGACGTTGTAAAATGTAGCTCAGCTCAAACCTAGGTCTTAGTGTCGGTTTGAAGTGAATGTAGCTAGGGACTTCAACAAGAAAAGAAAATGGAATCAATTTGAGCGCAAAATAGTTTTTGAGATTCATATAATATAAACATTATGTTGGACTCATATTGTTATATTTGCCGAATGTTTTTAACTACAAATATTATTATATTTACTCAGTTTTGGACACCTTTGTGCAGAGAATGATGATACTAAGGCCCAATCCCAATGTCCCCCCCTAAACCCTAAGCCCTAAGCACACACTTACTTGACGTCACCTAGTAAGTGATTGAGTGCAAGAGGCTACAAGAGCTCGAAATGCTATAAATTGGAATGGTTCAGCACTTTGCGGCATTATAGGTAAAATAGTAATGTTGTTGGATCAAATCTGATGAAAGCATATTTGGAATTTATCATCAAAGGACAACCTACACACTAGGGCTGCACGATTATGGGCAAAATGATAAGCACGATTATTTTGATCAACATTGAGATCACGATTAATTATCATGATTATTTGTTGATTTTAACCAAAACAACTTTTTTTGTCACGTAGGCTAATTATACCATGCAGTTCGTCAGTGATGAAGTAAGCAAACAGCGCTTGATCGGCCATGACTGACGTCAACGCAGCAAACCAGGAAGCAGGAATGTCCGACTTTACGCAGCCGTTTATAACTCTTCCCCGACTGCAAGCAGCAACTCTCGCTGGTCGTTTCATGCAGCCAATGTCGAACGCACCTATGGTTTACTGAGCGCTAAATTGGCTTTGCCAAAAGAATGCCGCATTTTAAATATCGCTCCATCACGCGAATTTGATCGTGGGAAGCCAAAATCGTGATTAAAATTGTATTAATTGTGCAGCCCTACTACACTCAGTTCTGGCTATATTAACCGTCAGTGAGCTTTGTGTTTAAACTTACTGATGTTAACTGTTATTTCTAACTTCTATTTCTGTTTACGTCAGGGTTGGTTGCTCCTTCCATGCTTGTTTGTTTACTGTTCTTCTTCTTTCTTGTCTTATGAGGAGGGTTAGCCAGGATCTTTTTCTCTCTTCCAGGCTTCCCCCGGTAACCCTCGTGTTTCACGTCACTACGCTGTGAATTCTGGGCAAGTCTGCAAAAATGCAGACTTATGGGTGCCTAAAATGTCTTTGAAAGAGCCCTCACGAACTTGACAATTTGACAGTGGGACAGCCCTAAGCCCTCACAGACTTAGTGATAACGTGCCTCAAAGTCTGTGAGTCTGTGAGGGTGGACATTGGGATTGGGCCTAACCGTTCGTAAACTCCAGATTGATTGTCCTGTTGTCTCCGAGGGAAAAAGCTGTTTGACCCGTGCATTGATTCAGAGCGTGCACGGAGAGAGGGGCTTATTCACAGACGTGTCTGTTGTAGTGAGAGAGAGAGAACGCGAGCGGGGCAAGAAGGGGCTGAGCGAATCAGTATGCTGCGTGCAGCTCTACTATTAAATATTTTTTTGTGATGTTAAACAGTAAAAGCAAAAACACCATTTTATAAATTTGTGGTGGTAAATCTCTAATTGTGGCGGGCCGTTACAAATAAATTAATGTATGGGAAACACTGAAAACTGGGTGTGTTGCCACGGTAACTGACTGTGAACCTCACCTGCTTGCTGGCAGCTTTTCTGTAACAAACCATGAGTTTCTCCCTCTCCCCTCCCTCATGCTGAGCCTGAAGCTACTGTCAGACATGGGGGGTCCTTTCCTCATCAACCTGATTGTTGTTGAAGCCATATAACACATACGGATGACATGAAATTCTACAGTTTTCCATGCAGAGCTAACCTGGCATTTCCTGAACATCTCACTGTTAATCTGTGCTGTGGAGGTTGATGGACCCTCCTTCTCGTAATCTTGTCATTAAAAAGGAGAAGAATGTGCCAGTTGTTTTGCGCACATAGGATTGTTCCATTTCTTCTTCACTTGTAGTAAGACGTTAGCCTGGTCCTAACCAGACTCTCGTACATTTCATTTGTACAGAGAGTCTGGGCTCGCTCCCTTGACAAGCGTTAACTTCCTTGAAGGCGGGTACTCTGTTGAAGTTTAAAACTATTGGATCTGCCCAGAGCCACTCTGGATCTGCCATAACCAATCGCTAGCGTTCGCCTTAGCCAACTCCTTCACCACTAACGGAGCGAGCTGGAAAATCAAACGAACCCCGTGGGGAGCAAAGATTGTTCTTGCTCCGGCTTTAACTTCTGGATATTCGGCAGCGTTGCCACAACAGACCGAATGGCTTCGCTCGCATCTTTCTCCGTCGCCATTACAGAACTACAACTCAAACTAGCGCACGACGTCAACGTCATCGTTCTCAGCCACTCCCTCTGTTTGCTGATTGGACGGTAAAAAGTTAACTTGAGACATCAACTAATATACTGAAAGCCCTGACGGAGTACAGAAGCAAAATGAAAATTGAGCGGAAGTACGTAGGAGGGCAGAGCCAGGCTAGTAAGACGTGGTTAAATGTCAAATTAATATACTGCTTTGAAATGTACTGAATGAACAATTGCCTCTTTTGCTGTTGAAGTAGTTTTTCTGCTTTCTGAAAATGTCTTCATACTCGCCTGCACGCATGAGAATTTCTAATTCTCTGGATAAGAGCGTCTGCTAAATGACTAAATGTAATTCCAGTGAATTAGAAATGAACTAACTCAGATCAGCTGTTCTGGAAGCGATAACTCTGAGCTTCCCATCTCAGGGTTCATCAAGTCAGAGTTCAGGGTTAGGCTCAGAGTTTGTAAAACCTGCTTTCTGGAATACACCTCTGATGATGAGAGAAACAACATGTTTACTTAGAAAGTCAGTTGCTAAGTCACTTATCAACAGGTGAAGTTTATTTTCATCATTCCTCTGCTTATCCCTGCAGTGTGGATCATGGTGGAGAGTGCTGGATCAAACCTGGCCTTTTGAAGGCCTGGAGATGTGAGTATTGACTGCTACTTGGTTCTAGTACACAAGGTCATACAAGGGACTACCATTAGTGACTTGGACACTGTCAAAAATGGACACACACACACACTGTAAACACACACTTTTAGAAGCAGTAATTTAACACAATTACCCACATCAATACTGTGTGTACGTCTGTGTGTGCTATGTCCCCTTCCTTCTCCTCTCCTCCCCTCTTCCTCTCCTCCCCTCTTCCCCTCCTCTGCTCTCCTCCCCTCTTCCCCTCCTCCCTCTTCCTCTCCTCCCCTCTTCCCCTCCTCTGCTCTCCTCTCCTCTTCCCCTCCTCCCTCTTCCTCTCCTCCCCTCTTCCCTCTACTCTCCTCCCCTCTTCCCCTCCTCTGCTCTCCTCTTCCCCTCCTCCCTCTTCCTCTCCTCCCCTCTTCCCTCTGCTCTCCTCTTCCCCTCCTCCCTCTTCCTCTCCTCCCTTCCTCCCCTCTTCCCTTCTTCCCCTCCCTCTCCTCCCCTCTTCCCCTCCTCCCTCTTCTCCTCTTCCTCTCCTCCCCTCGTCCCCTCCTCCCCTCTTCCCTTCTTTCCCTCCCCCTCTTCCCTTTTTCCCTCTCCTCTCCTCTTCCCCTCCTCCCTCTTCCTCTCCTCTTCCTCTCCTCTTCCCCTCCTCCCTCTTCCTCTCCTCCCCTCTTCCCTTCTTCCCCTCCTCCCTCTTCTCTCCTCTTCCCCTCTTCCTCTCCTCCCTTCCTCCCCTCTTCCCTTCTTCCCCTCCCTCTCCTCCCCTCTTCCCCTCCTCCCTCTGCTCTCCTCCCCTCTTCCCCTCCTCCCTCTCCTCCCCTCTTCCCCTCCCCTCTTCCCTTCTTCCTCTCCTCCCCTCCTCCCTCTTCTTTCCTCTTCCTCTCTTCCCCTCCTCTGCTCTCCTCTTCCCCTCCTCCCTCTTCCTCTCCTCCCCTCTTCCCTCTGCTCTCCTCTTCCCCTCCTCCCTCTTCCTCTCCTCCCTTCCTCCCCTCTTCCCTTCTTCCCCTCCCTCTCCTCCCCTCTTCCCCTCCTCCCTCTTCTCCTCTTCCTCTCCTCCCCTCGTCCCCTCCTCCCCTCTTCCCTTCTTTCCCTCCCCCTCTTCCCTTTTTCCCTCTCCTCTCCTCTTCCCCTCCTCCCTCTTCCTCTCCTCTTCCTCTCCTCTTCCCCTCCTCCCTCTTCCTCTCCTCCCCTCTTCCCTTCTTCCCCTCCTCCCTCTTCTCTCCTCTTCCCCTCTTCCTCTCCTCCCTTCCTCCCCTCTTCCCTTCTTCCCCTCCCTCTCCTCCCCTCTTCCCCTCCTCCCTCTGCTCTCCTCCCCTCTTCCCCTCCTCCCTCTCCTCCCCTCTTCCCCTCCCCTCTTCCCTTCTTCCCCTCCTCCCCTCCTCCCTCTTCTTTCCTCTTCCTCTCTTCCTTTCCTCCCCTCTTTCCTTCTTCCCCTCCTCCCTCTTCTCCTCTTCCTCTCCTCCCCTCGTCCCCTCTTCCCCCCCTCCCTCGTCTCCTCTTCCTCTCCTCCCCTTCTCCCTCTCCTCTCCTCCCCTCGTCCCCTCCTCTCCTCTTCCCCTCATCCCTCTCCTCCCCTCTTCCCCTCTTCCCTCTTCCCCTCCTCTGCTCTCCTCTTCCTCTCCTCCCCTCTTCCCCTTCTCCCTCTCCTCTCCTCTTCCCCTCCTCTCCTCTTCCCCTCCTCCCCTCTTCCTCTCCTCCCCTCTTCCCTTCTTCCCCTCCTCCCTCTCCCCCTCCTCCCTCTTCTCTCCTCTTCTCTCCTCCCCTCTTCCCCTCCTCTGCTCTCCTCCCCTCTTCCCCTCCTCCCTCTCTCTCCTCTTCCCCTCCTCCCTCCCCTCCCCTGTTCCCCTCCCCTCCCTCTGCTCTCTTCTTCACCTCCTCCCTCTTCCTCTCCTCCCTCTTCCCCTCCTCCCCTCTTCCCTTCTTCCCCTCCTCCCTCTCTCTCCTCTTCCCCTCCTCCCTCCCTCTCTCTCCTCTTCCCCTCCCCTGTTCCCCTCCCTCTGCTCTCCTCTTCCCCTCCTCTCTCTCCTCCCCTCTTCCCCATCTCCCTCTCCCCTCCTCCCCTCTTCCCCTCCTCCCCTCTTCCCTTCTTTCCCTCCCTCTCTTCCCCTCCTCCCTCTGCTCTCCTCCCTCTCTTCCCCTCCTCTTCCCTTCCTCCCTCTTCCCCCCCTCCCTCTTCCTCTCCTCTTCCTCTCCTCTTCCCCTCCTCCCTCTTCCTCTCCTCCCTTCCTCCCCTCTTCCCTTCTTCCCCTCCTCCCTCTTCTTTCCTCTTCCCCTCTTCCTCTCCTCCCTTCCCTCTTCCCTTCTTCCCCTCCCTCTTCTCTCCTCTTCCCCTCCTCCCTCTCCTCCCCTCTTCCCCTCCCCCTTCCCCTCCTCTCCTCCCCTATTCCCTCCTCCCCTCTTCCCTTCTTCCCTCTGCTCTCCTCCCCTCTTCCCCTCCTCTCCTCCCCTCTTCCCTTCTTCCCTCTGCTCTCCTCCCCTCTTCCCCTCCTCTCCTCCCCTCTTCCCCTCCTCTGCTCTCCTCTTCCCCTCTTCCCCTCTTCCTCTCCTCCCCTCTTCCCCTCTCCCTCTCCTCTTCTCCTCCTCCCTCTTCCCTCCTCCCCTCCTCTGCTCTCCTCTTCCCCTCCTCCCTCTCCTCCCCTCTTCCCCTCTTCCTCTCCTCCCCTCTTCCCTTCTTCCCCTCCTCCCTCTCCTCCCCTCTTCCCCTCTCCTCTGCTCCCCTCCTCCCCTTCTCCCTCTCCTCTCTTCCCCTCCTCCCCTCTTCCACTCTTCCCTCTGCTCTCCTCTCCTCCTCTGCTCTCCTCTCCTCTTCCCCTCCTCCCTCTCCTCCCCTTTCCCCCTCTTCCCTCTGCTCTCCTCTTCCTCTCCTCCCCTCTTCCCCTTCTTCCTCTCCTCCCTTCTTCCCCTCCTCCCCTCTTCCCCTTCTTCCTCTCCTCCCTTTTTCCCCTCCTCCCCTCTTCCCCTCCTCCCCTCTTCTCCTTCTTCCTCTCCTCCCTTCCTCCCCTCTTCCCCTTCTTCCTCTTCTCCCTTCTTCCTCTCTTCCTTTTCCCTCTGCTCTCCTCCCCTCTTCCCCTTCTTCCCCTCCTCCCTCTCTTCACTTCTCCCTCTCCTCTCCTCCCCTGTTCCCCTCCTCCCTAGAAAGATGGAGTGATGGGGGCATATCAGGGGTAAGGAGATGAGGGATGATGGAAAGAGAGATTTGGAGGGAGAGAGGTAGCATGTGAGGGAGGGAGAACAGAATGAGAGAATGAAAGGAAGAGAGGGAGAGTGGAAGAGAGAGAGAGGGGGAGGGACAGAGAGCAGGGTAGAGAGAGAGAGAGTGAAGAGAGAGAGAGAGAGTGAGGATGGGTAGAGAGAGAGAGTGAAGAGAGAGAGAGGATGGGTAGAGAGAGAGAGAGAGAATGAAAGGGGGAGTGAGGATGGGTAGAGAGAGAGAGAGAGTGAAGAGAGAGAGAGAGAGTGAGGATGGGTAGAGAGAGAGAGAGAATGAAAGGGGGAGTGAGGATGGGTAGAGAGAGAGAGAGAGAGAGAGAGAGAGAGAGAGAGAGAGAATGAAAGGGGGAGGGCAGGAAGAGGGAGACATTCTAATGTGAATGATGATGATCAGTAATATATTGTGTCTTGGTCTCCCCCATCAGATGCCTGTGAGCTCACACTGGACCCAAACACAGCATGGAGAAAACTCTCTCTGTCTGAGGAGAACAGAAAGGTGACAAGGAGGAGAGAGGAGCAGCCGTATCCTGATGATCACCCAGAGAGATTTGAGGACGATCCACAGGTGCTGTGTAGAGAGGGTCTGTCTGGGCGCTGTTACTGGGAGGCAGAGTGGAGTGGAGGAGGGGTTCATATAGCAGTGACATATAAAGGAATCAGCAGGAGAGGAGAGGGTTATGACTGTGCGCTTGGATACAATAACAAGTCCTGGAGTCTGGACTGTGATGATAACAGTTACTCTGCCAGGCACAATAAGAAGAGCACTGCCATACCTGCCCCCCCCTCCCACAGAGTAGGAGTGTATCTGGACTGGCCGGCCGGCACTCTGTCCTTCTACACAGTCTCCTCTGACACACTGACCCACCTGCACACATTCCACAGCACATTCACTGAGCCCCTCTATCCTGGGTTCTGTGTTTATAACTCTGACTCCTCAGTGTCCCTGTGTCAGGTAGAATAGCCCACACACACTCTCACACACTGTGCTCACATAGATGTCATTGAAGATTGAACTGTATACAGTTGTGATTGATATCCCAGAGTGTTTGTAAATATTGCTGTGTGTAGAATGTTTGTTTTGTTTTAACCTTTAGATGTAAATATTACTGATATTAAATATGATTAATATCTCTAAATATTACCGACGCTTCCACCAGAGTGAGTTATTTTTCCAAAACGGAAGCTAGCTAGCTTTAGTTAGCTTCCGTTACCTAGCAACCTAGCATAATACTCGTAGCAATGCTACTACCTGCTAGCGTTACTTGTTAGCCTCCTAACTGTACATTTTGAAGCCATACTACAGCGTTTGTCATGTCGTTTTTGTCTATCGGAAAATAGTGGGTTGGAATGTTCAGAATCACACGTGCGACGTTACTCTGTGCGGCTTTCGAACTATCGCACACGTGTGATGCTACTCCTTAACGGGTTCATTGTTGACAAACAACAATCCAAGTTTATGTACCCTTAGTATAGATAGTCCACATATTTAAATTTTAGGTATATGTTTATTGTATGCACCTTCCTGCCAAAGCAAATTCCTTGTCTGTGCAAACTCTCATGGCGAATAAATCCCATTCTGATTCTGATTCTGATCCTGTCTTTGATCTCAGTTCCACTGAATGTGATGAACTAAATAGTGTCTTAGTGACTAAATAAGGAGAAATAAAGATGTTTTATACAGGATGATAGAAGACATGCTGTGTGTTTGTTGGTGACCCAGTGGCCCTATAGACACACACACACACACACAGACACACAGACACACACACATTTACACACACACACGTACACACACACACACATGTACACACACACATGTACACACACACACATGTACACACACACACACACACTGGAAACACTACATTTAGGACCAGTAATATGACAGTATTACCCACTTGAATATACACTGTGTGTCTAGTGTGATCCCCTCCCTCCCTACTCTCTCCCCCCACCCTCCCTCCCCACACTCCCTCCCTACTCTCTCCCCCCACCCTCCCTCCCTACTCTCTCCCCCCACCCTCCCTCCCTACTCTCTCTCCCCCCACCCTCCCTCCCTACTCTCTCCCCCTACCCTCCCTCCCTACTCTCTCCCCTCACCCTCCCTCCCTAACCTCCCTCCCTACTCTCTCCCCCCTCCCTCCCTACTCTCTCCCCCTACCCTCCCTCCGTACTCTCTCTCCCTACTCTCTCCCCCCACCCTACCTCTCTACTCTCTCCCCCCACCCTCCCTCCCTACTCTCTCCCCCACCCTCCCTCCCTACTTTCTTCCCCACACTGCCACTCTCCCCACCCTCCCTCCCCACACTCCCTCCCTACTCTCTCCCCCACCCTCCCTCCCTACTCTCTCCCCCACCCTCACTCCCTACTTTCTCCCCCCCCTTCCCACTCTCCCCACCCTCCCTCCCCACACTCCCTCCCTACTCTCTCCCCCCACCCTCCCTCCCCACTCTCTCTCTCCCTACTCTCTCCCCCCACCCTCCCTCTCTACTCTCTCCCCCCCACCCTCCCTCCCTACTCTCTGCCCCCCACCCTCCCTACCCTCCCTCCCTACTCTCTCTCTCCCTACTCTCTCCCCCCACCCTCCCTCCCTACTCTCTCCCCCCCACCCTCCCTACTCTCTTTTGTAAAGCTCTCTCTTGGAAGTCGCTTTGGAGAAAAGCGTCTGAATAAATGTAAATGTATTCTCTCACCCTCCCTCCCTACTCTCTCCCCCCACCCTCCCTCCCTACTCTCCCTCCCTACTCTCTCCTCCCTCCCTCCCTACCCTCCCTCGCTACTCTCTCTCCCCACCCTCCCTCCCTACTCTCTCCCCCCACCCTCCCTCCCTACTCTCTCCCCCCACCCTCCCTCCCTACTCTCCCTCCCTACTCTCTCACCTCCCTCCCTACTCTCCCACCCTCCCTCCCTACTCTCTCCCCCCACTCCTCATCTCCCTCCACTGGCTTCCCATCACGGCCCGTATCAGATTCAAGACTCTGGTACTGACCTTCCGAGCGGTGAACAGGACTGCTCCCGACTACATCAAGTCTCTCCTCCAGCCTTACACCCCCCCCCCCCGCCACCTACGGTCTTCTTCTGACAACCGTCTGGTGGTCCCACCGCTCAAGAGCACCCGCTCCCAACCCAAGCTCTTCTCCTGTCTGGCCCCCCAATGGTGGAATCACCTCCCCACCTCCATCAGAGACACTGACTGTCTCTCCACCTTCAAGAAAAGGCTCAAGACGCACTTGTTCCGGGAGTTAACGGTACTTAAGGATGATTTGCTGGACCTGATTTTAGTTTCCTCCAGGATCACAATGACTCTTACTTAGAGACTTGTTGCTCTTGTTGGTTAACTGTAACTGATTTAAAATGATCGTACTCGCTGTGAAATATATTTTTACTGTTGCTTGTTTTTTCTACAGGTACACTCTTGCACTTTTTTGAGGTTCATGTTGTTTAATTGTAACTTACTCAACGACAAGCTCTTATGGTTCTTCCTTCTGGCACTTATTTAGGTTTTTCACAATGTATGCTTCTTGTTTGGCTCCCCGCAATGTTTGGGGCGTCTCAGTGTTATGATCAGTGACCTGTGCTCTTTTGTAAAGCTCTCTCTTGGAAGTCGCTTTGGAGAAAAGTGTCTGCTAAATGAATAAATGTAAATGTACTCTCTCACCCTCCCTCCCTACTCTCTCCCCCCACCCTCCCTCCCTACTCTCCCTCCCTACTCTCTCCTCCCACCCTCCCTCCCTACCCTCCCTCGCTACTTTCTCCCCCCACCCTCCCTCCATACTGTCTCCCCCCACCCTCCCTCCCTACCCTCCCTCCCTACTCTCTCCCCCCACCCTCCCTCCCTACTCTCCCTCCCTACTCTCTCCCCCCACCCTCCCTCCCTACTCTCTCCCCCCACCCTCCCTCCCTACTCTCTCCCCCACCCTCCCTCCCTACTCTCTCCCCCCACCCTCCCTCCCTACTCTCTCCCCCCCACTCTCCCTCCCCACTCTCTCCCCCCCACCCACCCTCCCTACTCTCTCCCCCCCACCCTCCCTCCCTACTCTATCCCCCACCCTCCCTCCCTACTCTCTCCCCCCCACCCTCCCTCTCTACTCTCTCCCCCCCACCTTCCCTCTCTACTCTCTCCCCCCCTCCCTCCCTCCCTACTCTATCTCTCTCCCCTCACCCTCCCTCCCTACTCTCTCCCCCCACCAACCCACCCTCCCCCCACCCTCCCTCCCTACTCTCTCCCCCCACCCTCCCTCCCTACCCTCCCTCCCTACTCTCTCCCCCCACCCTCCCTCCCTACTCTCTCGACCCCACCCTCCCTCCCTACTCTCTCCCCCCCACCCTCCCTCCCTACTCTCTCCCCCCACCCTCCCTCCCTACCCTCCCTCCCTACTCTCTCCCCCCCACCCTCCCTCCCTACTCTCTCTCTCCCCCACCCTCCCTCCCTACTTGAATGACTGAATGACTGAGTCCCAGGCAGTAGCTACGTTTCCACTTCTCTTTTTATTTTCAAATCAGCAGCTCTTTGGTCAGTTCAATAGCAATCAGCCAATTAGGTCAAAAACCTTTAGACAAACAGAAACATAGCTTACATAAAACCCCAGCAGTACACAGTAACAGCTCACAGACATCAACCCGTGAAAAGAAATGCTTTAAATAGTTAGTTACTTAGTTTGAATTAAACTACTGTAGAAAACACTTTGAAAATGCAGATGAAAGTTTAACAGTTTAAATGTAAAATGCAAATCGAAGTGCAAATTCGTGCAACATTCTTTTACAATGGTCAGTGTAAACCAAAATAGTCATTTGGCAATTTACAAATAACTAACAATCTCATGCCCACTTAAAACCGGAAGCCAGTAGCAGACAGTCGCTGCAGCACTAACTCTTTTTAGCACAAGCCACGATTCAGGAGCAGCGGCAGACTTCGATGGAGGTCAAATTTGAAACACGATTGAACGCTTCTTTTCTTACCGGCTGCCTCTCCAGACTCCGTAGATGATCCCGATTGCGCAACACTCCATGCACGCAGCGCGAGCTATTCTCAGCGTTCCCTGTGGCGTTTCGAACACTTCTTTCTTTTCTGCTTTATACCTACTTAGGCACCTGTTACCCTTTGTTGCACGTGTGTTCCGCTGCTGCGTCTCGTTGGTCCACAGTGAAATTGTCACCTCCCTTCTTTCTGTTTTCCCCGTGCATTTTCTCTAAACCCCAAAGTAAAGTTCAAACTCATCTTTGACTTGACATCTACTCAGGCTACACATCCTTTTCCCATCATAAGTTTGCCAAACCACTTCTCCCAACATATTTCCTCTTGTTCTGGTTTAATCAAGTTTAGAGTGGAGTTTTATGAACTGCGTAGTAGTCAGCCATCTTAGGCCCAACAATCTAACCTGGTGTAACCCTGCCTAGGTTGCTTGCCTAGCTGTCCCATAATTAATCTCCCACGACACCGTCTAGTGCCAAACTACTGAAACACTTGCTCATACACATACACTCATCACTTGTGCTTTAGTACTATTATTATTATTACTATTATTATACTGCCAATACATCCTGAATCAACACTTTAAAATAGATTAAAAGTCATTTTAATGAGCAATTCATTCATTTGGAAGAGAGTAAAAGAATTTGGACTGATGACTGGATGTGTGAGTGTTTCATGGGGTAACACAAGTGATGAGTGTGTGTATGAGCAGCAAGTGTTTCAGTAGTTTTGCCCTAGACAGCCTCTCATAGATCCCACCCTCTCCTCTCCCTCACCACTCCCCTCTCCTCCTGTCCTCCCCTCCTTCCTCCTCCACTCCCTTCTCCCCCCGCTCCCCTCTCCTCCTGTATTGACCTCCTCTCCTTCTCTGTCCTCTCTGCTCCTCCTCTCTCCTCCTCTGTCCTCCTCTCTGCTCTCCTCTCCCCCTCCTCCCTCACCTCTGCTCCCCTCCTCCCTCTCCTCTCCTCCCATCTTCCCCTCCTCACTCTCCTCCCCTCTTTCCCTCCTCCCTCTCCTCCCCTCTTCCCCTCCTCCCTCTCCTCTCCTCTCTCCTCCCCTCTTCCTCTCCTTCTCTCCTCCCCTCTTCCCCTCCTCTGATCTCCTCCACCCCACTGCCCCTCTTCTCCTCTTCTCTTTTCCTCTCCACCTTTCACCCCCTCCTTACCTAAGCTCCAGAACAGAAATAGAGATAGAAAGAGAGTGAGAGGAAGGGTAGAGAGAGAGAGACTGAGGATGGGTGGAGAGAGAGAGAGAGACAGAGAGAGAGAGAGAGAGAGAGAGAGAGGGGGGGGGGGAATAAATGTGAAGGGAACAGGAGGAGAATAGTAAAATGGAGTGATGGGGGCATATCAGGGGTAAGGAGATGAGAGATTATGTCTTTGGAGGGAGAGAGAGGAAGGGAGAGAGAGAGAGAGAGAGAGAGAGAGAGAGAGAGAGAGAGAGAGAATGAAAGGGGGAGGGCAGGAAGAGGGAGACATTCTAATGTGAATGATGATGATCAGTAATATATTGTGTCTTGGTCTCCCCCATCAGATGCCTGTGAGCTCACACTGGACCCAAACACAGCACACAGAGAACTCTCTCTGTCTGAGGAGAACAGAAAGGTGACAAGGAGGAGAGAGAAGCAGCCGTATCCTGATCACCCTGAGAGATTTGACTACTGTCCACAGGTGCTGTGTAGAGAGGGTCTGTCTGGGCGCTGTTACTGGGAGGCAGAGTGGAGTGGAGGACTGGTTAATATAGCAGTGACATATAAAGGAATCAGCAAGAGAGGAGTGGGCGATGACTGTGTGCTTGGAAACAATAACAAGTCCTGGAGTCTGAACTGTGATGATAACAGTTACTACTCTGCCTGTCACAATAATAAGAGCACTGACATACCTGCCCCCCCCTCCAGCTCCCACAGAGTAGGAGTGTATCTGGACTGGCCAGCCGACACTCTGTCCTTCTACACAGTCTCCTCTGACACACTGACCCACCTGCACACATTCCACAGCACATTCACTGAGCCCCTCTATCCTGGGTTCAGGGTTTATAACTCCTCCGTGTCCCTGTGTCAGGTAGAATCGCCCACACACACTCTCACACACTGTGCTCAAATAGATGTCATTGAAGATTGAACTGTATACAGTTGGAATTGATATACCAGTGTTTGTAAATATTGCTGTGTGTAGAATGTTTGTTTTGTTTTAATTGTTGACAAACAACAATCCTGTCTTTGATCTCAGTTCCACTGAATGTGATCAACTAAATAGTGTTTTACTGATTAAATAAGGAGAAATAAAGATGTTTTATACATGATGATAGAAGACATGCTTCGTGTTTGTTGGTGACCCAGTGGCCTTAGACACACGTTAGGGCAGATTTTGTATGTACTTGAAGCTTGAGTCTCCGTGAGGTCAAGAGGTCATGCAGCGAGGCCCCACTGAGAGCGAATATAGACTGGGGAACGCCCTCGAGCCCAGACTCTTAGGAGACAGTAAGAGAGGAAAACATGCACTAATAAGGGACTTACATGAGTAACGACTTGTTCACCTGTTTGTACGTTCTACTGTATCAGTGCACTGACCACTGAGACCCTTTAAGGAAACGATTCTGTGCATTCTATGTTTTACATGTCCAGCTACTGTATTTAAGCACGTCGTGAGAGAAAGAGTCTTCACTTATGCTCGTCAGTTTGTCCTGAATTGATGGTGTGATCCGAGCAGCTCGTGCCAAATAAACAAAGTCAACTCCTTTCCGTTGTCATTCCTACTTCTGGTCTCCTCTCTGGCAGAGAATCTATCCTATCAGTTGGCGTCACAGAACAGCAAATTCTTCAGCAAAGGGAGTCAGCAGGTGAGCAGACCTTGATTGTCATTTTTGAATGGTTCTATTAACTTCTGCTTACCTGTGGTCCTACAGCTGTTAAGAGCACGAACCTGTTCAAATCTATAAAGGGGGAATTGATGATTTATGTACAGAGAGAAGGCAAGAGGCACGACTTTTGTTATAGTTTAGTGTATTAATAATGAATTGGCAAGACTATCCTATAACTTGATGACTGTTGATTGTTTGCAATACGAAAGGCCTAACAGTTTCTTGGGAAAAACAAAATACACCCGGATACGGGACAGGAACCATAAATACAGAAGCCCTCGTCCGTTTGGTATTTTTCAGATTTAAATAAGTTTTGTATCTGTGTGGTCATGATGCGGTGAAAGGCCGTTGTGATAAATGTATCATGGTAAGACGTAGGGCCGCAAAATCCTTTAGTACAGATTGTTAGAAGGTCAGTTAATTGAGGCAGGATTCCTTGCTGTAAAGTCCATTTAACAAGTCATCGTGTCTGGAATATGATTTCAAACTTCGGTTATTGGTTGGAAGCTACGCAATGAAACAAGTTTCAAATAAAAGTTTCGGATATCCGCTTTCAACGGCCCCCCCGCCTATGACGATGAGATGAATAATGACATTTATGACTGGTTGTTTTTAGATTCCGGCTCTGTCGGACGGCCTAATCCACAGATTTGTCCCAGCGCTACGCCCACATCTGTATTACCAAAAGGAATCAAGTGATAATCTATGTCTAAGTGTGAAGTGTAGAGTAGATTAGCAGCATGATCTTTTACTCATTCTTTGTCATGTGTGGAGTGAGGTTTTGTTTGTGCGAGTATAGATTACGGGTGACTGACAACTCATGCACCATTGATAATTGTGATGGGAATTCAAATTGATTCCAGATTGATTTAAACGGTGCAGGCTTATCAGACATTTGTACAGTGATTTCGAGTGTTGAAAATGGTAAAACCATTTCCAAAGATAGAAGAGGGAGGACTGATATGCAGGTTTTCTATACATGTGTGAGGTTGTCTCTTGCTGTGGTCAAGAGGGCACGTAGCGGGCCTTTGACAAGACACATATAGATCAGGGAATGTGCTCCTTTCAACCTTTGGAAAAGAGCAAGATGCAGAAATAGTACAAACAATGAGTTATGACCGCACCACCTGTGTGTTGTTTCTCCTGTGCCTTAAGTCGTGGAATGTGTACCGTTTAAGGGCATGTTTTGGTGGTTACTATATCTGTACTGTCCAGATCATGTATATAATGTCCTTCTGAGAGACGTTTCTCACTCATGCTAACCACTCTGCCTGTCGTGATCCGGGCAGCTCGACCTAATAAACAAAGTCAACTCTTTTTCATTGTGGTGCTTTCCTTGGCCCATCTTCTGACAGTAAATCATCTAACACTCCTAGAACCTCTCTACTGCTGAGATACTGGAGTCACGACCATATGCACATTATATGGCTGCCCTCAGGTATCTCCATGTGTTGTCCCACACTCTAAACCACCAGTACCAGGAATCAATACAACATCTTCTACCCTTAATGCCAGATAAACACATGGAGCACCTAAACACTTGTAAAGTCTTTTACTATTGATTCAGGCAGGAGGACTCAGTATAGTATTTACTTGATACTTTATTTCACACGGTACAACACATGATTGTAACAATTGATTTGGCATTATGGTTCTGCTTGCATCGGCTCCCTGCCGCATCCAACGGAGACACCGTCTCGACCTCCGAGCAGAGAGCAGCGACGCATTCCCCAACACAAAACCACATGCCAGACGACAAATGTATGAGACTGCTGTGTGTATGTGGTGTCCCTGTTGTGCTAGAATTTGAATGAGATGAGCGTCGTGTTAGCCATACTTACCCTCAGCATCGTATCTCAGAGCAGACTGTGCCCCTAGCTGCATCTATAGTGAATGAATTTAAATTGAATGAACGTGATTACTGACTGAGGCACGGCCTCGACTACCCAACTGAGGCACGGCCTCGACTACCCAACTGAGGCACGGCCTCGACTACCCAACTGAGGCATGGCCTCGACTACCCAACTGAGGCATGGCCTCGACTACCCAACTGAGGCACGGCCTCGACTACCCAACTGAGGCACGACCTCGACATCCCAACTGAGGCACGGCCTCGACTACCCAACTGAGGCACGGCCTCGACTACCCAACTGAGGCACGGCCTCGACATCCCAACTGAGGCACGGCCTCGACTACCCAACTGAGGCATGGCCTCGACTACCCAACTGAGGCATGGCCTCGACTACCCAACTGAGGCACGGCCTCGACTACCCAACTGAGGCACGACCTCGACATCCCAACTGAGGCACGGCCTCGACATCCCAACTTTCGATGGTGACTATGTCACCTGTCGCTCCACATGCTGCTGCATACCCGCGCCCGGCCAGCCACCAGACAAAACATTTCTTATTAAGCATTGAACACCTATACATGGCGTGAGTGACTACATGCCTGAATATAGGAAGAAGAGTGAACGTTATTAGAGGTTGGAAGAGTGAAAGCCATCCTCCTGGCCTTCCAGAACATCACTGCCTTCAGTCTGATGCAAGGCCATAATCATAATACAATATTCAAATCTGGTCAAAATGTCCCCCCCAATATATCGATATGAAAATATAAATGTGCGGTACGACAGGCAACCACGCACGCTGTCCGAAATGATCATTTAAAAATTAATTTGTCCCCCCCAATGTTGACTCCACGGCTATGGCCTTGGTCTGATGTAACCAGGAACCGTTGCAGATGACCAACACCCATGACTTTCAGCGTCGATGCCGAGACCACTTGAGACGCCGACGTAGCCGCTCCGATTCCAACGAGTGCGCCGTGTAGCTACAGTTTAGGATCCAGACCACAGCGCCGGCACAGGATTCCAAGCTGCCGGTGAACCAGTACCCCGTCATGGCTTCCCGGCATCGGTGACGAACGGGGGCTCGCACATTACCGTTGATGAACGCCCACGGAGGTATTTCACCATGGAAGAGAGGGGACAGAAGGAGGAGTTCATCTGTGACATCACGACAGGAGTAGGCTACCCGCACTTGCCCCGTTTAAGAACCACCGTGGACATGTGCGAGTCTATGCCTCGACATCCCACCGGAGGAGTTGCCTCGACGTCCCAACTGAGGCACTGCCTCGACATACCAACTGAGGCGTTGCCTCGACATACCAACTGAGGCGTTGCCTCGACATCCCACCGGAGGAGTTGCCTCGACGTCCCAACTGAGGCACTGCCTCGACATACCAACTGAGGCGTTGCCTCGACATACCAACTGAGGCGCTGCCTCGACATACCAACTGAGGCGCTGCCTCGACATACCAACTGAGGCGTTGCCTCGACATACCAACTGAGGCGTTGCCTCGACATACCAACTGAGGCGCTGCCTCGACATACCAACTGGGGCGCTGCCTCGACATACCAACTGAGGCGCTGCCTCGACATACCAACTGAGGCGCTGCCTCGACATACCAACTGAGGCGCTGCCTCGACATACCAACTGAGGCGCTGCCTCGACATACCAACTGAAGCGCTGCCTCGACATACCAACTGAGGCACTGCCTCGACATACCAACTGAAGCGCTGACTCGACATACCAACTGAGGCACTGCCTCGACATACCAACTGAGGCACTGCCTCGACATACCAACTGAGGCACTGCCTCGACATACCAACTGAGGCACTGCCTCGACATACTAACTGAGGCACTGCCTCGACATACCAACTGAAGCACTGACTCGACATACCAACTGAGGCACTGCCTCGACATACCAACTGAGGCACTGCCTCGACATACCAACTGAAGCACTGACTCGACATACCAACTGAGGCACTGACTCGACATACCAACTGAGGCGCTGCCTCGACATACCAACTGAGGCGTTGCCTCGACATCCCACCGGAGGAGTTGCCTCGACGTCCCAACTGAGGCACTGCCTCGACATACCAACTGAGGCGTTGCCTCGACATACCAACTGAGGCGTTGCCTCGACATCCCACCGGAGGAGTTGCCTCGACGTCCCAACTGAGGCACTGCCTCGACATACCAACTGAGGCGTTGCCTCGACATACCAACTGAGGCGTTGCCTCGACATCCCACCGGAGGAGTTGCCTCGACGTCCCAACTGAGGCACTGCCTCGACATACCAACTGAGGCGTTGCCTCGACATACCAACTGAGGCGCTGCCTCGACATACCAACTGAGGCGCTGCCTCGACATACCAACTGAGGCGTTGCCTCGACATACCAACTGAGGCGTTGCCTCGACATACCAACTGAGGCGCTGCCTCGACATACCAACTGGGGCGCTGCCTCGACATACCAACTGAGGCGCTGCCTCGACATACCAACTGAGGCGCTGCCTCGACATACCAACTGAGGCGCTGCCTCGACATACCAACTGAGGCGCTGCCTCGACATACCAACTGAAGCGCTGCCTCGACATACCAACTGAGGCACTGCCTCGACATACCAACTGAAGCGCTGACTCGACATACCAACTGAGGCACTGCCTCGACATACCAACTGAGGCACTGCCTCGACATACCAACTGAGGCACTGCCTCGACATACCAACTGAGGCACTGCCTCGACATACTAACTGAGGCACTGCCTCGACATACCAACTGAAGCACTGACTCGACATACCAACTGAGGCACTGCCTCGACATACCAACTGAGGCACTGCCTCGACATACCAACTGAAGCACTGACTCGACATACCAACTGAGGCACTGACTCGACATACCAACTGAGGCGCTGCCTCGACATACCAACTGAGGCGTTGCCTCGACATCCCACCGGAGGAGTTGCCTCGACGTCCCAACTGAGGCACTGCCTCGACATACCAACTGAGGCGTTGCCTCGACATACCAACTGAGGCGTTGCCTCGACATCCCACCGGAGGAGTTGCCTCGACGTCCCAACTGAGGCACTGCCTCGACATACCAACTGAGGCGTTGCCTCGACATACCAACTGAGGCGTTGCCTCGACATCCCACCGGAGGAGTTGCCTCGACGTCCCAACTGAGGCACTGCCTCGACATACCAACTGAGGCGTTGCCTCGACATACCAACTGAGGCGCTGCCTCGACATACCAACTGAGGCGCTGCCTCGACATACCAACTGAGGCGCTGCCTCGACATACCAACTGAGGCGCTGCCTCGACATACCAACTGAGGCGCTGCCTCGACATACCACCTGATGCGTTGCCTCAACCACCTGAGGCACTGCCTCGACATACCACCTGATGCGTTGCCTCAACCACCTGAGGCACTGCTTCGACGTCCCAACGTTGACAGTGACTGTCACCTGACGCTCCACGCGCTGCCGTGCCTGCATGGCCAGCCACTTGACGAAACATTAATTTGTACATATTAAGCATGCAATGCATGACATGAAGAGTGAACATTGGTAGTTTGGAGGTAGGGAGGGTGGACGCCATCCTCCTCTGCCTCCCATAACATCACTGCATTCGCTCTAATGTAACATTGAACTGTTGCAGACCAACGACCCAACGCTTGAGCGGTGAGCTGAGACCACTTGAGACCCCAACGTTGTTGAGCGTCCGGACCACAGCGCCGGCACAGGATTCCAAGCCTCCCGGTGACCGTTATGTAGTCATGCTTCCCCGGCATCGCTGACGAACAGGGGCTCGCTCATTGCGGTCGATGAATGCATACAGTGGAGGTATTGCACCATGTAAAGAGGGGACAGAAAGCAGAGTTAATATGCCATGTAACAAGAGTACCCGCACCAGCTTCACACTAGTACTATGTTAAGTATGCGTGTGTCTATGGTTAAGTCGCTAGGGTGAGAATGTGCAAAGGTCAAGGTTGGAATGTGACATCACTTACGTTGTTAACCAACCCGGAAAGAAATGCAGCCCACAAACATTTGCCCGTGATGCACGTCCATCTTGTGAGACGTCTCACTACTGTTAACTATTTCGCTTAGTTAAAATGTAATCTATGTTCTGTGTGTACTCATGTTATGCCAGGTTGCTTTGTGTTGTCTTGTCCTGAGAATTTCAGGGCCCAGTCTGACCTGGTGTTTTGTGCATCTGACATAAAGACTTGAATGTGAACGATATCCTATCCCTGTAGCTGTCTGACGTGGGCTAAGCTAATATGGTTCAGGAAGAGGATCGTTGTGTCGTGTGATAATGAAGACACAGTAACAATCATCAAGGGCATTAGATTAAGGCATCACCTGACACGTCGGCGAGACAGCCTACCCGAGCCATGCAGCGTCTGCGCCTGCCCTGCGATTGACTGATACCGATCGATATTGCCGAACAGACAGGTTCAGGCAGATCGAGCTAAATGCCAGGGCCCTGTAACCCTGTCAGTCTCCCCAGATCTGCGGCGATTCCTTAAAGAGTCGGGAAGCTCAGCTTCCCCTAACATGTACATTTAATGGTCAAATATTCACTATTGTGAACACGTTCATCTCGAAGACGAGTTTGTTCGGAATCAGCTACGTACGTAGCAGGTCGACTGATTGATTCCGTCTCATACATTCCCGTAGCCTCACAGTGCAGTCCCCTGTTGAAGCCCAGCTTCAATGGACTCCAATGGGGCTGCTTTTGACAGTTTTCAGTGCTTCGAACTACAGTCATTGATAATGCTGCGATCAGGCAATTACACACCACATCCCTTGTTTCGGTTGACCTAATTCCCACATTCCCTTCGAGTTAATATTCCTTCGTTCGCTCGTTCATTTATTCATTCATTCAGTAGGCCAGGCTAGTGTCGTAGGGGTGAACTAGCAAATAAATGGAAACGTAGGATATAGGCTGAAAATGAGCTTCCCCTATTCGAAAGACCAGCAGCCGCCACTGCCTCAGATATGTACTGGTAGCTGTGCCACCGACTAAAGGAAGCGCAGACCTATCACGGCCCACAGATACCCCTGCTGGATCCTTGCTAGCCCTAGCGACACGTCGGGCTCCTGAGAAGAACATTTGCAGTTAGCACACACTAAGTGACATTGAGCAGACATTTACCCAACCATAAAAGGTTGATCTGGTTTTACCATAAATACCCTCGCATTACATTACACTCATTCATGTAGCAGATGCTTTTGTCGAAAGCGACTTCCAAGAACTTTGTGCTAGCTCAATACCATAACAACGAGACATCCCCAAAACAAACGACGCACAGGCCGAGGGCACAGCCCAGTAGGAAAGGAGAAACACCCGCACCAGAACACGCCAACTTACCGAGCCCAGCAATGCGCGGCTAACCACTCCAGATCCAACACGGACCAGGCCACAAGTCGATGACCACGTAGACATACAGGGCAGACCCTGCGGAAACGCCGTGCTACTCGCAGAACAGACATACCCCACGTTGTCCCGCCGAATCACGGCCACATACATTCCCACATTAGCCCAAGTGTTTCAAAAGATTCAGCCCCACACAGCGGACTCTGCCAATTAACGTCCTTACCCAACGACACATCGTTCACGCCACCTAGAAACCAGATCGATCGGACACGGGTTTGACACGAGATCCAGCTGATTAACAGAAAGCAACCTGTGTCTCACTAACAAAACAGAGTGCAGCGATATCCTGATTAAATAGCCCGCTCTGCTAAGGTGTGCCCCTACCGCGCTGCTAGTGACGCGCTGCCCTACCGCGCTGCCCTACCACTATGTTTCCCCCTGTACTAAATATTCTTTCTGAGGGTGAGCTGGTTGCAGGGGTACACAGATATTTTCTTGCTAGCTTGCTCAGAGTGGGGTAGCTCACTTGGTGACACTTCCACCAGGCCAGGGGGTCATCCTCGCTGTCAATGGAGGGGGTGAGGAGGTAGCTGTTGAGCTCAGCTGTGACAGCTTCCCCCAAAACCTGTACAGCTGGTGTGGTGGTGCTGCTGCTCTTCAGCAGAATCCCCAATGACCTCTTGGCCTTTTTTGATGGAGGTGGGGCTGTCTGATCCTGGGGCTCTGTGGCACTGTTCTTTCTTGCTATTTCATTCATCTCTGTCTGTACCCTGGCCGTGAGATGGGGGATGCTCTCCTCACTGACGTATCTGGTTTTGAACCTTGGATCCACGAACGATGCCATGTCTGTTAAGACAAATATCTATTTCAATCAGGAGAGACCTGGGGATGAGTGAAAGATGTTTATTACAGAATAATAAATGTACTATGGTGTTTGGAGCTTGAACCCCACGAGGAATTATATAGATGAACGGGCGCCTGCCCAACGCCCGGAGGAGAATCCCCCACGGAGTCCAGACACTGGTGGCGGTGGCGGCAGCCGACGACCAATCGAGCCGAAGACTGAGACAGGAACCGGGTGGCGACTGGGTGGTGGAGGGTCGCGCACTTGATAGCATGGACAAATTACACAGGGAGAGAATCATATTTAAAGGCACGGATCATGTGACGCCATTAATTGATAGCGGGAGCGCTAATCGACCTGAACCCCAGTGACCGCCCGACCAGGGAACGGGGGAAGGTAGGGCGTTCTTAGCGGGGGGAGTGAGTAGTGTACACTACGATTAAGCCCGAGTGCAGGGATCGGTCTTGCCTGACTGAACTTGCGCAAGCTTCATTTGTTGTTTTAGTTTCGGATAAATATGGTCCCGAATTAGCGCATTACCAATAGCGTCAGGAAGGGAGAGAAGCACCAACGAGCGAGAGGTGTCTTCCGCTCGATCCAGCATAAAAGGCACTGGCTTAATGAGCGACAGGTGTGCAGAAAAGGAGAACCTGGACAGGGTGCATCAGTGTGCAGGAGACAACAGAGACGCTATTGGTGAGTGTGCATTGCGTTTGAGGAGAGGATTTGTAAATGTATTTGTGTAGCCCTTTTTACAAGAAATGTCACAGAGGGCTTCAAATACGCCCATAGAACTGCCCCTCAACCATCCTTAACGCTCAATTAAGACAAGGAAGTCCCAGAAAAACTCATTAGAGAAAGAATTGAAGAAACCTTGGGAGGAGCAATTCAGTGAGGGATCCCCTCCTCCAGAGACGGTTGGTGAAAGAGGTGCAGAACACAGACTAAAACATAGTCATACATCAAGAACATCAAGTGTCAATGGGTGTTGAAAGACAGAAATCCCACGTTCAACTCAGCTCAGAGTTGGTGAATGTCAGTTTAAGCAGTGGTAGCCACAGGACTGGGGGCGTGTGATGAGCACAGCATGACAGGACAGGACTGGGCTGGGGGCGTGTGATGGGCACAGCATGACAGGACAGGACTGGGGGCGTGTGATGAGCACAGCAGGACAGGACAGGACTGGGGGCGTGTGATGAGCAGAGCATGACAGGACGGGACTGGGGGCGTGTGATGAGCACAGCATGACAGGACAGGACTGGGGGCGTGTGATGAGCACAGCATGACAGGACAGCCAGGTAGATGGATGGACAGGAGGGGTACATGACATCCAGCAACTGAAGATCTTGCAGATCCATGCAGGGTCAAGCTGGTATACAGGAACATTGCAGGGGGAATTCTTGAGTCTCATTCTCATTGTAGAGACAATTCAGATATTTTAAGGAAATCTTTCGAACTCTAAAGATTGTTCATAACACCTAATGGATTCACATACATACATACATAGTGTGACTATTTCCGTAACCAGTTAAAACCCAGTTGTTCGACCCAAGAACCCACAGGGACACCTTTTGGAACATTATTTGTAAGAGATGTTCAAAGTCTCTGCACTTGAGGTTGTCTGGTTTGTGGTTGATGTGTGTGTATCCAGGCTTGTTGTACCTGAGCCAGGACAGCCCCATCCAGGCAGAGATGGTCTTCCTGGAGGCCAGCAAGCAGCAGCAGGTCTGCCTGCTGGTGACCCTGTCCTGCAGACCAGACACTGGAGAACCCGAGCTGCTGCCCCAGAGTCTCCCAGCAGCAACAGACCAGACACTGGAGAACCAGAGCTGCTGCCCCAGAGTCTCCCAGCAGCAACAGACCAGACACTGGAGAACCAGCGCTGCTGCCCCAGAGTCTCCCAGCAGCAACAGACCAGACACTGGGAGGCAGGGCCAGGAGGGGAGGAGGAACCAGAGCTGCTGCCCCAGAGTCTCCTCACTGAAAAAACACCCAAAGTAGGAGTTGGTTATACTGCGACCGTCTGCATGTGTTGGAGTCCAGCTCCTCCTCACTTCTATCCATCCCCCTCCAGCTGGGCTGGCCGGCCTTTCATGGTGTGGCCGCCCTCCATTCCACTCATGAGCCGCACCTGGGCAGCTCGTGGTCTCCCGTGGGACATACCTGCCTCTGATCACCTGACCCAGGGCTTGCTGGTGCCGCTGCCCAATGTGCTGACTGGAGTGCTGCCTGTGGTGCCTGCTGGGACGCTGTCCATGGTGCTGACTGGAGTGCTGCCTGTGGTGCCTGCTGGGACGCTGTCCATGATGCTGACAGGAGTGCTGCCTGTGGTGCCTGCTGGGACGCTGTCCATGGTGCTGACTGGAGTGCTGCCTGTGGTGCCTGCTGGGATGCTGTCCATGGTGCTGACTGGAGTGCTGCCTGTGGTGCCTGCTGGGACGCTGTCCATGATGCTGACAGGAGTGCTGCCTGTGGTGCCTGCTGGGACGCTGTCCATGGTGCTGACTGGAGTGCTGCCTGTGGTGCCTGCTGGGACGCTGTCCATGGTGCTGACTGGAGTGCTGCCTGTGGTGCCTGCTGGGACGCTGTCCATGATGCTGACTGGAGTGCTGCCTGTGGTGCCTGCTGGGACGCTGTCCATGGTGCTGCACTCCTGGGTTGCCACAAGGTGGAAACAAACAAACACAAAGCTCTATACAGGGTATAGGCATAAAGACAAAAAGAAACTATGGACATTTTCCTCCTAAGTACAAAGTCAACACAAAACACAGTCCTCATACAAACAGCTCTTTCCACATCATGGATCAGTTCCCTCTCCTGGGGCTGAAGAAAGGAGCAGCTTCTATGGGAGGCAGGTCGTGCTGATGGTTGGGATAGTGGAGATTGGTGGTTGATTGGACCTGGGAGGGGACTGGAATGGACCAATCAGACGGCGAATTGGGACCTGAGAGATTGAGTGAGAGGAAGGGAAGTGAACAAACAAAACACAGACATACAGACCAGAACTAGAGACATGATGTCTGGTGATGTAACGGTGTACTGTATGTGTGTATGTGTGTGTGTGTGTGTGTGTGTGTATTTGTGTGCAGATGTCTCAGCGGGCTCTGGTCCAGGAGCTGCTGTGTCCAGAGGGGGGCCATGGCCAGGCTGCAGCTGCTGAGGGCAGAGTACAGCAGTGCCCAGCTCAGCCTGCAGGAGGCGCTCAACCACAGCTTCCAGGTGCCTCAAACAACCTACACACCAGGAGCAGCTACTGACACATCATTATGGGCTCTTTGTTTTAGAAATGAATAAGAATCATTTGAGGTAAACCTAGACTCACCAGAGATTGTAGGGAGATGTCCATTCAGTACCTGCAAGCACATCACGCATGTGTTAACCAAATCAATCAAATGTTGATGTGTAATCTCTCTCCTGATGGTTCCCCTCTCTGCAGGACCCAGACGTGTGGCTCTGTACGGTCACCTGCACTACCAGACTGGGGAGCACAAGAAGGCTCAGGAGAGCTATGAGAGGACCCTGGACTTAGTGGTGGACGCCTCAGACACACATCCCATCTACCTGCACCTGGGCTCAATCTACCTGGAGGAGGCCAGGGGGAGATGGGCGGGGTCACACACACACATGAACCAGGGAGATGGTTTAGTAACTTAACTAGGAGGTAGTTCGGTGACAATCATTGTTTTGCTGAAACCCATCCGTTTGTATCTGTCCATTTGTAGCATGAGAAGGCTCAGAGGACATATTTAGGTGCCTGCATGAGTACCTGTCTTGTCTCCCCTCCCTGAGAGCCCTGCATATCCCAGACCTGCTCAACAAAGGACCAGACCTGATGTCACGGGGACGAACCACCGTTGGGGGTGGATGGACGAGGCCTCTCCCTCAGTGGAAGGATGCTCTCCCAAGCCGGAGGCACGGTGAAGAGCCCACCTGGGATCGGAGGTCCTCTCATGGCTTGGCTACTGAGAGGGACCTGTTAGAACACAGAGGTCTGTCTGAGGCTGTCATCCAGACTGTACAGAGCACACGCATGTGATCCACTGTGAGGGGTCATGTGATCCACTGTGAGGGGTCATGTGATCCACTGTGAGGGGTCATGTGACACGCTGGCAAACTTTCTCTCAGTGGTGTGGAGGACAAAACGTTGACCCAGTCTGGTACCGGATCAAAACGTTCTGGTGCTTTTTACAATCACTGTTTGACAGCAGACTGCGGGTAGTGTCAGGGTATATGCAACAGCCGTCTCAGCTTGTCATGAAGGTGTTGCCAGGATGACTCTGTTCAGCCTCCTGTTGGTTAAACGTTTCCTGTCTGGTACGTACAGGCTCAGACCCCCTCAGAGAGCGTCAGGGCCCCGGTGGGACCACGTGAATTCCAGCACATAACCATGACAACATGGATCTCATTCCAGTGCTGCTGAATCAGCAGAGAGCAGCTGTCTGGGGAATGTCAGAAGGTTAATAAAGTGAAATGGATTAAAGCCTCAGAGACAAGGGTCTAGTTATGGAAGCCTTTGTTTTTAACCGATCACCAGCCTGCACTTCGTTTATCTCACCAGCTTCCTCCTCGCTCTGACTCCGGCTAAGCCAGTGACTGACTTGTGTGCCTTGTCCACACATGCAGACTGTCTGATCATCTCAGGTTACCAGACAAGCCCAGTGGTGTGACCTAACCCAGGCTGTGTGCCCAAGGTCACCAGTGGGATGTTCAGGGTACAGAGCTGCCAGCTGAGATCATTCTTCCCCCCTCCACACAGCGGGGAGAAAGACAAACGTAGTTGTGTTTATGTCCAGTAGGCGCTCTCTCATGCTACTGTAAGGCTGGGTGTCACCCTGCCCCCTCCTCTCTCATGCTACTGTAAGGCTGGGTGTCCCCCTGCCCCCTCCTCTCTCATGCTACTGTAAGGCTGGGTGTCACCCTGCCCCCTCCTCTCTCATGCCACTGTAATGCTGGGTGTCACTCTGCCCCCTCCTCTCTCATGCTACTGTAAGGCTGGGTGTCACCCTGCCCCCTCCTCTCTCATGCTACTGTAAGGCTGGGTGTCACCCTGCCCCCTCCTCTCTCATGCTACTGTAAGGCTGGGTGTCACCCTGCCCCCTCCTCTCTCATGCTACTGTAAGGCTGGGTGTCCCCTGCCCCCTCCTCTCTCATGCTACTGTAAGGCTGGGTGTCACCCTGCCCCCTCTTCTCTCATGCTACTGTAAGGCTGGGTGTCCCCCTGCCCCCTCCTCTCTCATGCCACTGTAAGGCTGGGTGTCACCCTGCCCCCTCCTCTCTCATACTACTGTAAGGCTGGGTGTCACCCTGCCCCCTCCTCTCTCATATGCTACTGTAAGGCTGGGTGTCCCCCTGCCCCCTCCTCTCTCATGCTACTGTAAGGCTGGGTGTCCCCCTGCCCCCTCCTCTCTCATGCTACTGTAAGGCTGGGTGTCCCCTGCCCCCTCCTCTCTCATGCTACTGTAAGGCTGGGTGTCCCCCTGCCCCCTCCTCTCTCATGCTACTGTAAGGCTGGGTGTCCCCCTGCCCCCTCCTCTCTCATGCCACTGTAAGGCTGGGTGTCACCTTGCCCCCTCCTCTCTCATGCTACTGTAAGGCTGGGTGTCCCCTGCCCCCTCCTCTCATATGCTAACATCTGGAGTTGCTGGACAGAGTCTCTGCTTGATGGGTCTCACACCTCATTGTGTAACTTCCTGTCACATTGCTAGTCATATGTTGATAAGGGTCAAGATGTGGTCTGATTGGTGTTCTTGTGTATAAAGGGAATTGTGAAGCATTGTTCTGTGGATTCTTCATCTCCTGAGACCTTCTCCTCAGCTCTGGCTTGTCCTACTCCTTCTCCTTCCTCACCTCTTGCTTTCTCTCTCTGATTTACAATAATCATGGTAGAGTAGTATCATTTAAAGATTTCATTTTGTAACATGTTTGCCTTGTAATTGATTTCATTCATTTGCAATGTTATGAAATGTATATTCATTTAACCTACTGTAAGGCTGGGTGTCACCCTGCCCCCTCCTCTCTCATGCTACTGTAAGGCTGGGTGTCACCCTGCCCCCTCCTCTCTCATGCTACTGTAAGGCTGGGTGTCACCCTGCCCCCTCCTCTCTCATGCTACTGTAAGGCTGGGTGTCCCCTGCCCCCTCCTCTCTCATGCTACTGTAAGGCTGGGTGTCACCCTGCCCCCTCTTCTCTCATGCTACTGTAAGGCTGGGTGTCCCCCTGCCCCCTCCTCTCTCATGCCACTGTAAGGCTGGGTGTCACCCTGCCCCCTCCTCTCTCATGCTACTGTAAGGCTGGGTGTCACCCTGCCCCCTCCTCTCTCATATGCTACTGTAAGGCTGGGTGTCCCCTGCCCCCTCCTCTCTCATGCTACTGTAAGGCTGGGTGTCCCCCTGCCCCCTCCTCTCTCATGCTACTGTAAGGCTGGGTGTCCCCGTGCCCCCTCCTCTCTCATGCTACTGTAAGGCTGGGTGTCCCCCTGCCCCCTCCTCTCTCATGCTACTGTAAGGCTGGGTGTCACCCTGCCCCCTCCTCTCTCATGCTACTGTAAGGCTGGGTGTCACCCTGCCCCCTCCTCTCTCATGCTACTGTAAGGCTGGGTGTCCCCTGCCCCCTCCTCTCTCATGCTACTGTAAGGCTGGGTGTCCCCCTGCCCCCTCCTCTCTCATGCTACTGTAAGGCTGGGTGTCCCCCTGCCCCCTCCTCTCTCATGCCACTGTAAGGCTGGGTGTCACCCTGCCCCCTCCTCTCTCATGCTACTGTAAGGCTGGGTGTCCCCTGCCCCCTCCTCTCATATGCTAACATCTGGAGTTGCTGGACAGAGTCTCTGCTTGATGGGTCTCACACCTCATTGTGTAACTTCCTGTCACATTGCTAGTCATATGTTGATAAGGGTCAAGATGTGGTCTGATTGGTGTTCTTGTGTATAAAGGGAATTGTGAAGCATTGTTCTGTGGATTCTTCATCTCCTGAGACCTTCTCCTCAGCTCTGGCTTGTCCTACTCCTTCTCCTTCCTCACCTCTTGCTTTCTCTCTCTGATTTACAATAATCATGGTAGAGTAGTATCATTTAAAGATTTCATTTTGTAACATGTTTGCCTTGTAATTGATTTCATTCATTTGCAATGTTATGAAATGTATATTCATTTAACCTTACTTTGACCATTCTTGCTCTGATTTAACCCACAGTTAAATAACTAATTATATTGATATTGGCATTGTGGTATTGGCATGGACATTGGTTAATGTTAAAACACTGTTCAGTTTCCCATCTTCCTTCAAACAGGGGAATTCGTTTTGATTGTTTCACCAATATTAAACCCCCTACACTACTTGACATGCTGTGCATCTATCAGATCTTCCCCTCAGTTACTGATCTGCTGTTGTGGATCAAGAGTTGGGATACTTTGTCTCCACAAAGCCTCTCTCACTGGCTCCACAATGCTCTCAGTATCATGGATGAGGGTGTGGGATGTCCTGTGTCTCCTGGCATTCAGGCTCATTCCACCAGAGGAGTGGAGACTTCGGTAGCCATCCTCCGTGGTGAGGGAGTGGAGGAGATCTGTAAGACACTACGGCCCTCCCTTTCTAACCCTAACCCTGTCTGAGACTGCTGTTATTGTCCCCATATACATGTGACCTCCAGCACACAGCCATGACAACACTGCTCTCATTCCAGTGCTGCTGAATCAGCACACAGCAGTTATCTGGGGATGTTTACAACAGAAGGTTAATAAAGTGAAATAGATTCAGCCCAAGAGAAAAGGGTGTAGATATTCCTGGTCATGAAGACTCTTGGTTGTAACAGGACAGAGAGACCAGGAGAAACACAAGTGCAGAACTTTTAATCAGAACACAGGTTCAGATGTACCAAGAGCTGATCCAGAATCATGGTCAGGAACAGGTGAGGGTCAGTCCAGGTACAGCAGGTCTATAGGAGTGTGGTGGTCAGACAGGTGAGGTTCAGTCCAGGTACAGCAGGTCTATAGGGGACAGGGGAGATAGGGCAGGGTTTATTCAGGAGAGCAGAACTTCTGGTTAAGTCAGGCAGCCAGTCCAGCCTCAGCCCTCCCCCTCTCTGACCCCCCCAGCCTGTGTCCCAGCCCACCGTCTGCTCCCCCTCTCTCTCCTGGTCCCCATCCCTCCCCCTCTCTGGCCCCCCAGCCTGTGTCCCAGCCCACCGTCTGCTCCCCCTCTCTCTCCTGGTCCCCAGCCCTCCCCCTCTCTGCCCCCCCAGCCTGTGTCCCAGCCCACCGTCTGCTCCCCCTCTCTGACCCCCCCAGCCTGTGTCCCAGCCCACCGTCTGCTCCCCCTCTCTGACCCCCCCAGCCTGTGTCCCAGCCCACCGTCTGCTCCCCCTCTCTGCCCCCCCAGCCTGTGTCCCAGCCCACCGTCTGCTCCCCCTCTCTGGCCCCCCCAGCCTGTGTCCCAGCCCACCGTCTGCTCCCCCTCTCTCTCCTGGTCCCCATCCCTCCCCCCCTCCGGCCAGAGCCAAGCTCCAGTACCACAGACTGCGCTCCCTGCCCCCCCCCCCCCCGTTACCTAGAGAGAGAGGGAAAGAAAGATCCTACCCTCCTCCCTGCCTTCTCACATGCACAACCTCCCCCCCACCCCCCTCCTTATTTACTCTCTCCCCCCTCGACCTCCTCGCCCCCCCCCCTCTTTATCTACTCCCCCCCCCTCTTTATCTACTCCCCCCCTCTCTATCTACTCCCCCCCCTCTTTATCTACTCCCCCCCTCTCTCTATCTACTCCCCCCCCTCTTTATCTACTCCCCCCCCTCTTTCTATCTACTCCCCCCCTCTTTATCTACTCCCCCCCCTCTCTCTATCTACTCCCCCCCTCTTTATCTACTCCCCCCCCTCTCTCTATCTACTCCCCCCCCTCTTTATCTACTCCCCCCCTCTCTCTATCTACTCCCCCCCTCTTTATCTACTCCCCCCCCCTCTCTATCTACTCCCCCCCTCTTTATCTACTCCCCCCCTCTCTTTATCTACTCCCCCCCTCTCTCTATCTACTCCCCCCCCTCTTTATCTACTCCCCCTCTCTATCTACTCCCCCCCCTCTTTATCTACTCCCCCCCCTCTTTCTATCTACTCCCCCCCTCTTTATCTACTCCCCCCCCTCTCTCTATCTACTCCCCCCCCTCTTTATCTACTCCCCCCCCTCTTTATATACTCCCCCCCCACCTCCTCTCCTTGTCTCTGTCCTCCTTCCCTTCACTGCGCTCTCTCAGTGTGTCTATTGAAACGTTTTCATCCTCATCTCTCTCCCCCATGTGTGCTATCCCCCTGAAGAGAGCACATTCTCCCTCCCCCTCTCCCTCCTCCACGTCTTTGCCTGCAGCAGTTTCTCTCTCTCTCTGTTTCTCCCTCTTTCTGGATCTCTCTCTCCCTTCATAGTATCCTCTTTCCTTTGTGATCTCACCTTTCTCTATACTGCTTCTTTTACTTTTACTCTGAGGCTCCTCTGAGGTCATCTCCTCTGAGCTCATCTCCTCTGAGCTCATCTCCTCTGAGCTCATCTCCTCTGAGCTCATCTCCTCTGAGCTCATCTCCTCTGAGGTCATCTCCTCTGAGGTCATCCCCTCTGAGCTCATCTCCTCTGAGCTCATCCCCTCTGAGCTCATCTCCTCTGAGGTCATCTCCTCTGAGGTCATCCCCTCTGAGCTCATCTCCTCTGAGCTCATCCCCTCTGAGCTCATCTCCTCTGAGGTCATCTCCTCTGAGGTCATCCCCTCTGAGCTCATCTCCTCTGAGGTCATCCCCTCTGAGCTCATCTCCTCTGAGCTCATCTCCTCTGAGGTCATCTCCTCTGAGGTCATCTCCTCTGAGGTCATCCCCTCTGAGCTCATCTCCTCTGAGCTCATCCCCTCTGAGCTCATCTCCTCTGAGCTCATCTTCTCTGAGGTCATCTCCTCTGAGGTCATCCCCTCTGAGCTCATCTCCTCTGAGCTCATCTCCTCTGAGGTCATCTCCTCTGAGGTCATCTCCTCTGAGCTCTCCTCCTCTGAAGTCATCTCCTCTGAGGTCATCTCCTCTGAGGTCATCTCCTCTGAGGTCATCTCCTCCCTCCACTTCAGATGCAGCACTGTCCTGCATTCAAACCCACCTGCCGAATGTGGCTGGTGCATACGTGCCCCTCCCCTTCCTGTGTACAGACTCTGTAGCTCCTCCCATGTTCCATCTAGGATGGTGTCCATCCTCCACCTCCCACCTGTGCACCCCTGAACTGAAGCCCTTAGAACCCAGAGCATTCCAATACTTCCAGAAGCTCTCTGGGTGGTCAGGGAGCTGCTGCCATGTGTAGTGACATGTCACTCTGGTCACATCATCAGACAGAGAGACACAAGGATGTGCAGTGTTGGGGTCCAAAACCACAGCAGCTGAAAAACAAAGATAGAAGAATTCTACCCTTTAGATACTTTACACCAATAATACAATATGTTGACTTTGATATGAATCGGTCAACTTGCTCACTAACTGCACACCTTGTGGTGAAGAGTGGTATTGCTCTGTGCAACAGGAATGTGTTTACAATCTGCAGAGCTACACACGTTGTTCCATGAACCAGTGTGAGAAAATGCTGAGTGTGCCCAGAGTGGCCCCCACAGTCGTACTGACTTTGCAAGGTGAGTCAGCAGGTGCACATGACATGTCATGGATGCTTCCCCTGACAGTAACTGAAACCTTGTCCCAAACTGGACCAGCATGTTATCTGCTTTGTTGATGTCTTGGAAGGTGACCTTCTCTTTCAGAAGTAGAAACCCTGCTGACAGCAGAAGGCCTGGGTGCTCCACACAGCTTGGTTGAAGTTCACCATTCAGGACTGGCGAGCTGTAGAACAGGAGCCGTGCTCGCCACTGTGAGGCTTTCCAGGACTTGAACTCTGCAGGGGGTCTGGGTAGTCGTGTTATTAGGTGTGGTGGATGTATATCCTTGATCCTGTTGTTTCAGCACCCTCGTGTAGCAGGGTGGATCACTACTGTTCAGAAGAAGCTCTGCAAGCTGTCTAATGACACCAAGTAAGACAGCATTCATCTAGTCTGGATCAAAGCCCACACTACATCAGACTCTCTAATGACACCAGGTAAGACAGCATTCATCTAGTCTGGATCAAAGCCCACACTACATCAGACTCTCTAATGACACCAGGTAAGACAGCATTCATCTAGTCTGGATCAAAGCCCACACTATATCAGACTCTCTAATGACACCAGGTAAGACAGCATTCATCTAGTCTGGATCAAAGCCCACACTACATCAGACTCTCTAATGACACCAGGTAAGACAGCATTCATCTAGTCTGGATCAAAGCCCACACTATATCAGGCATGTTTATGAGTGCTGATGGACCTTCACTCCTCTTCCACTTGAGTTTGGTGCTACTGCTTGCTGTGTATCTGCCAGCATGTTCTTTGTCAATACAATACGCATCACGATATTTTGAACAACATTTTAAATGAAACTGAAATTCAACTTACAGATTTATTTTACAGATAACATTTTCAATCATTTTCTTTGTTGTACATACGTAAGGGATAATGTATAGAACGCTGGTCATTATCGGGAAAATAAGCCCCGACAGGGCGAACAGCACCCGACGGGAAGCGGTGGAACACCTGGTTGACCTACGTCTGGTGTGTAGGTCCTCCCTCCACCCTGGGGGGTCATGGGGGAACTGATCACTTCCTGCCCTCCTCTCCAAGGCTGTATTCATACCAGGTGTGTCTCTGACTGCTCTATAGCAGCTCCCCCAGCTCTCTAATCACATGACCAACAGGCTGCTGGAGAGCCTTCATTTGTGTCCAGCTGGTCTAATGCTAGGGCCCCTGAAGAGGTGACTAATACCAGAAGAAACACATTGAGGACCTAAACACTTGCAAAGTCTTGACATTGTTTCAATGCGACAAGTGTCCTGTAGCACCACTAGGGGGCAGCACTAGGACATGGCTGCATTGTGAACCACTGATTAGTGCTTCCACACACAGTAATGGAAAACACTCTCTATCCCTCCCTCCCGCTCCTTTCTCTCTCTCTCTCTCTCTCTCTCTCTCTCTCTCTCTCTCTCTCTCTCTCTCTCTCTCTCTCTCTCTCTCTCTCTCTCTATCTCTCTCTCTGTCTCTCTCGCTCTCCCTCTCTTTCTCTCTCTCTCTGTCTCTCTCTCTCCCTCTCTATCTCTCTCTCTCTGTCTCTCTCTCTCCCTCTCTATCTCTCTCTGTCTCTCTCTCTCCCTCTCTTTCTCTCTCTCTCTCCCTCTCTATCTCTCTCTCTGTCTCTCTCTCTCTCTCTCCCTCTCTTTCTCTCTCTCTCTCTCTCTCTCTGTCTCTCTCTCTCTCTCTCTCTCTCTCTCTCTCTCTCTCTCTCTCTCTCTCTCTCTATCTCTCTCTCTGTCTCTCTCGCTCTCCCTCTCTTTCTCTCTCTCTCTGTCTCTCTCTCTCTATCTCTCTCTCTCTGTCTCTCTCTCTCCCTCTCTATCTCTCTCTGTCTCTCTCTCTCCCTCTCTTTCTCTCTCTCTCTGTCTCTCTATCTCTCTCTCTGTCTCTCTCTCTCTCTCTCCCTCTCTTTCTCTCTCTCTCTCTCTCTCTGTCTCTCCACTCACACTTACATACAGTATATTTACACATACAGTACACTGATACAAACACGTTCACACATATACACAGTGTACATTCTCTATCTTTTTCTCTATCTCTCTCTCCTTCCTGTCAAGACTCAGGTTAAGAAAAATGATCTCAAGTGCGAGTCACAACATGCCTTAACCAGGATCAAATCCTCCCCCTCACCCCCTGTCTCATTTACTTCCTCTCTCCTCCTCTACACCTCCCCCTCTCTCCTCCTCACCCCCTGTCTCCTTTAACTCCTCTCTCCTCCTCTACACCTCCCCCTCTCTCCTCCTCACCCCCTGTCTCCTTTACCTCCTCTCTCCTCCTCTACTCCTCCCCCTCTCTCCTCCTCACCCCCTGTCTCCTTTACCTCCTCTCTACTCCTCTACACCTCCCCCTCTCTCCTTCAAATCTTTGCCATTCTCCCATCCTGTTTTGGCATGCACGCACCCTTACATAAGAAAGTTCCAGTAATAAGACTCCAAACAGGATCAACTGGTCCAACTGGTCCAAGCATAAGTGTGTGTGTGTGTGTGTGTGTGTGTGTGTGTGTGTGTGTGTGTGTGTGTGTGTGTGTGGGTGTGACACATTCAAATATGTACTGTATGTTCATGAACAGTACCAATACCAACAGCAGTAAGAGCAGTCTTTAATGTTGGGATCAGATGAGTACAAGGCAGCACTACAGGTGATCAGACTGTCAGCATTACTGTCAGACACACACAGAACCAGATGGAGCACAGAGAGGAGGCTGATGGTGAAACCATAGTTTTATAAAGGTCAGTAGAAGGTGTTTATTCATATGTTGGAGAGTGAAGGATTTACTGTCAGTCCAGGATAGGTTATGCTGAAGTAAATTAGCATCTCTATTCCTGGTCGGATGTCTAACCATTTCAAATACTGGACATGTGTTTGTTTAACTGAATAGATCCTCGGCTACAATATAACATGATTTCATGTCTGTTAAACATGTCTATTGTGTCTGTAAATGTTACCATGGGCTATTGTGTGTTGGCAACAATGTCAGTCAGTGGTTAAGGACCTCCCACCTGTGCTGATCAACAGGAAGAGGATGTGCTGTGTTATCAGTTATCAGTGTCGAGGGAGGAGACAGGCTAGGAGATCTGACAACAACACTATGTGTCATTAAGGGTTTAAAGAATATATATTTCTATATCATATTTAGACTACTTTGATCCTCTATAGACTGGGGAGCTAGTGCTAACAGCTTTTGATTGTGGGTCAAAGAGATGGCTAGCCCATGACAACCTATGATGATATAAACCTATATTCTATACACTCTCTAGTGTAAACCTGTTCCACTGTGTTGCTCTGTGCATTGGTTAATGTTTCATTTGCTCTGGGTGACAAGTCATGTTTCTGGAATGATTAGGGGTGATTGTACATCAGACTGGTAGAGGTTTTTAAAATAATTTGTTTAGATCACGTCATATTTACCCATCATTCTTATAAGTCATGAGACCCACAACTCCTCCCAACACCCATCATTCCTACTGGGAGCATCAAGTGAAAGTGCATTTCCTCATCCATGACAGTTTCTACAGAGCCCTGTAGCAGGAATGTAGAAATGGGTAAAACCAGATAGATGAGAATCAGACTAAACTCTACAGTGGAGATAGAGAGGGGGAAGGGTGCTGAGTGACAGGGAAATGACATTTTCTTGAAGAAATATTGATAAATACAAAATGTTATGATTAATGTGGCAATGAAAATATAAATTTCTTTATTTCATTTTGAGCACTTCCAGACAGTAGATTGAACTTGCTAGCACTGTAAGCATAGGGTTAAGTTTTGCTTAGAAACAGGTTTTGTTGCATAGGGCCTAACAGGTAAGGTTTAGTTTATAGCACTGGCAGCGTCTGGTTAAGTTTAGCTTAGTGTGTTTTTGTTGCTCCATGATACTTTTCTTTGTACACTGCTGAATGATTCATTGGCGAGAAGTGTCATGATTATATTTATAAGGGACAGGTCTTGTTTCTGGACATAATAGGTGTCAGAGAGAGAATGACCTGTCTATATGGTTCAGTCAGGATCATGTCTTAGCAGGTCCAGGATGCTTGACTGATATAAATGACCTGAGTGACAAACCAGCACCTTGGGAAGTGGAGATTTGATCAATGCAGGTTAATGAAGGAAAGCATGTTTACAACTCCTCTCCTATATACACAGACTGCATCATGTAGACCTCTCCTATATACACAGACTGCATCATGTAGACCTCTCCTATATACACAGACTGCATCTTATAGACCTATATACACAGACTGCATCATGTAGACCTCTCCTATATACACAGACTGCATCTTGTAGACCTCTCCTATATACACAGACTGCATCTTGTAGACCTCTCCTATATACACAGACTGCATCATGTAGACCTCTCCTATATACACAGACTGCATCATGTAGACCTCTCCTATATACACAGGCTGCATCTTGTAGACCTCTCCTATATACACAGACTGCATCATGTAGACCTCTCCTATATACACAGACTGCATCATGTAGACCTCTCCTATATACACAGGCTGCATCTTGTAGACCTCTCCTATATACACAGACTGCATCATGTAGACCTCTCCTATATACACAGACTGCATCATGTAGACCTCTCCTATATACACAGACTGCATCTTATAGACCTATATACACAGACTGCATCATGTAGACCTCTCCTATATACACAGACTGCATCTTGTAGACCTCTCCTATATACACAGACTGCATCATGTAGACCTCTCCTATATACACAGACTGCATCATGTAGACCTCTCCTATATACACAGACTGCATCTTGTAGACCTCTCCTATATACACAGACTGCATCATGTAGACCTCTCCTATATACACAGACTGCATCATGTAGACCTCTCCTATATACACAGGCTGCATCTTGTAGACCTCTCCTATATACACAGACTGCATCATGTAGACCTCTCCTATATACACAGGCTGCATCTTGTAGACCTCTCCTATATACACAGACTGCATCATGTAGACCTCTCCTATATACACAGACTGCATCATGTAGACCTCCTATATACACAGACTGCATCATGTAGACCTCTCCTATATACACAGGCTGCATCTTGTAGACCTCTCCTATATACACAGACTGCATCATGTAGACCTCTCCTATATACACAGACTGCATCTTGTAGAACTCTCCTATATACACAGACTGCATCTTATAGACCTATATACACAGACTGCATCTTGTAGACCTCTCCTATATACACAGACTGCATCATGTAGCCCTCTCCTATATACACAGACTGCATCTTGTAGACCTCCTATATACACACACTGCATCTTGTAGACTGCACCCCCTCAGTCTCACCATGTGTCCATCTCTGGGTTAACTTTGCCTCAAATGTTCTCAGTTCTCTGTTACCTCAACCGGTCAGGTTAGCTCTGTCTTCTGTTACAGGGAGGGACATGTTCACAACAACCGCATTTCCTCATTCCTGGCTTGGTTTCTACAGAACAGAGGCTGACAGACTGAGACATGAGCAGGAATGATGAGTACAGTTGAGGAGTGACTGCCTGGTTCTCAGAAAGAAGAGATTCATATAAAAGTTATAAACATTTAGACAATGCATCATTAACGTTAGACTATTTTTGTAAAACATAAAATATTTGTACATGAAGCCAGTCTAAATCGTTATGGTGTGCGTTGGGGTACAACGAAATGCAGGAGAGGTAGCCAGTCAGAGCGTCAAAACCATGGTTTATTCTTGAACTCGGAAACAGACAAGATACTTACAGGGCAAGGACCAGACCAACTCTGGACACAAAACTGGAACCTAAATACACAGAACCAAACAAGACACAGGTGGACACGATAAGACTAACGAGAACTGAAACCACTCAACGAGACACAGGTGAAGACCATGACAGACAAAGGGAAAGACTAGGGCAGGGAAGACCATGACAGACACAGGGAAACACTAGGGCAGGGCAAAACCGAAAACAAGGGGGCACAGCTGTGGCCGTGACATAAATAAAACTAGTGCCATCTTCCAAGTTGGAGGCCTTCTCCTTCTTTATCTCTCTGCCTCCCCCCTCTCTCTCTCTCTCTGTCTCTCTCTCTACCTCCCTCACAGTCTTGTCCTCTTCTTCCGCCCCTCCCTCCGTCTTTCTCCCCCTCTCCCCCCCCCCCCCCCCCTCTCTCTCTCTCTCTCTCTCTCTCTCTCTCTCTCTCTGCAGAACCTATTCCTCCATCTCCTCCCTCTCTTGTTCTGTGTACAGTTCCCTTATAGTTAGGTTCCACATCCTTCATTGTTCAGGCAGCAAGACACTCAATGATTATCAAAGATTATGCCCAATTCCCTTCAGATTAATATCACCAGTTCCATTGTTTATTTGCTCTGATTCTATCAAGGAACTTGAAGAGGATTAGATAGATCGGTAAAATGATTAACGAGCCATGCTGTTGTTGGTCATTTATAAATGTATTCTAAATACTGTAATTACACTGACATTGTTGTAATCCTGTAAACTCTATAAACATAGATAATCATACAGACACATGTCATACGTTACTGATCCATCAAGGTTTTCTAAGAGGAAGTGAGGTAGTGCTCAGTACAGCTGATGGTGCAGTATGATGGAGTGGAGCTTGTTGTAAGAGGAAGTGAGGTAGTGCTCAGTACAGCTGATGGTGCAGTATGATGGAGTGGAGCTTGTTGTAAGAGGAAGTGAGGTAGTGCTCAGTACTGCTGATGGTGCAGTATGATGGAGTGGAGCTTGTTGTCTTCTGTTGTCTTATGTCAGTATGAGGTAAATGACTGAGGTACTGAATACATTTTAACTGGGTTGTTTACATCATAGTGGTGTGTTCTTAATGAGGGTATCAAGCAGGGGTGATTCTAGGATCAGACCTTTAGGGGTGCTCAGCCCCCAATGAGAATGTGACATGAATACAGTGCCTTGCAAAAGTGCTAAACCCCCTTGCTAATATAAATCCCTAATTTCACTGGATAACAAGAAATACATTTATGTATTATTATGCAAAATATTGAATGAATGAAAAAACTAAGGATGTCCCTTTCTTCATGAACTACCAGAATCAAATGATAATAAACAATATTTTTTAAATGTTTTTATTATTATTTTTAGGGGTGCTGAGATGAAATTTAGGGGTGCTTGAGCACCCCTAAAAAGGGTCTAAAATCGCCACTGGTATCAAGTTAGTTTTCCTTCCTCTCTTGAGGTAAAAGTCTGACAGGGTTGGATTATATCTGTTATTTGTTTACAGGTCTACAGGTCTGGCTTTAAAATCCTTCTAATCTGACCCTGAGGAGAGAAGTTCTGACTTTGAGAGGGAGGAGGGGGCACTGCCTCTAAAATGAGTATCTCTAGAGAGAGAGAGGAAGGGGGCCCTGCCTCTAAAATGAGTCTCTCTGGGAAGAGAGAGGAGGGGTGCCCTGCCTCTAAAATGAGTCTCGTTGAATGTTGTTGAATATGGTGTTTTCTTGGATGATGTGGCTTTGAATTTCTCATAATCTGATTTGATTATTTTCCATAACCAAGTTTACAATGGCAGCATCCTGTACCCCGGTGAACATTTGGCCACTTCCTCCACCATGGTTGCATCTCTCAGTCCTTTAGAAAAACAAAAAAACTATAATATAGGGCTTGGACAATGCAGCCTAAATATATTTCTCCACAGTAGAGTAAATTGTACAGGAAACTTGTACAGTTAGTGTATGACATCAGCCATGGGGTGTACTTCATAGTGTGAAAGAAATGTTGGTTACATACCTGTGCTCCAGTCTAGATGGTTACATACCTGTACTCCAGTCTAGATGGTCACATACCTGTACTCCAGTCTAGATGGTTACATACCTGTACTCCAGTCTAGATGGTTACATACCTGTACTCCAGTCTAGATGGTTACATACCTGTACTCCAGTCTAGATGGTTACATACCTGTACTCCAGTCTAGATGGTTACATACCTGTACTCCAGTCTAGATGGTTACATACCTGTACTCCAGTCTAGATGGTTACATACCTGTACTCCAGTCTAGATGGTCACATACCTGTACTCCAGTCTAGATGGTTACATACCTGTACTCCAGTCTAGATTGTTACATACCTGTACTCCAGTCTAGATGGTTACATACCTGTGCTCCAGTCTAGATGGTTACATACCTGTGCTCCAGTCTAGATGGTTACATACCTGTGCTCCAGTCTAGATGGTCACATACCTGTGCTCCAGTCTAGATGGTCACATACCTGTACTCCAGTCTAGATGGTCACATACCTGTACTCCAGTCTAGATGGTCACATACCTGTGCTCCAGTCTAGATGGTTACATACCTGTACTCCAGTCTAGATGGTCACATACCTGTGCTCCAGTCTAGATGGTTACATACCTGTGCTCCAGTCTAGATGGTTACATACCTGTACTCCAGTCTAGATGGTCACATACCTGTACTCCAGTCTAGATGGTTACATACCTGTACTCCAGTCTAGATGGTTACATACCTGTACTCCAGTCTAGATGGTTACATACCTGTACTCCAGTCTAGATGGTTACATACCTGTACTCCAGTCTAGATGGTCACATACCTGTACTCCAGTCTAGATGGTTACATACCTGTGCTCCAGTCTAGATGGTTACATACCTGTACTCCAGTCTAGATGGTTACATACCTGTACTCCAGTCTAGATGGTCACATACCTGTACTCCAGTCTAGATGGTTACATACCTGTGCTCCAGTCTAGATGGTCACATACCTGTACTCCAGTCTAGATGGTTACATACCTGTGCTCCAGTCTAGATGGTCACATACCTGTACTCCAGTCTAGATGGTCACATACCTGTACTCCAGTCTAGATGGTTACATACCTGTACTCCAGTCTAGATGTCCGGATGACAGAGGCAACAGTAAAACGGCCCCCTCTCATTCTCCCTCCCCCTCTCATTCTCCCTCCCCCTCTCATTCTCCCTCCCCCTCTCATTCTCCCTCCCCCTCTCATTCTCCCTCCCCCTCTCATTCTCCCTCCCCCTCTCATTCTCCCTCCCCCTCTCATTCTCCCTCCCCCTCTCATTCTCCCTCCCCCTCTCATTCTTGCTCCCCCTCTCATTCTCCCCCTCCCTCTTCCTGCAACGTCTTCCATTGTTGTTGTAAAAAAAAAAGTGCTCATCTGTGGTCTTTTCATAGTGTTTACTTCCTGAATGAAGTGGTAACAATTGACCATTGATTTAAAAAGTGCCATTTTGAATTGCAAAATGTGTGTAAAGCAGAAAATGTGTTTAGACTTTTGGAGACTTGAAAAGAGTTTTTGGGAGGGGGGTGTCTAACTCACTGTGTGTGATAAAGAGGGGTGTGTCAGTTTAAATAATTGTGCTGTGCATGTCATTTTAGTGTGTTAGCAGTTGGAAAAAAACTGGAAGTAACTGTTCTAGATCTAAAGCAAAGCTGCTTGAGAACACACTGAATCATCAGTTTAGGTGTCAGAGACAGAACAGAACACCATGATATTAATAATCATATTCTACTGAAATGTGAACATTAGCGCCATACATTACATATAGATTCATCTAATTGTAGCTTCTTAGCCATATGTTGTGGATTCATTAAAATCAACTATATACATTATATAATGAAATAGATCATTACATTTCTTATGTGTGGTGTTTCTCCTGCGTGTTTGTCTCTTTTCAGCTCCTGCTCTTAGGATCAAGTTTCAGCTCCTCCTGTTTCCTATTGGCTGATATAAGGAGGTGGGTGAGGCCTGAAATGAAAGAGGAGGGTTAGGTGAAAGTGAAAGTCAAAATATCTTTTACAGGATCCATTTTGTGACTAAAAGAATGTGTAAAACAGATTCTCAAACTGAAAAGAAGATTTTAAAGTAAGTCATTTTACAATATTCTTTCCCAGTATCAATGTACACATACAGTAAAAGAGAAGGGGAGGTTTCAGAGTTATGGCATCTTAGTACCACAGTTTTCTAACAGGAAATGAAACGGCCTTTCGCTCAGTCTAATGGCCAACATGCAACAAGTTATAACTAACTCACTATGGTCTAATAATATCAAGATCACTTTTATTGTTTCATATAATTAACCAGCCATGGTGTTGATGGTCGTTTAGAAACGAATTATAAATCTTCCAATTACATTTTTTTCTTCACATATACTAAAAACTAACGTACATCCACAGAGACATGTGACAGGTCCGTTAAGGTTTTTCTAAGAGGAAGTGAGTTAGTGCTCAGTACTTGTTGTCTTATCTTATGTCAGTATCAGACTGAGATACTGAAGTAGTTTTAACAAAGCTGTTTTTGTCACATTGGTGTGTTATCAATGTTTATCAATGAACAGTTTTTGTTTTGTATGTGTTTTAATTGAGTTGTTTACATCATAGAGGGGTGTTATGAATCAGGGTAAAAAGTAAGTTATCCTATCCTTCTTCTCTTGAGGTAGCAGTTTAATAAGGTTGGATTCTAACTTGTTCGTTTACAGGTCTGGCTTCAAAATACTTCTACTAATCAGACCCTGAAGAGGAACGTTCTGTATTTTAGAGAGTGGAGGGAGAGAAGAGGGTGGTATTGCCTCTAAAATGAGTCTCTCAGGGGAGAGAGAGGAGGGGGGCACTGCCTCTAAAACGAGTCTCTCTGGGGAGAGAGAAGAAGGGGTCCCTGCCTCTAAAATGAGTCTCCCTGGGGAACATGACATGGACACCAAAGCTAAGAGGTAAGATGAGAATCCATACCTGTTCATGACTGTTCTCCATCTCAGAGCTCAGCAGTGATATTATGACATCATCATTAGTCAGAATAAATGAGAGACTGAAGGTTTGTCTCTGTTGTGTTGAAGCCCAATCCAGCAGAGACCAGCCTCACCTGCACCCAGCTGTGTGTCCATGAAGAGTGACAAGTCTATGAATCCACCTATCATGTTCAGTGATGGAGGAGGACCTTCTAATGAGGAAGGGTATGTACTGACCTCTGCTGGTTAAACTAAAACAGGGTTAGAGATGCTGACTGTAGATACTAAAGTATCCCTCATCACATCCCTACTAAAACACAGGGTTAGAGCTGCTGACTGTAGATACTAAAGTATCCCTCATCACATCCATACTAAAACACAGGGTTAGAGATGCTGACTGTAGATACTAAAGTATCCCTCATCACATCCCTACTAAAACACAGGGTTAGAGCTGCTGACTGTAGATACTAAAGTATCCCTCATCACATCCCTACTAAAACACAGGGTTAGAGATGCTGACTGTAGATACTAAAGTATCCCTCATCACATCCCTACTAAAACACAGGGTTAAAGCTGCTGACTGTATGTACTAAAGTATCCCTCATCACATCCCTACTAAAACACAGGGTTAGAGATGCTGACTGTAGATACTAAAGTATCCCTCATCACATCCCTACTAAAACACAGGGTTAGAGCTGCTGACTGTAGATACTAAAGTATCCCTCATCACATCCCTACTAAAACACAGGGTTAGAGCTGCTGACTGTAGATACTAAAGTATCCCTCATCACATCTCTACTAAAACACAGGGTTAGAGCTGCTGACTGTAGATACTAAAGTATCCCTCATCACATCCCTACTAAAACACAGGGTTAGAGATGCTGACTGCCAGCCTGGCTGACATACAGACCATGTGGTAAAGGTTCACAGTGAGAGATACAGAGTAACAACAGGTCTGGAAACCTGCCTGTCTGACTCATTCAAGTTGACCAGAAATATTCAATCCTGGTTCTGACCGTACTGATGAATGACTACAGCAACACATGTTGGACAGTATGATATATATCTGTGGTGTCTACTTTAGTGATTTATGTTTGTAAGACACTTTGTTGTGTTTGTTGACAGGATGAGACAGCAGAGACCAGCCTCACCTGTACCCAGCTGTGTGTCCATGAAGAGTGACAGGTCTATGGGTCGACCTATCATGTTCAGTGATGGAGGAGGGCCTTCTAATGAGGAAGGGTATGTACTGACCTCTGCTGGTTAAACTAAAACAGGGTTAAAGCTGCTGACTGTATGTACTAAAGTATCCCTCATCACATCCCTACTAAAACACAGGGTTAGGGCTGCTGACTGTAGATACTAAAGTATCCCTCATCACATCCCTACTAAAACACAGGGTTAGAGCTGCTGACTGTAGATACTAAAGTATCCCTCATCACATCCCTACTAAAACACAGGGTTAGAGATGCTGACTGTAGATACTAAAGTATCCCTCATCACATCCCTACTAAAACACAGGGTTAGAGATGCTGACTGTAGATACTAAAGTATCCCTCATCACATCCCTACTAAAACACAGGGTTAAAGCTGCTGACTGTATGTACTAAAGTATCCCTCATCACATCCCTACTAAAACACAAGCTTAGAGCTGCTGACTGTAGATACTAAAGTATCCCTCATCACATCCCTACTAAAACACAGGGTTAGAGATGCTGACTGTAGATACTAAAGTGTCCCTCATCACATCCCTACTAAAACACAGATTAGAGCTGCTGACTGTAGATACTAAAGTATCCCTCATCACATCCCTGCTAAAACACAGGGTTAGAGATGCTGACTGTAGATACTAAAGTATCCCTCATCACATCCCTACTAAAACACAGGGTTAGAGCTGCTGACTGTAGATACTAAAGTATCCCTCATCACATCCCTACTAAAACACAGGGTTAGAGATGCTGACTGTAGATACTAAAGTATCCCTCATCACATCCCTACTAAAACACAGGGTTAGAGCTGCTGACTGCCAGCCTGGCTGACATACAGACCATGTGGTAAAGGTTCACAGTGAGAGATACAGAATAACAACAGGTCTGGAAACCTGCCTGTCTGACTCTCATTCATGTTGAACAGCAACGTTAAAGCCTGGATCTGACCCTACTGACGAATGACTACAGCAACACATGTTGGACAGTATGATATATCTGTGGTGTCTACTTTAGTGATTTATGTTTTTAAGACACTTTGTTGTGCTTGTTGACAGGATGAGACAGCAGAGACCAGCCTCACCTGTATCCAGCTGTGTGTCCATGAAGAGTGACAGGTCTATGCATCGACCTATCATGTTCAGTGATGGAGGAGGACCTTCTAATGAGGAAGGGTATGTACTGACCTCTGCTGGTTAAAATAAAACAGGGTTAATGCTGCTGACTGTAGATACTAAAGTATCCCTCATCACATCCCTACTAAAAGAAAGGGTTAGAGGTGCTGACTGTAGATACTAAAGTATCCCTCATCACATCCCTACTAAAACACAGGGTTAGAGCTGCTGACTGTAGATACTAAAGTATCTCTCATCACATCCCTACTAAAACACAGGGTTAGAGCTGCTGACTGTAGATACTAAATTATCCCTCATCACATCCCTACTAAAACACAGGGTTAGAGCTGCTGACTGTAGATACTAAAGTATCCCTCATCACATCCCTACTAAAACACAGGGTTAGAGCTGCTGACTGTAGATACTAAAGTATCCCTCATCACATCCCTACTAAAACACAGGGTTAGAGCTGCTGACTGTAGATAATAAAGTATCCCTCATCACATCCCTACTAAAACACAGGGTTAGAGCTGCTGACTGCCAGCCTGGCTGACATACAGACCATGTGGTAAAGGTTCACAGTGAGAGATACAGAGTAACAACAGGTCTGGAAACCAGCGTTTCTGACTCTCATTCAAGTTGAACAGCAACATTAAAGCCTGGATCAGACCCTACTGATGAATTACTACAGCAACACATGTTGGACAGTATGATATATCTATGGTGTCTACTTTAGTGATTTATGTTTGTAAGACACTTTGTTGTGCTTGTTGACAGGATGAGACCAGCCTCACCTGTACCCAGCTGTGTGTCCATGAAGAGTGACAGGTCTATGCATCGACCTATCATGTTCAGTGATGGAGGAGGGCCTTCTAATGAGGAAGGGTATGTACTGACCTCTGCTGGTTAAACTAAAACAGGGTTAGAGCTGCTGACTGTAGATACTAAAGTATCCCTCATCACATCCCTACTAAAACACAGGGTTAGAGCTGCTGACTGTAGATACTAAAGTATCCCTCATCACATACCTACTAAAACACAGGGTTAGAGCTGCTGACTGTAGATACTAAAGTATCCCTCATCACATCCCTACTAAAACACAGGGTTAGAGATGCTGACTGTAGATACTAAAGTATCCCTCATCACATCTCTACTAAAACTCAGGGTTAGAGCTGCTGACCGTAGATACTAAAGTACCCTTCATCACATCCCTGCTAAAACACAGGGTTAGAGATGCTGACTGTAAATACTAAAGTATCCCTCATCACATCTCTACTAAAACACAGGGTTAGAGCTGCTGACTGTAGATACTAAAGTATCCCTCATCACATCCCTACTAAAACACAGGGTTAGAGATGCTGACTGTAGATACTAAAGTATCCCTCATCACATCCCTGCAAAAACACTGGGTTAGAGCTGCTGACTGTAGATACTAAAGTATCCCTCATCACATCTCTACTAAAACACAGGGTTAGAGCTGCTGACTGTAGATACTAAAGTATCCCTCATCACATCTCTACTAAAACACAGGGTTAGAGCTGCTGACTGTAGATACTAAAGTATCCCTCATCACATCCCTACTAAAATACAGGGTTAGAGATGCTGACTGTAGATACTAAAGTATCCCTCATCACATCTCTACTAAAACACAGGGTTAGAGCTGCTGACTGCCAGCCTGGCTGACATACAGACCATGTGGTAAAGGTTCACAGTGAGAGATACAGAATAACAACATGTCTGGAAACCTGCCTTTCTGACTCTCATTCAAGTTGAACAGCAACATTAAAGCCTGGATCTGACCCTACTGACGAATGACTACAGCAACACATGTTGGACAGTATGATATATCTGTGGTGTCTACTTTAGTGATTTATGTTTGTAAGACACTTTGTTGTGCTTGTTGACAGGATGAGACAGCAGAGACCAGCCTCACCTGTACCCAGCTGTGTGTCCATGAAGAGTGACAGGTCTATGCATCGACCTATCATGTTCAGTGATGGAGGAGGACCTTCTAATGAGGAAGGGTATGTACTGACCTCTGCTGGTTAAACTAAAACAGGGTTAGAGCTGCTGACTGTAGATACTAAAGTATCCCTCATCACATCCCTACTAAAACACAGGGTTAGAGATGCTGACTGTAGATACTAAAGTATCCCTCATCACATCCCTACTAAAACACAGGGTTAGAGATGCTGACTGTAGATACTAAAGTATCCCTCATCACATCCCTACTAAAACACAGGGTTAGAGATGCTGACTGTAGATACTAAAGTATCCCTCATCACATCCCTACTAAAACACAGGGTTAGAGATGCTGACTGTAGATACTAAAGTATCCCTCATCACATCTCTACTAAAACACGAGGTTAGAGCTGCTGACTGTAGATACTAAAGTATCCCTCATCATATCACATATATAGAATATAATTGTAAATGGAGGCTGTGACTGCGTCCCTGTTGTTATGGTTACTTATTTCATTCACTTTGTACAGGCTCATTTACTATGTAGCCAGCGCAGTAATTTAGAACGGTGAACAGACAGTTTTGCTGCAACTACGTAAGTATATCACCGGATAATGGACACCCCTGCAGCCAATCAGAATCAAGTATTCACCCAGACCATGGTATAATTAATATTATGTCATTAACATGTGGTGTTGGTCTTCTCTTTATGTATCTATGGTTGAACCACTAGACCAGCATCAGATACATCAACACCTTTGACCTCCTTGTTGGGTTTGATCACTGAGAGACAGGACCACAACCTACCAGTCCACTGTGCTGCTTTAATGTTGAACTTTACCTGATATTAACACAGAGACACAACCACAACACAACCACAACAAACTACCCTGAAACTAATGCAGTTATGCAAGCCATACCATACTACCATTAGGTCATTCCATGTCGGTGCAGACAAATTATTCAAAGCTGCTCTCTTTAATTCAGTAGAGACTAGAGCGAACCAGGATAAGCCTGTGAGTTACTTCTCCACCTTAAAAGACTTGACATTTATTGTAAACATGTAATTTTGTTATAATAGCTTTACATACAAATAAGAGAGATCAGTGCAGCTCTAGTGAAAGTTTGACAACAATAACCTCCCTACACACACACACACACACACAGACACCACACACACACACACAGACACACCACACACACAGACAGCATGAGAGTCAGTGTCAAAGCCCTGCAGGTACCAGGCCTGGTATGAGCACAGACCAGGCGGGGCTCAGCCCTCTTAGACTGGTTGAGACCAGAAGGTCTTCAACTCCTGGGTGGAGGAGTGCTGCAGTGTCTAAAGCAGGCTGCTAGCAAACATGCAGCCCTGTGTGAGGTGGACCCTGATGTCATTCTTCAGTGTCTGGTTGAAACACAACACACTTGTTTACCTGGGGGTGACAGTGCTCCTATCTTTGATGAATGTATTAAAGGAATAGTGCCTTGTAGTGGTATAGAAGATGGTTTACTTGGTAGTGATGGTATCACTCTTATACAGTGTGTCTGTGTGTATGCATGAGTGGATAGAGTCAAGTTTACCACTCATGCTTATGTATGATAATACTCCTTAGTAGATTATCAGCCCTTGTACATGTGGTTCATGTGGTTAAGTAATGTCATCTCTTGTCCTCAGAGATCAACAGGAGAAGTCTGAGTCAGACCAGAGTCACCATGAGGACTTGTCCTCCATATTCACAGTGAGTTTTGTGTTAATCTAAAGTAAAAACAAGACAGAATCATTTTAATCATATTGTTCTACTGTGTAGAGTTCCTGGTTCATCTGATATCTTCCCTCTCTGTTTCAGGTGGTTGAGGAGACTGTCATCAGGTTTGTGAAGAAAGAGCTGAAGAGGATGAAGAGGATTCTGAGTTCAGATTTCCCAGAAGGCTTAGAGAGTCAGAGGGAGGACCAGGAAGTGTTGGACCCTGAATATCAGAAGCAGGAGAGCAGTGCCAGAGAGGGAGCTCTGAAGATCACACTGCACGTCCTGAGGAACATGAACCACAAGGAGCTGGCTGACACTCTGGAGAAAAGTAAGAGACTCCAGATTTAGTCTTAGTTGACCGATTGATGGTGTGTGATGAAGGTTAGATATACAAAGAAAGTTATGAGACTCAGTAGCCCAATGTTGTGTAGATCTTCCTATGACCTTGTACTATGTGTGAGTATACAAAGCTGTTTCATTATTGTGTACCTGATAAATGGTCATAGATTGGAAATATGTTTTGAATTGAATGTCAAGGACACATTGTCAGTTCATAATCTGTGAATAATCAAAACTACATTTAACAAAAACACACACTTAACATGTGTTGTTTTTTGTTTAGATGAGCGTGCTGAGATTTGTCGACAGAAACTCAAATCTGAACTAAGGAAGAAGTTTGAAACTGTGTTCGAGGGCATAGCTAAACAAGGAAACCCAACTCTTCTCAATAAGATCTACACAGATCTGTACATCACAGAGGGTGAGAGTGGAGAGGTCAATAATGAACATGAGGTGAGACAGATTGAGACAGCATCAAGGAAATCAGCAAGAACAGAAACAGCCATCACATGCAACAACATCTTTAAACCCTCAGCTGGACGAGACACACATATCAGAATTGTTCTGACAAAAGGAGTTGCTGGCATCGGAAAAACTGTCTCAGTGCAGAAGTTCATCACGGACTGGGCTGAGGGACTAGCCAATCAGGAAATCCAGTTCATCTTTCCTCTTCCGTTTCGAGAACTGAATTTGTTGGATGGAGAAGAGTTCAGTCTGATGAAACTTGTCCATCACTTCTTCTCGGAAACCAAAGAATCAGGAATCTCCAACTACGACAAGTACAACGTTCTGTTTGTCTTTGACGGTCTGGATGAGTGTCGACTGCCCTTAGCCTTCAAAAAGAACAAGAGCTGGTGTGATGTCACAGAGTCCACCTCAGTGGATGTGCTGCTGACCAATCTGATCAGAGGAAAGCTTCTTCCCTCTGCTCTCATCTGGATCACCACTCGACCTGCAGCAGCCAATCAGATCCCTTCTGAGTGTGTTGACCTGGTGACAGAGGTACGAGGGTTCAATGACCCACAGAAGGAGGAGTACATCATGAAGAGATGTAGTGATGAGATCCTGGCCAGGAGAATCATCTCACACATCAAGACATCAAGGATCCTCTACATCATGTGCCACATACCAGTCTTCTCTTGGATTACTGTTACAGTCCTTGAACACATGCTGAGAACAGAGAAGAAAGAGAAGATGCCCAAGACCCTGACTGAGATGTACACAACCTTCCTGGTGTTACAGACCAAACAGAAGAAGGTGAAGTATGCTGGGAAAACTGAGACCGATCCACACTGGGATGAAGACAGCATTCAGAGTATTCTGTCACTGGGAAAACTGGCCTTCCACCAGCTGGAGAAAGGCAACCTGATTTTCTATGAGAAAGACCTGACAGAGTGTGGAATTGATGTCCGTGATGCCTCAGTGCACTCAGGAGTGTTCACACAGATCTTCAGACAGGATGGTAAAGTCTTCCAGGAGAAGGTGTTCTGCTTTGTCCATCTGAGCTTTCAGGAGTTTCTGGCTGCTGTGTTTGTAATTCTCTCATTCATCAACAACAATGACAATCTGATGTCTGAGACTCCATCAGCTTCCAGTTCCAACAAACTGTTGGCTCTTTTCAGAGAGAAACCAGAAGTCCGATTCTACAAGAGTGCTGTGGACAAGGCCTTGCAGAGTAAGAATGGACAACTGGACCTTTTCCTCCGCTTCCTCCTGGGCCTCTCAATGGAGTCCAATCAGACTGACTTACGAGGCCTACTGACTCAGAAAAGTAACAAGACAGAGAGCCGTGAGGAAACAGTCAAGTACATCAAGGAGAAGATCAGAGAGAATCCTTCTCCAGAGAGATGCATGAATCTGTTCCACTGTCTGAATGAACTGAAAGACCATTCTCTGGTGGAGGAGATCCAACAGTACCTGAGCTCAGGAAGTCTCTCCAGTGAAAAGCTCTCATCTACACAGAGGTCAGCTCTGTTCTTTGTGTTGCTGACTTCAGAAGAGAAGATGGACGTGTTTGACCTGAAGAAATACTCCAGATCAGAGGAAGGTCTTCTGGGGCTGCTGCCAGTGGTCAAAGACTCCAAAACTGCTCTGTATGTATAAGGCATTAGCTTTTTTTATATAATATTATAACAGCACATATTGTGATAGTGTTTGATTATCGTATGTTCCTATAATATAAAACGTGACTGATGATGTCTCATGTTCTCCTTATGTTATTAGGCTGAATGACTGTAACCTCTCAGAACGGTGCTGTGAAGCGCTGGCCTCAGCTCTCCCCTCCTCAGATCTGACAGAGCTGGACTTGAGTAACAACGACCTGGGGGATTCAGGCATGAAGCTGCTCTCTGCTGGACTGGGGAATCCACTCTGCAAGCTGGATACACTGAGGTCTGTATTCATGTTCAACATGACACAACTATAGTTATAATGTCACACCACGCAATGAATCACACACTGGTCATAAGTTTGTGGTCTATTAAAGGTACAAGGGGTCCGGCCAATGAATAATCAGGGCAGTCAAGGGTCGTAATCCACAAGGAGTCATTCAGGTACAGGGCAGCAGGCAGGTTCGGAGTCAGGGCAGGCAGGATGTAAGGACCAGGGGAAGAACTCTATTGGTATGGAAAGCTAATCGAACTAAAATATAGCTCCTTGGTCAACTGGGTCTCTCAAAAAGGGAGCTGCCATGTTATTTTCTGGGGGTGTGGCAAGCTTATCCAGCTACACTTACGTTAGCCTGCTCTGCAGCAGGTTAGTGCTAATTGATATGTTACTATGGTGATTTATCGAAAGTTGCTTCCACGAACCAAAAAGAGGGGCGTTTTTTATCTTAGCCTGAAAATTAGCTCGCTAAACCGCTTAGCGAGCTACGACGAATACCCCGCTGTTCAACATGACACAACCACAGTTATAATCACACCACGCACTGAATCACACACCACACACTGGCCGTAAGTTTGTGGTCTATTAAAGGTACAAGGGGGCCGGACAAAGAATATTCAGAGCAGGCTAGGTTTGTCAACCCCAAGGCAGAGTCATTCAGGTACAGGGCAGCAGGCAGACTGGAAGTCAGGGCAGGCAGGATGTAAGGACCAGGGGAACTAAGAGGCAGAAAAGACTGAAGGAGGTAGAGAAAAACATGCTGGTACTGTAGGCTTGACAAACAAGAACTGACCCCAAACAGAAAACAGGATAAATGAGGGTAGGAATGAAGATGGGAGACACCTGGAGGGGGTGGAGACAAACGTCTCCACCCCCTCCACTGTGTCTTTGTGGTTGTTGTGATGTTAATTATTTTATACATTTTACAAATGTTGGGGTCACTAGGAAAAGTAAGACATTTGAAGTTGGGTAAAAAAAAAAAACTATTTGGGGGTTTTCTCTGCTGTTAAATATAATAGCAGTCATGTTTGACCCTTACGACAACACAAGGTGTAGAGTCTTTTACCAACTCCTACATTAGGCCAATGAGGTGGGACCAGGGAAGCACTTGCTTGGACGCGTGTTCTGCGTGCCAATAATCAATGTCCACAATATGTCTGCATTTCTGTGCTGACGGCCTGCTCACGGTAGCACCAGCAATACAGTCCATTTCATTTCATTTCTGGATTAGTTCCATTCATTTTCTTTTGCACACAAATCAAACAATGACACACAAACCTGACACGGTGAAAAGCTGTATGCTTTTCCACCTAGCCACACACCTGTGTATCCCTGGCTGTTAATTACCTATATGCCTTCCCAAAGACAATGCTCCACCCAGTGCTCAAACATAAAACTGCCCATTTATTAGCATCACCAATGTGGTATATAAATAAAACAAAACAAAGTTGTATAATGGCTCCAACACAAGGGTTAAGATATACTATTCCTCATATTATTGTACATTTACCTGGACAGGGAGTTATGCATCTGGCAGCTTTTGTGCTGTTGTTTGAAAATGTTCAAAGTCTTCAATCAATCTTCAAAGTTAAAAAAACGGCACTGGAACTTGGCAAAGTTTGATGCAATGGCTTTATTGGTCTTCAAGATGACAAAAATCCCAATAAATGTGAGCAGGTTCCGGAACCCAACTGATCTTTACCCCCCAGGCATGCAATTACATACTGCTCACCTATTTTCATGTGTTATTTTACTATTGATAGTTACAGATGGTCTTCGATCTTACGCATAACACCTGTTCTGGGGGTTTCAGATTTCACTCGCACCTTAGCTTTGATGCCTTTGACTTTGCTTAAATTTGGAGATGTACATTTTACTTCTGGGTGACAATAACAAATAACAACACCCACAGGAAATGATCAGACTGATATTCTTTATTTCTACCTCTAGAAGATAGTTGTGTTTGTAATCCATATCATGATAACCTTCTACAGGCTGTCAGGCTGTCACATCACAGAGGAAGGATGTGCTTCTCTGAGCTCAGCTCTGAAGTCAACCTCCTTCCTGAGACAACTGGATCTAAATAACAATGATCTGAAGGATGCCGGCATGAAGCTGCTCTCTGCTGGACTGGGGAATCCACTCTGCAAGCTGGAGACACTGAGGTCTGTATTTATGTTCTACATGAGACAATAGTAAAGTTATAATCACATAATGTATTTGTATGGTTGATTTAGACAACAGAGTTTCACTCATGGCTTCATCAAAGAGAGAACTGGAGGGACTATTATCTGCAGCACCTTTATGGACTGTAATCTAAATCAGTAGCACACATAATATCACTTTCCCATTGTGGACGTGTGTGTCTTTGTGGTTGTTGTGATGTTAATTATTTTATGCATTTGAAGTTGGGTAAAAAAAAAAACTATTTGGGGGTTTTCTCTGCTGTTAAATATAATAGCAGTCATGTTTGACCCTTATGACAACACAAGGTGTAGAGTCTTTTACCAACTCCTACATTAGGCCAATGAGGTGGGACCAGGGAAGCACTTGCTTGGACGTGTGTTCTGCGTGCCAATAATCAATGTCCACAATATGTCTGCATTTCTGTGCTGACGGCCTGCTCACGGTAGCACCAGCAATACAGTCCATTTCATTTCATTTCTGGATAAGTTCCATTCATTTTCTTTTGCACACAAATCAAACAATGACACACAAACCTGACACGGTGAAAAGCTGTATGCTTTTCCACCTAGCCACACACCTGTGTATCCCTGGCTGTTAATTACCTATATGCCTTCCCAAAGACAATGCTCCACCCAGTGCTCAAACATAAAACTGCCCATTTATTAGCATCACCAATGTGGTATATAAATAAAAAAAACAAAGTTGTATAATGGCTCCAACACAAGGGTTAAGATATACTATTCCTCATATTATTGTACATTTACCTGGACAGGGAGTTATGCATCTGGCAGCTTTTGTGCTGTTGTTTGAAAATGTTCAAAGTCTTCAATCAATCTTCAAAGTTCAAAAAACGGCACTGGAACTTGGCAAAGTTTGATGCAATGGCTTTATTGGTCTTCAAGATGACAAAAATCCCAATAAATGTGAGCAGGTTCCGGAACCCAACTGATCTTTACCCCCCAGGCATGCAATTACATACTGCTCACCTATTTTCATGTGTTATTTTACTATTGATAGTTACAGATGGTCTTCGATCTTACGCATAACACCTGTTCTGGGGGTTTCAGATTTCACTCGCACCTTAGATTTGATGCCTTTGACCTTGCTTAAATTTGGAGATGTACATTTTGCTGCTGGGTGACACTAATACGTTTTTCTCTTAAAACAGGTTCTGTAAGCCACACTTACGATGAGGCTGCTCACGCTGCTTACACAATCAGGCTCGTTGTAAATCCTCCCTACTTAGGGCTAGTGCTGACCTTGTGCAGGCGGCCACAGATAAGATTCTAGGTGTGGGGTCAAAAACAGCGGATCTTGACTTCTAGCTCAGGCCTCTGCCTGCCTCCAGGTGGCCTTCTCCCTCACTCCTCAGCCTCTGTCACCCAGATCTCACACTCAGGCTCAATATCTTCTATCGTTTAGTGGTAATAATACTAAGCTCAACTATAATAAGTCAACAGCTTAACATATGGTTCCCAGTAATATAAAATAATACTAAAAGGGGTGAAAATTTCCAAAATTTCATTTTCAATCAGATAAATCCATAATCATACCCATCATCATCGTTTCAACAGTATGGTGTCAATTTCCACGTCAGTCCCTATGGTTGGCGCCTCTTCCACTGCATGAAGGGTTTCGGATTAGGAATAGCAAGAAGTGTGCTTGGTGTATAATACTACTCTGTAACTGGCTATTTTTACTTCAGAGGATGGTCCATTTACATGTATTCTTTCAGCCGACACTTTTATTCAAAGGGACTTCCAAGAGAGAGCTTTACAAAAAGTGCATAGGTCAATGATCATAAACAACGAGATAGCCCCAAACATTGCGGGTAGCCAAAACATGAAGCATACATTGTGAAAAAGCAAATAAGTGCCAAAGGGAAGAAACATAAGAGCATGTACAATTAATCAACATGATCCTCTAAAGTGCTAGAGTGTATCTGGTGGAAAGCAAGCAACAATAATATAATTCACAGCGAGTACAAATGGTTAAATCAGTTACAACTAACCAACAGGAGTGACTAACAAGTCCCTCAATAATTGTCATTGTGTTCCTGGAGGAAATAAGCTAACATCTGATCCAACAAATCTTTAAGTGCGTCTTTAGCCTTTTCTTGAAGGTGGGGAGACAGTCAGTGTCTCTGATGGAGGTGAGGAGGTGATTCCCCCATTGGGAGGCCAGACAGGAGAAGAGCTTGGGTTGGGAGCGGGTGCTCTTGAGAGGTGGGGCCACCAGACGGTTGTCAGAAGAAGACCGTAGGTGGCGGGTAGGGGTGTAAGGCTGGAGGAGAGACTGGATGTAGGCAGGCGCAGTCCCGTTCACCGCTCGGAAGGTCAGTACCAGGGTCTTGAATCTGATGCGGGCCGTGATGGGAAGCCAGTGGAGGGAGATGAGGAGCGGGGTGACATGGGAGCGTCTGGGTAGGTTGATGGTAGCATTCCATCGGAGATGCAGGGATAGTATACTGGCCCACGATTTCTGTCGGTATTGCACCTTGCGTATGCGTACATTTAAGGGCCAGGGAGATGTGCACAAAGTACGCACCAAACAAACGCAGGATACGTGCTGCAGCCATTCAGCATGTGTACACGTACATAGCGGAAAGTATATTTCGGCCTTAAGTGTCAGGTGCAACGCTGCTCTTTAGGAAGTTGAACACACTTGTATTGGTCATTTGCACAGATCACTAAAGATAATATTGGCCATTATATTCCTTGAGGTTGGTTTTGCTACATGTAACATAGCATTAAAGCAAAAAGAGAACAGAATGCAGACAATAATGTAACAACTTTAAACTACACTGCTCAAAATAATTAAAGGAACAGTTTTTTATCAGGGTATGGCATGAATTAACTTCTCTGATAATGATCTGGTCAGTTAAGTAGCAGAGGGGTACTTTCCGCTGCATTGGTGTTGATGTAATTAACATTTACATTTACATTTACATTTAGTCATTTAGCAGACGCTCTTATCCAGAGCGACTTACAGTAAGTACAGGGACATTCTCCCCGAGGCAAGTAGGGTGAAGTGCCTTGCCCAAGGACACAACGTCAGTTGGCATGACCGGGAATCGAACTGGCAACCTTCGGATTACTAGCCCGCTTCCCTAACCGCTCAGCCACCTGACTCCCACTAACATTAACAACAGGTACACTAGAGGGGCAACAATGAGCCGACCCCAAAACAGGACTGGTTTTGCATGTGGAGGCCATTTCAAGTTTTTCCCTCTTGATCTCTTTGAGTGGGAGCATGAGGCGATTTCTTAACCCTACAGAAGTTGCACATATTGTCCAACTCCGTGCCGTTGCAAGGAGATTTGATGTGTCTCCCAGCACAATCTCCAGTACATGGAGGACATTCCAGGAGACAGGCAGTTACTCTAGGAGAGCTGGACAGGGCCGTAGAAGGTCCTCGACCCATCAGCAGGGCCGATATCTGCTGCTTTGTGCAAGGAGGAACAGGTTGAGCACTGCCCGAGCCATACAGAATGACCTCCAGCAAGCCACTGGTGTGAATGTCTCTGCCCAAACAATCAGAAACAGACTTCATGAGGGTGTCCTCAGGGCGCAACGTCCTACAGTGTGCCCTGTGCTCACTGCCCAGCACCGTGGAGCTCGATTGGTATTTGCTATAGAACACCAGAACTGGCATGTCCGCCCCTGGCACCCTGTGCTTTTCACAGATGAGAGCAGGTTCATCCTGAGCACCTGTGATAGACGTGAAAGGGTCTGGAGAAGCCAAGGAGAACACTGTACTGCCTGCAACATCATTCAGCATGACCGGTTTGGTGGTGGGTCACTGATGGTCTGGGGAGGCATATCCATGGAGGGACGCACAGGCCTCTACAGGCTAGAGAACGGCAGTCTGACTGCCATTAGGTATCGGGATGAAATCCTGGAACCCATGGTCAGACCCTACGCTGGTGCAGTAGGTCCTGGGTTCCTCCGGATGCACGACAATTCCCGGCCTCATGTGGCAAGAGGGTGCAGGCAGTACCTGGAGGATGAAGGAATCGATACAATTGAATGGCTCTCACGATCACCTGACCTAAACCCGATAGAACACCTCTGGGACATTATGTTTCGGTCCATCAGACGCCGCCAGGTTGCTCCTCAGACTTTACAGGAGCTCACTGATGCCCTTCGACAGATCTGGGAGGACATCCCACAAGACACCATCCGTCGTCTCATTAGGAGCATGCCGCGACGTTGTCAAGCATGCATACAAGCACGTGGGGGCCACACAAGATATTGAGAAGCATTTTGAGTTGAAGAAATTTAATTTTGGCAAAATGAACTAGCCTGTCGCATCATTTTTTCACTTTGATTTTTGGGGTGTCTATAAAATTAAGCCCTCTTAAAGTATGAAAACGTATTTCCATCAAAAGATGTGTCATCCTTTCGTTCCTAAGACATTAAACTGTCCATATCAGTATAGATATCCAACATAAATTTTTTTCACATTGTGATCTGATGTGTTTTCAAAAGTGTTCCATAATTTTTTTGAGCAGTGTAGAATATATATATATATATATGTCTTTCTATGTCTTTCTGTATGTCAACATTTTATATATAAAATGTTGAAATGTTGAAATACAGAAAGACAGGCATGATGGTGTTGATGATTAACCGTTTGTTCCAACACCGTTATCCACGAACAGCATCCGAATATAGCAGTTCCTCTTCTCTCAGGACGGAAGGCAGAGCCAACAGGCAGTTATGTTGCTCTTTTGTAGCAGCATATGGTTATCTAATGACCTAACAGAATTAAATAAATACTGATAAGCATTCTGTTATTTTAAAATATATACATTTATTGGGTAGCTAAGTTTTTCTTTGCATACATTTGGTTAATTTCACTTCCATTTAATTCCCCTTTCATTTTTCAGAAGAACTTGCTGTTATTTCACTATGATAATATTGTCCAATAGCATGACGTGGCATGTTCTGTCATGTGATCTCCATCTCTGGATCAGTTAGCCGTGTTTCTAAAAAGAAAGACGTTAACTAATGGCGTCGGAACCAGCGATGTATATCTGCTCAGAAAATTCAAAGATAAGAAAAATGTAGCTAACATCTGAAAGTTTAAGTCAACAAAACATGACTTTCCAGTCCAGAACAAAAGTATTTCAGAGTTTTTTTACTGTAATTTAGAAGAAGTTTACCTCAGGATAACCACAGGATATTCGCGGTGTATAAACCAGGACATTTTGTAGCTAATAAAGAGAGACTGAGGTGGGATATTCTTCAATTGGAATCCAACTCAGTGGAACAAGTTCGCCAGGTAGGCTGATATTTCACCGTTTTATATGTAAAATGACATTTTAGTTGACTGAGGCAGGGTAGGGGGAACGGGAGGTAGTTACAAATATCTAGGAAGAGGCAGCAGGAGAGGGCTTTGCCGTTTAGTTGTTTATTAAGCATAAGACCTCATTGGCGTAATGCAGGAACGTTTGTATGCAGACTGCACGACTTTCAAACAGACGATATTGTTGTAAGATTTTAGCATTCAGTCGAACAACACCATTATATTATCCGTTTCCCAATATGGCTTTTATAGCATTCAATAAAGCGTGCTTGATGCTGCCAGTACACACTCTCCCTGTGCGTTGAACTTCAGAGTTTCCAATCTGTCAGACCAGCGCAGGTGACGACAATGTCCCTTGATTAGGGATAGCGGCCAGGTTTTGTGGAATACAAAAACCTTTTTCAGTTTGAAGCTCAAGTTCCAATAAAAGGGCGAGTTCTCGCTTAATGTTTCTAGTTTTCCAATACGTCTATATCGTTGCCATTATACACAGGTAGTTTAGGAGTGATCTTATGCTGACACAATGTATCAGATTTTCCAGTCCTTATTTGCCGTTTAGTTGTTATTTATTATGCATAGTTGTAAAATGTAGATTGACATACCAGGTTTCCCAATGTCATTGGTGGTCTGTGCACTGTGGTCTGTTCTCTGGTCTGGTGAGAACTGTGTCCCTTCCCTCTACCTGTGCCCCTTCCTGTCACCTGTGTCCCTAAATATAGAACCCTGTGCCTCCAATGACTGCCACCCAGTGTCCAAAATATTCTGACAGTTCTATCTAACCAAAATAATATGACATGTCAATAAGAAACACAAATGGCTCCTACAGTTAGGAAAGTGGAAGATAGATGCTGTCTATTCTGCCGGAAAGCTAAAGGAGAACTACAGCTTAACTACAGTTTAAACAAGAACTCACACAGGGAGACTTATTAGTTGATTTGGTCACTACCTCCGTATACAGAGGAATGGCCATTTTTGTTTATTTTGTGTACGTCTATTAATTGTAAAGTGGTATGTTCACATCAACCAAGAGGCCAGTCGTGATGTGTCGTTTGTGAACGATTCCTTCATTTTGAACGAATCTTTAGAATGACTGGGGAGTAACGAGTCGTCTCAGTGAGTGATTCGTTCATCTTCTCGTGGCAGCGCATAGGGACTGTTGCATTGGCTCAGTAGAGGAAACAGAAAGGATTCGTTCACCTCATTCACGTTCACGTGACTGCTAGGTTTAGCATAGAAGACGTGAATGGTTCGAGTGATAATTACAGGTTTTGTTATTTTTGCTTTACTTAAAGTTCAGTGCAGTAATTGTTTGCTGTGATAATTAAATACCAGTGTGATAATAAGTGACCATTTCAAATCATGCAAACTGTCATGATGTATTGTATTTAATGGGGGAATTTTTGTGGAAATATTATCTGGCACACAAATGTGCAATTCCTTTCCCTATAGCCTACTCTAATTTATCTTGGCTGGTTTAGATGCACTAATATTTCTTCCTTTGGAATATGATAACTGTTTAAAATAGTGGAAATATTGAACAAGCAAACTTGCTTGTTCTTTATCCTCGATTCTCTATTATCATCCCAACATTCCCAATACAAAAACCATGTTGTACAAATATATAGAATTGTCTGTCACATGGCTCTTCTTTCATTGGCTCCCTTGCATAGATCCTGCACGCGTGCGTGCGTGTGTGCGTGCATATGTCTTAAAGTGGCCCTGCTTAGGCTAACTAAATGAAATGCTCAGATAAGATAAGGATCTTCCTGTTTACCTAAGCCTGGACCTTGCCTATAGTTCACCTGGGGGTTGGCCTCTCTCTACACAAATGGAATGCTGAACACAGTATCATTCTTATACAGTATAAAGAGTTACATCTTCAACTTTTCTGATATTGGATTACGTGGGTCACTCTGTCTAATGAGGGGAGGTGCAGCTATGACAGTACCTGCCAAATGAACCCCTCTGTGCTGACTCACTCTGGAGGCCCAGATGGATTCTGTCACAATATTGATCCTCTTTCTACAGGCTGTCAGGCTGTCTGGTCACAGAGGAAGGCTGTGCTTCTCTGGCCTCAGCTCTGAGGTCCAACCCCTTCCACATGAGGGAACTGGACCTGAGCTACAATCATCCAGGAGAAAAGGGATTGAAGCTGCTCTCTGCTAGACTGGAGGATCCACACTGCAGACTGGAGAAACTGAAGTAAGGAGATGTTTGTTTTTTATATATACCTCTTAATGTAATGTCGCTTAACACTGAATATATCTAATTACGTTAATAGGCCTTGCATTTCTTGATGTTACAATTAAAACTGCATGTTTAATCTACAATATGGTTGTAGCCACAATCATAATTGTATTTCCAGAAAGCGGGTTTAGTGAAAACTGAGTTTTTAAACCCTGAGATGAGGGAAACTCTGGGTTTTTAGCTCCAGAAAGAGAGGTCACTAAAACCAGACGTTGTAAAATGTAGCTCAGCTCAAACCTAGGTCTTAGTGTCGGTTTGAAGTGAATGTAGCTAGGGACTTCAACAAGAAAAGAAAATGGAATCAATTTGAGCGCAAAATAGTTTTTGAGCTTCATATAATATAAACATTATATTATATGAATATTATATCATATCAATATGATATCATATTGTTATATTTGCCGAATGTTTTTAACTACAAATATTATTATATTTACTCAGTTTTGGACACCTTTGTGCAGAGAATGCTGATACTAAGGCCCAATCCCAATGTCCCCCCTAAGCCCTGAACCCTCACACACTTACTTGACGTCACCTAGTAAGTGATTGAGTGCAAGAGGCTACAAGAGCTCAAAATGCTATAAATTGGAATGGTTCAGCACTTTGCGGCATTATAGGTAAAATAGTAATGTTGTTGGATCAAATCTGATGAAAGCATATTTGGAATTTATCATCAAAGAACAACCTACACACTAGGGCTGCACGATTATGGCCAAAATGATAAGCACGATTATTTTGATCAACATTGAGATCACGATTAATTATCATGATTATTTGTTGATTTGAACCAAAACAACTTTTTTTGTCACGTAGGCTAATTATACCATGCAGTTCGTCAGTGATGAAGTAAGCAAACAGCGCTTGATCGGCCATGACTGACGTCAACGCAGCAAACCAGGAAGCAGGAATGTCCGACTTTACGCAGCCGTTTATAACTCTTCCCCGACTGCAAGCAGCAACTCTCGCTGGTCGTTTCATGCAGCCAATGTCGAACGCACCTATGGTTTACGGAGCGCTAGATTGGCTTTGCCAAAAGAATGCCGCATTTTAAATATCGCTCCATCACGCGAATTTGATCGTGGGAAGCCAAAATCGTGATCGTGATTAAAATTTTATTAATTGTGCTGCCCTACTACACCCAGTTCTGGCTATATTAACCGTCAGTGAGCTTTGTGTTTAAACTTACTGATGTTAACTGTTATTTCTAACTTCTATTTCTGTTTACGTCAGGGTTGGTTGCTCCTTCCATGCTTGTTTGTTTACTGTTCTTCGTCTTTCTTGTCTTATGAGGAGGGTTAGCCAGGATCTTTTTCTCTCTTCCAGGCTTCCCCCGGTAACCCTCGTGTTTCACGTCACTACGCTGTGAATTGTGGGCAAGTCTGCAAAAATGCAGACTTACGGGTGCCTAAAATGTGTTCGAAAGAGCCCTCACGAACTTGACAATTTGACAGTGGGACAGCCCTAAGCCCTCACAGACTTAGTGAGAATGTGCCTCAAAGTCTGTGAGTCTGTGAGGGTGGACATTGGGATTGGGCCTAACCGTTCGTAAACTCCAGATTGATTGTCCTGTTGTCTCCGAGGGAAAAAGCTGTTTGACCCGTGAATTGATTCAGAGCGTGCACGGAGAGAGGGGCTTATTCACAGACGTGTCTGTTGTAGTGAGAGAGAGAGAACGCGAGCGGGGCAAGAAGGGGCTGAGTGAATCAGTATGCTGCGTGCAGCTCTACTATTAAATATTTTTTTGTGATGTTAAACAGTAAAAGCAAAAACACCGTTTTATAAATTTGTGGTGGTAAATCTCTAATTGTGGTGGGCCGTTACAAATAAATTAATGTATGGGAAACACTGAAAACTGGGTGTGTTACCACGGTAACTGACTGTGAACCTCACCTGCTTGCTGGCAGCTTTTCTGTAACAAACCATGAGTTTCTCCCTCTCCCCTCCCGCATGCTGAGCCTGAAGCTACTGTCAGACATGGGGGGTCCTTTCCTCATCAACCTGATTGTTGTTGAAGCCATATAACACATACGGATGACATGAAATTCTACAGTTTTCCATGCAGAGCTAACCTGGCATTTCCTGAACATCTCACTGTTAATCTGTGCTGTGGAGGTTGATGGACCCTCCTTCTCGTAATCTTGTCATTAAAAAGGAGAAGAATGTGCCAGTTGTTTTGCGCACATAGGATTGTTCCATTTCTTCTTCACTTGTAGTAAGACGTTAGCCTGGTCCTAACCAGACTCTCGTACATTTAATTTGTACAGAGAGTCTGGGCTCGCTCCCTTGACAAGCGTTAACTTCCTTGAAGGCGGGTACTCTGTTGAAGTTTAAAACTATTGGATCTGCCCAGAGCCACTCTGGATCTGCCATAACCAGCAAAGCTAGTAAGACGTGGTTAAATGTGAAATTAATATACTGCTTTGAAATGTACTGAATGAACAATTGCCTCTTTTGCTGTTGAAGTAGTTTTTCTGCTTTCTGAAAATGTCTTCATACTCGCCTGCACGCATGAGAATTTCTAATTCTCTGGATGAGAGCGTCTGCTAAATGACTAAATGTAATTCCAGTGAATTAGAAATGAACTAACTCAGATCAGCTGTTCTGGAAGCGATAACTCTGAGCTTCCCATCTCAGGGTTCATCAAGTCAGAGTTCAGGGTTCGGCTCAGAGTTTGTAAAACCTGCTTTCTGGAATACACCTCTGATGATGAGAGAAACAACATGTTTACTTAGAAAGTCAGTTGCTAAGTCACTTATCAACAGGTGAAGTGTATTTTCATCATTCCTCTGCTTATCCCTGCAGTGTGGATCATGGTGGAGAGTGCTGGATCAAACCTGGCCTTAGGAAATGTGAGTATTGACTGCTACTTGGTTCTAGTACACAAGGTCATACAAGGGACAATACCATTAGTGACTTGGACACTGTCAAAAATGGACACACACACACTGTAAACACACACTTTTAGAAGCAGTAATTTAACACAATTACCCACATCAATACTGTGTGTACGTCTGTGTGTGCTATGTCCCCTTCCTTCTCCCCTCCTCCCTCTCCTCCCCTCTTCCTCTCCTCCCCTCTTCCCCTCCTCTGCTCTCCTCCCCTCTTCCCCTCCTCCCTCTTCCCCTCCTCTGCTCTCCTCTCCTCTTCCCCTCCTCCCTCTTCCTCCCCTCGTCCCCTCCTCTCCTCTTCCCCTCATCCCCCTCTTCCCCTCTTCCCTCTGCTCTCCTCTCCTCCCCTCTTCCCCTTCTCCCTCTCCTCTCCTCTTCCCCTCCTCCCCTCTTCCTCTCCTCCCCTCTTCCCTTCTTCCCCTCCTCCCTCTCCTCCCCTCTTCCCTCTTCTCTCCTCTTCCTCTCCTCTCCTCTTCCCCTCTTCCTCTCCTCCCCTCTTCCCTTCTCCCCCTCCTCCCTCTCCTCCCCTCTTCCCCTCTTCCTCTCCTCCCCTCTTCCCCTCCTCCCTCTTCTCTCCTCTTCCTCTCCTCCCCTTCTCCCTCTCCTCTCCTCCCCTTCTCCCTCTCCTCCCCTTCTCCCTCTCCTCCCCTTCTCCCTCTCCTCTCCTCTTCCTCTCCTCCCCTCTTCCTCTCCTCCCCTCTTCCCCTCCTCCCCTCTTCCCTTCTTCCCCTCCTCCCTCTCCTCCCCTCTTCCCCTCCTCCCTCTTCTCTCCTCTTCCTCTCCTCTCCTCTTCCCCTCTTCCTCTCCTCCCCTCTTCCCTTCTCCCCCTCCTCCCTCTCCTCCCCTCTTCCCCTCCTCCCTCTTCCCTTCTTCCTCTCCTCCCCTCCTCCCTCTTCTCTCCTCTTCCTCTCCCCCCCTCCTCCCCTTCTCCCTCTCCTCTCCTCCCCTTCTCCCTCTCCTCTCCTCTTCCCCTTCCCCCTTCTTCCCCTCCTCCCTCTTCCTCTCCTCCCCTCTTCCCCTCTTCCCTTCTTCCCCTCCTCCCTCTCCTCTCCTCTTCCCCTCCTCCCTCTTCCTCTCCTCCGCTCTTCCCCTCCTCTGCTCTCCTCTCCTCTTCCCCTCCTCCCCTCTTCCCTCTGCTCTCCTCCCCTCTTCCCTTCTTCCCTATCCTCCCTTCTTCCTCTCCTTCCCTCTGCTCTCCTCCCCTCTTCCCATCTTCCCTCTGCTCTCCTCCCCTCTTCCCATCTTCCCTCTGCTCTCCTCCCCTCTTCCCCTCTTCCCTCTGCTCTCCCCTTCCCTTCTTCCTTCTCCTCCCCTGTTCCCCTCCCTCTCCTCCCTCTTCCTCTCCTCCCTCTTCCCCTCCTCCCCTCTTCCCTTCTTCCCCTCCTCCCTCTCTCTCCTCTTCCCCTCCTCCCTCTCTCTCCTCTTCCCCTCCTCCCTCCCCTCCCCTGTTCCCCTCCCCTCCCTCTGCTCTCTTCTTCCCCTCCTCCCTCTTCCTCTCCTCCCTCTGCTCTCCTCCCTCTCTTCCCCTCCTCTCCTCTTCCCTTCCTCCCTCTTCCCCCCCTCCCTCTTCCTCTCCTCTTCCTCTCCTCTTCCCCTCCTCCCTCTTCCTCTCCTCCCCTCTTCCCTTCTTCCCCTCCTCCCTCTTCTTTCCTCTTCCCCTCTCCTCCCTTCCCTCTTCCCTTCTTCCCCTCCCTCTTCTCTCCTCTTCCCCTCCTCCCTCTCCTCCCCTCTTCCCCTCCTCCTTCCCCTCCTCTCCTCCCCTCTTCCCCTCCTCCCCTCTTCCCTTCTTCCCTCTGCTCTCCTCCCCTCTTCCCCTCCTCTCCTCCCCTCTTCCCTTCTTCCCTCTGCTCTCCTCCCCTCTTCCCCTCCTCTCCTCCCCTCTTCCCCTCCTCTGCTCTCCTCTTCCCCTCTTCCTCTCCTCCCCTCTTCCCCTCTCCCTCTCCTCTTCCCCTCCTCCCTCTTCCCTCCCCTCTGCTCTCCTCTTCCCCTCCTCCCTCTCTTCCCCTCTTCCTCTCCTCCCCTCTTCCCTTCTTCCCCTCTTCCCTCTCCTCCCCTCTTCCCTTCTTCCCCTCTTCCCTCTCCTCCCCTCTTCCCTTCTTCCCTCTGCTCTCCTCCCCTCTTCCCCTCCTCTCCTCCCCTCTTCCCTTCTTCCCTCTGCTCTCCTCTCCTCTTCCCCTCCTCCCTCTCCTCCCCTCTTCCCTTCTTCCCCTCCTCCCTCTCCTCCCCTTCTCCCTCTCCTCTCTTCCCCTCCTCCCCTCTTCCCCTCTCCTCTGCTCCCCTCCTCCCCTCTTCCCTCTCCTCCCCTCTTCCCCTTCTTCCTCTCCTCCCTTCTTCCCCTCCTCCCCTCTTCCCCTTCTTCCTCTCCTCCCTTTTTCCCCTCCTCCCCTCTTCCCCTCCTCCCCTCTTCTCCTTCTTCCTCTCCTCCCTTCCTCCCCTCTTCCCCTCTTCCCCTTCTTCCTCTTCTCCTTCTTCCTCTCCTCCCTCTTCCCTCTGCTCTCCTCCCCTCTTCCCTTTCTTCCCCTCCTCCCTCTCTTCACTTCTCCCTCTCCTCTCCTCCCCTGTTCCCCTCCTCCCTAGAAAGATGGAGTGATGGGGGCATATCAGGGGTAAGGAGATGAGGGATGATGGAAAGAGAGATTTGGAGGGAGAGAGGTAGCATGTGAGGGAGGGAGAACAGAATGAGAGAATGAAGGAAGAGAGGGAGAGTGGAAGAGAGAGAGAGGGGGAGGACAGAGAGCAGGGTAGAGAGAGAGAGAGTGAAGAGAGAGAGAGAGAGTGAGGATGGGTAGAGAGAGAGAGAGAGAGTGAGGATGGGTAGAGAGAGAGAGAGAGAGAATGAAAGGGGGAGTGAGGATGGGTAGAGAGAGAGAGAGTGAAGAGAGAGAGAGAGAGATTGAGGATGGTAGAGAGAGAGAGAGAGAGAGTGAAGAGAGAGAGAGAGAGAGTGAGGATGGGTAGAGAGAGAGAGAGAGAGAGAATGAAAGGGGGAGTGAGGATGGGTAGAGAGAGAGAGAGTGAAGAGAGAGAGAGAGAGTGAGGATGGGTAGAGAGAGAGAGAGAGAGAATGAAAGGGGGAGTGAGGATGGGTAGAGAGAGAGAGAGAGAGAGAGAGAGAGAGAGAGAGAGAGAGAGAGAGAGAGAGAGAGAGAGAGAGAATGAAAGGGGGAGGGCAGGAAGAGGGAGACATTCTAATGTGAATGATGATGATCAGTAATATATTGTGTCTTGGTCTCCCCCATCAGATGCCTGTGAGCTCACACTGGACCCAAACACAGCAAACAGAGAACTCTCTCTGTCTGAGGAGAACAGAAAGGTGACATGGAGGAGAGAGGAGCAACCGTATCCTCGTCACCCAGAGAGATTTGAGAACTTCTCACAGGTGCTGTGTAGAGAGGGTCTGTCTGGGCGCTGTTACTGGGGAGGCAGAGTGGAGTGGAGGAGGGGTTCATATAGCAGTGACATATAAAGGAATCAGCAGGATAGGAGGGGGTTATGACTGTGCGCTTGGATACAATAACAAGTCCTGGAGTCTGGACTGTGATGATAACAGTTACTCTGCCTGTCACAATAATAAGAGAACTGACATACCTGCCCCCCCCTCCCACAGAGTAGGAGTGTATCTGGACTGGCCGGCCGGCACTCTGTCCTCTACACAGTCTCCTCTGACACACTGACCCACCTGCACACATTCCACAGCACATTCACTGAGCCCCTCTATCCTGGGTTCTGGGTTTATGACTCCTCAGTGTCCCTGTGTCAGGTAGAATAGCCCACACACACTCTCACACACTGTGCTCACATAGATGTCATTGAAGATTGAACTGTATACAGTTGTGATTGATATCCCAGAGTGTTTGTAAATATTGCTGTGTGTAGAATGTTTGTTTTGTTTTAACCTTTAGATGTAAATATTACTGATATTAAATATGATTAATATCTCTAAATATTACCGACGCTTCCACCAGAGTGAGTTATTTTTCCAAAACGGAAGCTAGCTAGCTTTAGTTAGCTTCCGTTACCTAGCAACCTAGCATAATACTCGTAGCAATGCTACTACCTGCTAGCGTACTTGTTAGCCTCCTAACTGTACATTTTGAAGCCATACTACAGCGTTTGTCATGTCGTTTTTGTCTATCGGAAAATAGTGGGTTGGAATGTTCAGAATCACACGTGCGACGTTACTCTGTGGGCTTTCGAACTATCGCACACGTGTGATGCTACTCCTTAACGGGTTCATTGTTGACAAACAACAATCCAAGTTTATGTACCCTTAGTATAGATAGTCCACATATTTACATTTTAGGTATATGTTTATTGTATGCACCTTCCTGCCAAAGCAAATTCCTTGTCTGTGCAAACTCTCATGGCGAATAAATCCCATTCTGATTCTGATTCTGATCCTGTCTTTGATCTCAGTTCCACTGAATGTGATGAACTAAATAGTGTCTTAGTGACTAAATAGGAGAAATAAAGATGTTTTATACAGGATGATAGAAGACATGCTGTGTGTTTGTTGGTGACCCAGTGGCCCTATAGACACACACACACACATGTACACACACACATGTACACACACACACACACACACGTACACACACACACATGTACACACACACACACACACTGGAAACACTACATTTAGGACCAGTAATATGACAGTATTACCCACTTGAATATACACTGTGTGTGTGTCTAGTGTGATCCCCTCCCTCCCTACTCTCTCCTTCCACCCTCCCTCCCTACTCTCCCCCCCCCACCCTCCCTCCCTACTCTCTCCTTCCACCCTCCCTCCCTACTCTCCCCCCCCCACCCTCTCTCCCTACTCTCTCCCCCCACCCTCCCTCCCCACACTCCCTCCCTACTCTCCCCCCACCCTCCCTCCCTACTCTCTCCCCCCACCCTCCCTCCCCTACTCTCTCCCCTCACCCTCCCTCCCTACTCTCTCCCCTCACCCTCCCTCCCTACTCTCTCTCTCCCTACTCTCTCCCCCCACCCTCCCTCCCTACTCTCTCCCCCACCCTCCCTCCCCACACTCCCTCCCTACTCTCTCCCCCCACCCTCCCTCCCTACTCTCTCCCTCCCACACTCCCTCCCTACTCTCCCTCCCTACTCTCTCCCCCACCTTCCCTCTCTACTCTCTCCCCCCCACCCTCCCTCCCTACTCTCTGCCCCCCACCCTCCTCCCTACTCTCTGCCCCCCACCCTCCCTCCCTACTCTCTCTCTCCGTACTCTCTCCCCCCACCCTCCCTCCCTACTCTCTCCCCCACCCTCCCTCCCCACACTCCCTCCCTACTCTCTCCCCCCACCCTCCCTCCCTACTCTCTCCCCCCCACACTCCCTCCCTACTCTCCCTCCCCTACTCTCTCCCCCCACCCTCCCTCCCCTACTCTCTCCCCCACCCTCCCTCCCACACTCCCTCCCTACTCTCTCCCCCACCCTCCCTCCCTACTCTCTCCCCCCACTCCTCATCTCCCTCCACTGCTTCCATCACGGCCCGTATCAGATTCAAGACTCTGGTACTGACCTTCCGAGCGGTGAACGGGACTGCTCCCGACTACATCAAGTCTCTCCTCCAGCCTTACACCCCCCCCCCCGCCACCTACGGTCTTCCTTCTGACAACCGTCTGGTGGTCCCACCGCTCAAGAGCACCCGCTCCCAACCCAAGCTCTTCTCCTGTCTGGCCCCCCAATGGTGGAATCACCTCCCCACCTCCATCAGAGACACTGACTGTCTCTCCACCTTCAAGAAAAGGCTCAAGACGCACTTGTTCCGGGAGTACAACGGTACTTAGGGATGATTTGCTGGACCTGATTTTAGTTTCCTCCAGGATCACAATGACTCTTACTTAGAGACTTGTTGCTCTTGTTGGTTAACTGTAACTGATTTAAAATGATCGTACTCGCTGTGAAATATATTTTTACTGTTGCTTGTTTTTTCTACAGGTACACTCTTGCACTTTTTTGAGGTTCATGTTGTTTAATTGTAACTTACTCAACTACAAGCTCTTATGGTTCTTCCTTCTGGCACTTATTTAGGTTTTTCACAATGTGTGCTTCTTGTTTGGCTCCCCGCAATGTTTGGGGCGTCTCAGTGTTATGATCAGTGACCTGTGCTCTTTTGTAAAGCTCTCTCTTGGAAGTCGCTTTGGAGAAAAGCGTCTGCTAAATGAATAAATGTAAA